>NW_012267243.1:10156254-10195666 GCF_000151885.1 Dipodomys ordii | reverse complement strand
GCGACCCGGGGAGCCCGGCCCCGCGCGTCCCCGGAGTTGGCGTTCACCACCTCAGAAAGATGCAAAGTTTGCCGACCCTTTCCTCCTCCCGGATCCTGAGCCTCGAGTGAAAGCACCCAGTAGCCAGCCGCCCCCTCGCCCCCGGCCAGCCGCCGAGCCCTGTCCGTGACATCCCGGGGGGCGCCGGCTAAGCCCCCCGCTCGAGCTAGATCGTGGCAAAAGTTAGCCTTGCGCATTACCCAATCCGTCTTGACGTTGTTGGGAGCGGTGCGCTGATCACTGGGGGAGGCATTCTATTCTCTTCCTGAAGAGCAGAGGACTCGCTTGAGAATTTATAATTTCGGAAGAAAAGAATATACGGTGCCATTTAGCCGCGACCCGCTCTGCGTTGGTCTTGAGCCCTCGCACTGCTGAGACAAACCTTGGGAAGCCCAAAGCGCCATGTGGGATTTGAGATCAGCAGGGAGTTTAGGTCAAGGGCCATTTTCTCTTTTCCATTTCTTTCTTCTTCCTCTTTTTTCTGCTTTACTTAGGTTTAAAATCAGGGCCTCTTCCACCAAGTGCCATTTTCTGAGGATCCCGCTCTAGGTTTTTTATCAGCCTGGTTGCAGGAGGAATGGGCGGTGTTTCCAGTCCGCCCAGTTCCTATGCCAGGCATCATCCCTGGCAGATCATTTACCCTGGATAAAGTTAGGTTCAGAGGACAAAGTTCATTCCACTGTCCCCTGAAAGAGCCCAAAGGGTAGAGTGATCTGATACCCCAGGATTTCCCCTGCTGCCTACGTAGAAAATCGCTATCTTTGGTGCTTAGGATTCCCTGTATGTTTACTTGTGTTTTGAGACGCTCCCTCACTATGCAGCTGTCCTTGAACTTCCTTCCTTCCTGCCTCTGCCTCCTCTGTTTGCTGGGATTACAGGCAGGAGTCTTCATGTTTATATCTTTGTGTGTCTCACGGCTGACATCACTCTACAGTCTGGCCTGTCAGTCTATTTAGATTACTGCTGCCAAAAACCCCATGTTGGATGCATTTTGACAAATCCATTTACAAAGGTCAGTGTGCATATTTTGCAAAGGTCTGGAGCTCTTCTGAAGATCCAGAGTTTGTAAAGTGTTTCCCGATATCTTTGGAAGAAACAATGAGCTCCCACCTGAGTCAGTGCTATGTTAAATTAGCTCCTCTCATCCTAAGTTGTTGGGGTTTTTTTTTTTTCACTTTCCAAGGTAAGATTTTTATATTTTGAAAATTTTAAGGTCTGACAACTTGAATTAAACACTTTGAAAGTTAATCATGTAAATGGATATGCTGGAAATGACTTAGACATAAAATGCAATAAAGAACTCAGGTCACTTAAAGCTTTTGAAATATTTTATGTACAATCAGTTTTTGTAGTTATATTTGAAATAACAATAGCATTGTTCTTTTCACCCATTAAGAACTGTTATTTTCCATTAAATAGCCAGGAATTATGAAGCTCATCAGTTACATATGTTTATTTAAGAACAGTTTTTGGTGGTATTAGAGTTTGAGCCGAGGTCTTGTGTTTGCTACTACCTAAGCTACACCTCCAGTCTGTTTTGCTGTTAGGTTACTTTTCTGGTGAGGGTCTCCTGCTTTTTTTGTCTGGGACTGGTCCGAGACCAAAACTCTCCTACCTATGCCTTATAGGTGTGAACAACTTTACCAGGTCTATAGTTATGCTTTATATTTTTGAAATATGTAAAATATTTTTACATCATCTTGTTTTACTAATCATACGCTTTGACTGTTTCAAATAAGTGCCTCTCCTAGAATTAAGTAGATAATATAAAGGAATACTATACATAGATATATATACCAAGTGCCAAATATAGATACCTTTGATAACTTCTCATGTTTATGAGTGCTCTTTCTGTCTGTCTCTGTCTCTGTCTGTCTGTCTGTCTCTCTCTCTCTCACACACACACATACACACACACACACACAAATATGTGTGGGGATCTACTCCTAGAAGAGACAGTATTTCTTTTTATGACTACTGTGTTTTCTGGAACCCATCTGTGTAATTCCAGTGACATTTTATGGCTAGAAGAGATGGTAGAGTTCATTCCACAGGCATTTAAGTGGCAGCTTTAAGTACATGGCACAGAGGATGCAAATCTGGATTCCGTTCTTGTCCCTTACCTTGTCATCCTAATTCACTTCCCAGAAGAGCAGAGCATTGAGAGAGAGAGGCTAGAAAACAGCTCCATGGATAGAGCTAGCAGTTCACCCCTGTGGTAGCATTCCTGTTTTCTTTCCTTTTTATTTATTTACTTTAATGAGAATATTGAACAGTCTGTAATTGCCTAATGAGAATATTGAACAATCTGTAAAACAATTCATAAATTTGAGCTTTTGTTTGTTCATCTCCCTTGATGCTGCTTTTTAAAAAAATTAAAACCTGCCACTCAGAATGTCTCAAGGTAGCTATTTGGATACTGGGGATATAGGCCTCTTCAAAGCAGGACAAAGAACTTGCCATAAGGAGTCTCCTGCTTAAATAGTGTGATTTATTATTTATCCACAGTGTAGGCCCTGAAGCCTCTTGGCTTTGACTCATGCACAGTTCTGCTGGAATGTGCTCGCATTTTCTAGGGGTCTGAGTCTGAGTCTACCTTCATGCTTGCTGCGACTGCTGCGGCAGTTGACCTTTGAAATGCTGCACCATGCTGCACCTGGGTTGGTGGTGGTAACTTCCTCTCTGGTGGATCTTTTCCTTAAATATTCTGTCAGAGTGGCTGTCTACTGACGGCTCAGGTAGCTGAAGACATAGCTTGTGTTTCATGCATGGTTTGTGTGTAGGCAGCAGCTTTGTCACATGCTTGAAGTCTGATGGATTTAGAGACATAGGAGGGAATGTAAATGAGAGGATTATATAGTGAGAATTTAGGTCATTTTATGAAACTTGGACTTTTTTTTTTTTTTGCCAATCCTGGGGCTTGAACTCAGGCCACTTCTGGCTTTTTGTTTATGTGGTACTAAGGAATGGAACCCAGAGCTTCATGCATGCTAGGCAAACACTTTATCACTAAACCACATTCCCAGCCTGAGACTTAGACATTTTTAATTTTTCAAAAGGCATTTCCCAAGTTCTAGCTAATAGAAACATGGAACCCTGGAAACTCTTGTAAATCAGATGACATTCCTTTACTAGTGTATTTTTTTCCCTGTTTTTGACCTGGGAAGGCTTTGCCTAAGCAGAATACAGCGGGTGAAGGATGGCGTGGGAAGTTCTTGGAAGAGAGGGCATTAGGAGCTCTGTGTGGGCTTCCCTGAGAGGTTACTTTGACCTTCACCCAGGCTGGTTAATTGAGAAGGGATTTGGATTGAGCTTTCATGATCTTGAAAGTTTTTTTAACTGGGCACAGACATTTTACAACTGGGAGCGAAGAGCTAGAATGATGTGAAGGAAGGAAAGGCATTGCTTAGAAAGGAGAAAGAAAGGGGTTTGCTCTGCCTTTGACTTGCTGGGTTTTGATCATAGGAGCTTAGAAGGATGAAGAGTTATAGCTCAGAAATTGGGGTGGAGAGACAGGCAGTACACATCTGGAGATAAGGTACTCTTAGCCACTGAGAAACTGGACCCAAGGCGTGGCATGGTCTCTAACCTATGAGTTTGATTCTGGTAGGGGGGGTCACTTAAAATCTAACATTCCAGGATAATTCCAGGATAACCATTGTATGCTGTTTGTTCCTTGGGAATATATTAGAGGTTACCAATAAATAAACTGTTTGAGCAGGGAAGGTATGGCCTCCATTTTTTTCCTTTCACTTAGGCAAGAGGAATCCGAATGTAGATTTAAATGTCACTGTGTTTTGCGCTCAGTCCGACTTCACATCCTTCCCATCGGCAGCCTGAGCTTAAACTCCATGGTGGGGTATAGACAGCTGCTTCTCTAACTCTGAGGAGTGAGCTCAGATTTTAACCAGCAAACTAGGGAGTCATTAGAAGCCTGTGCCATCAGTGTTTGCGGTAGGTGAATGTATTACAAAAATTAGTGAAATCTTCTAGAATCTAGATGAAACTGAGAGGCCCAAAAAGATTTGGCTAGGACCGAATCATATAATGGTAACTCTTTTTGTCCATGTCTGGAAATTCACTTTATGAATCACTTTTCTAATTTTGCTGGATGTTAACTTAAGTTTGAGCAGTATTGGGGTGTGTATGTATGTATGTATATGTGTACATGTGTCACATCAGTTTCTCAAGGAATATTAGTTAACCACACTAGAAAGTTTTTTAAAATACAAACTGCTGAATGTAGAGTGTAGTATTTCATAGGATATCATGACAGGCTAACATATTTATTGCTGGACTGTATATATGTGGCTTGTTTCATCATTGAAATAGCCCTGTGAGGCATAAGTACTGTTTACTTACTGTTTCATAGATAGGGGAATTGCATTTAGAGATGTTAAATTCACATAACTAAGATAAGGGAATTTGAAATTTGGACTCAGATTCTAATTCTTATGGGTTCATGTGTCAGGAACCCTTGTTGGCTCGTTTACATCATGCCTCTTTTAAATTAGTCGGTGCTGAAGCAAGACCTTCCTATAGCTGTGGAAATCACATTGGTAGTTCTGGAGACAAGAGTTTAAGATCAAGGTGTCAGGGTGTCAGCAGGTTTTGTTTCTTCTGAGGACTATGAGGAAAATCTGCTTCTTGTTTCTCTCTCATTTGTGGTTTTTGGTAGTCTTTGGCATTCCTTGGCTTGCAGACACACCACCCATCTCCACCTTCAAGTATGTGTGTGTCTCTCACTGAAATTCCCCTTTCTATAAGGACATTGGTCATACAATCTTAAGTAACCTTAACCTTACTGCAGAGATGTTATTTCTATCAAAGGTTGTTTTGTTAGGTACTAGGAAGTAGGACATTAGTGTATGAATTTTGGGGAACACCATTTCTACACTATGACACTTTCCTTGCATTTAATTTTTTTTGGAGGGGGGGGGGTCCGGTCGTGGGGCCTGAACTCTGGGCCTGGGCACTATCCCTCAGCTCTTCAGCTCAAGGCTAGCACTCTACCACTTGAGCCACAGAGCCACTTCCGGCTTTTTTCTTTTTGCTTATGTGGTGCTGAGGAATCGAACCCAGGGCCTCATGCATGCAAGGCAAGTGCTCTACCACTGAGCCACCTTCCCAGCCCCACCTTGCATTTAATTTTGTGGAGGGTGAGAACTGGTATCAAATACGTCATTGAGTTAGACCAGCTACACTGTGTCTTCCTGAGTAAGGGACAGATTCATTTTATTTTTGCAGTCATCTTTGGGAAGTGGTCAGAGCACAGAAGGTGGCTCACACTTGCAATCCTAGTTACATGGGCAGCTGAGACAGGAAGGACTCCTGGTCATTCCTGGATAAAAAAGACCCAAAGAATTTGTCTCAGTAGAAGCTTGGCACCCTGGTGCACACCTGTCATCCTAGCTACATGCATATGCCTGGACAGGAGGGAAGACACTTTCTCAGAAATAACCAGCACAATAAATAGTTGGAAGTGTGGTAAGCAACTACCTATGGATCAGGAGGTCCTCAGTTCAAACCCCAATCCCAGGACTGGGGAAAAAGAAGGAAAGAAAAGAAAAGAAAGTTAAATATTTTCAAGGTAATAATAGTAAGGGCCTTGGGGAAGAAAAGCCTATTAAATATGAAATCAAAGATAAGATGAAAATTCTAAAGAATTTATACTTGAATTTGGTCTCAAACTTTGAGGAAGCTATTAAATGTGATCAGCCTTTTCTATTTAAATGTATGTGTATTTAAATGCAGTATTTATATGTATGCATATGAAAATATATAATACATCACATGAGAGCATGGATATACATGCACGCATATTTTTGTATGTGATTTCTTCATGTTTCTGGAATATACTTTGGCTGGTCATTACATTACCCACACTTCTACTTGGGACAGTAGTTAGTCAAGTCTGCTTTTGTTGTGGCAGGAGCCATTATCTCAGAGTTACAACATGTAGCATTTGACTGCTGTCAGTATTTTCAGTTACCTAATAGATTTCGATTTAAGGAAAATTCATAGATCAAAGGAAGAAGTTCTGGAATTACATAGAGTTGTAAATAGTTACAACAGCCTATTGGAATTCAAGTGAACTTGAGGTGAGGAATAGAAGATTGGATGGACAGAGTTTGGATTTTTTTGGTTTGATTTTGATAGCCCCCAACTTCCTTTCTGGCTTGTAAGATTATTCATAAAGCCACATCATTTCTTCTAATCACTGTAGGATATGAAGGCCACAATTCTCATTTTAGATAGTTTATTTCAGTAGTGTATTTTAGAACACTTTTAGACTTATAATACGGCATCCAGACTCTGTTCTCCTGTAGCCAGATTCCTCTCTGGTTACTGTCTTACTTTACTGTGTGCATGTGTGCAGCCATGTACCCAGCATCGGTCCATGGCTATTAAATAGACTCCACTTTATTTGGATTTTAGGAGCTTTTCCCGATGTCTTTTTTCTGTCTCACATCCAGTATCAGATAGTGTATAGCTTTAGTGGCTGCTCCTCCTCCAGTTCTTCTGGGCTGTAACATTTTCCTTCACTTTCATTGTTTTTCATGACTCTTTGACGGTTTGAGCAGAACTGGTCAGATGTTTTGGGGTGTTTGATTCTTTCCTCACGGGTAGAGTAGGCTTGTGAGATGTTCAGAGGGAGAAGGAGAAGGTCCTTTTAATCACATCATTAAGTATACATTTGTCTTATCACGATGGTTCTATTAACTACAGTAGTCAGTATCAGCTTGTTAGGTTTCTCCTGTGTGTAGGATAAAATTACTCTCCTCTCTTTATACTCGTTCTTCAGCTATTTACCAAATGCAGCTATGTTTTAAGAAGTACAGAGGCCGGGCGCCAGTGGCTCACACCTGTAATCCTAGCTACTCAGGAGGCTGAGATCTGAGGATCGCAGTTCAAAGCCAGCCTGAGCAGGAAAGACCATGAGACTCCTATCTCCAATAAACCACTAGAAAATCGGAAATGGTGCTAAAGCTCAAGTGGTAGAGCACTCGCCTTGAGCTGAAGAGCTGAGGGACAGTGCCCAGGCCCAGAGTTCAAGTCCCATGACCGACCAAAAAAAAAAAAAAAGAAGAAGTACAGAGAATGTCTCTGTAAGATAGAATATGTTTGATTTACAGAGTTATAACTGGTCATCTCTGCATAAAAACACAACTTGCCATTCTGCTCTCTGGTTTCCTTCTGTATTTACTCAGAGATTATAGATGATGACTCCCTAGACCAGAAAGGTTTTGCTGGGTGCTGAGGATTTTAGGGCTGCATTGATGAACTGATATGGAGACCTGCCTAGCTAGCTAAAGCCAAGTACAAGAAAGCATCGAGTTACAGGCCGAGCCACAACTCTGAATAATTACTCAGAGGTCCTGGCTAGGTAAGAATTTATTCCTTTAAGTTTGCTAACAGTATTTTGACCATCCTGAATAGCTGGAATTTCGAATGGCTAGCTACGGAACCACTTTTTAGGGATGTATGCAGAGTCAGGCAATGCAGACCATGCCTGAGAACTGCAGTTCTAGCCTACATGTCAGTGCCTGGCCCCGGCACATTCATGTAACCGATGGCAGGTAGAATGACAGGCCCGAATGAGTTCTATTACTGTGCTTTCAAGCGGGCCAGTTTCATCTAAACTGTTTTATATAGTGTGTCCTAATCACATTGGGAATGACTATACCCATGGTTCAAAGAGAACATACAGATCTGAGCCCAGCTTTAATGTTTGCTGTTGGAATGCATAGTCACAAGTAATGACTGGTTAAATAATATACCCTAATCATATGAAAACTTGATTATCTTGGTCGTGCTTTTATATGTAGATCCGTTAATGCTTTGGAAAATGATCAAGATGGAGGCATAACTCTTGCACTAGAAAATGGAGTGAGGGGACAGCTGACGCTAGAATGCATAATCACAGGTGCTTGAGTATTCATTTTGTCAGTACATAGCATTAGCTTGAGAGATGACTCACATTCTAAAGTTGGATTGTACCTGGTTACCGAGTCAGTAACAGCTGGAGAGTAAAGTGCTAGAGTCTCTCCGACCAGAGCACAGGGAAAATTAAGTATGAGCTGATTAGAACAGCCACCACAGTAAGAATCAAAGGCTTGTTTCCATGGTTCATTTAATTCATATAGGAGCTCTTTCCACAAGCCAGCCACATACAGATAACAAGACAGAGCCAAAAGCTGTGGTGAGTAAAACACCCTGTAATTGGGACACAGACTCCTTAAGAAAATTGTTCATCTGTAGGTGGCTTTGAGGGGTACAAACAGGAGAATGAGCAGGATATTTTAAAGGAAGACTAGTGAATAATGGCATTGGGTCCTTTAAGAGCTTTCTGCAAGGTGGCCAGAAAAGCACTGTGGATTTATAAGAATCTATAAAATTCTTATAAATTTTTATAAATCCTGCTAAGTTCTTATATTCAGTAGTCATGTTTGCTTTTTGGTAGATTCCCTACTGGACTCAAATAGGCAAACTACAGCAACTAATCAGAAGCTTAGAGATCTAATGCCCACCTTCCCTCTTAATTCATGGATTTTCTTGATGGTGATAACTAACATTTAAGAGTATGGGCTGGGAAGGTGGCTCAGTGGTAGAGCGCTTGCCTTGCATGCATGAGGCCCTGGGTTCGATTGCTCAATACCACATAAGCAAAAAAGAAAAAAGCCGGAAGTGGCGCTGTGGCTCAAGTGGTAGAGTGCTAGCCTTGAGCTGAAGAGCTGAGGGACAGTGCCCAGGCCCAGAGTTCAGACCCCACGACTGGATCCCCCCCCCCAAAAAAAGAATAAAGATGTTATTCTGATTTTGTTAAAATTTAACTTCCTGTATTCAAGGCAAGGCAAGAGAATATCTGTGGGTATTTTTTTTTCTATAATTCAGATCATTTCTTTTAGTGATAGTTGTAGAAATTGACTTCCTGGGTCAAACATAGGAAGACAGGAAGTAAACGTCCTGGTATAATTATCAACACCTAACTCCCTGTATTGTCTGTTTCTCCTCAGCTTACCACCCTGGGAAATCTTACACCTTCAAGCACTGTGTTCTTTTGCTGTGATATGCAGGAAAGGTTCAGACCAGCCATCAAGTATTTTGGTGATATCATCAGCGTGGGACAAAGGCTGGTATGCTTGGCTATTTGTTCCGATTTGCTGCGCATGATACATAATCACATATGTATTCAGTATATGGATAATTGTTTTTGGTTTGCTTTCTTTATTTCAGTTGCAAGGAGCCCGGATTTTAGGAATTCCAGTTATTGTAACAGAGCAATACCCCAAAGGTCTTGGAAGTACTGTTCAAGAAATTGACTTAACAGGTGTAAAACTGGTTCTTCCAAAGACCAAGTTTTCAATGGTGTTACCAGAAGTAGAGGCAGCGTTAGCAGAGATACCTGGAGTCAGAAGTGTGGTATTATTTGGAGTAGAAGTAAGTACCTACTCTTTAAGTTTTGAGCATAATACTACTTGTGGAAAACTTGGTGTTTTCAGAATGCAGTTTTGTACATAGAATGCCAGGTAGGTAGGGAGATAAGTAATTACGGAATGGCTACCTTTATTGGTGTTGATAACATGCATGGTACTGATGTAAATACTTTATAGATACCAACTCAGTGAACCCTTACAAAAACCCTATAAGCTGAGTATCCATAGTGTCCTAATATTATAAATGGGGAAATTAAAATACACATGTACTGTGTAGCTTGGCCATGGTCAGACAGCTAGTAAGCAATTGAGCTGGATTTGAACTTACCCAGAGTCTTATGAATTAAATTGTTTTGGAACATATTGTCACTGCCAAAGGCATTTTTATTTATGTGTCATAAGATTTCACTTTAGTTACAAGTTTCTTGTAGGAAAACTCTAGAGGGACATATAATTCATTATTCATCAAGTATGAATTGTATACACAAACAGTTAAAGTTAATAGTGCTGATTTCAGCTGATTTATTTATCTACTCTCTGTGAGCAGTCCTCTGGTGCTAATTTTAATGAGGTATCATCTGGTAATTCTCCAAAGCTCTTTTGACATCTGAAGATAAAGTAGGCACTGTGGCAGTTTTGAAATCTGCTTTTGTTGGTTGTATAATTTAGCTATTATAGAAGTGTGTTTATATTTTATATTCCCTACTAATGAATTGTTATAAGTTAGTAGTCATAAAGAGGGAGTCCAAGTAACTATTAACATAACAACACTATTAATAATTCAGTATTATTATATTGAGTATATACCTATTCTTGATTTTAGATGACCATACCAAAGTTCTCTATGCTGACTAAACCAAAACAAGCTGTGTTAGATTTGTAGTGATCTTTCTGCTTTCCATGTTATATATTTACAGAGTACTTAAAAATTAACAGGCATTTACATAGGACTTCTCATTTACCTCTGTGGTTAAGTTGTTCTAGCTTGGCCTGCCATGATACTGGGTGCCTTGTATCTTTCTCACTCTCTAATTCAGACTCCTCTGTTTTTGTGCATTGGGCTTTGGTATTCATGCAAAAATCACCCCCAAGTAGATCTGGCACCCAAACTCAGAGTAGTCAGCTAAATGAAGGTCATTCAGAGGGCATAGACAGAAATCATTATCAATTGCCACAAAACCATTTAGAATGTGTTAAAAAAAAATGAGGAACATGGATGTAATCAAATTCCTGGTTTCCAGATGAATAAACCAAAGCCAGAGAAACTGATTTATGCTCAAACTCAGTTAGCTAATTGGAGGCAAGTCAAGTTGTAGAGAGGGTTGTTAGATCTGCATTGCTCTCTCTGCCTTACCCTGTTGTACATTTGTAAAATACATGATCTTTCACCTTCCTGTAAGACTCACGTATGCATCCAGCAAACGGCTCTGGAGCTGGTTGGCCGAGGAGTCGAGGTCCACATTGTTGCTGATGCCACCTCCTCAAGAAGCATGATGGACAGGATGTTTGCTCTGGAGGTAAGTGTCCTGCGTGGACACGGCCAATCCACAGGCTCAACAAAAATCACAAGTATTGAATGCTAAGCAGTGCTGAGACATTTATTTTTTGTGTTTCAGCTTGATCTGACAGTGTGAGACTCATTCATTTCTAGATGTCTTTTTGCCCTGAACGACTGTCAAGGTCTCACCGCATATCCTATTCTTATATTTTGTTTTCCTCCTAAAGCTAAGTTTCTGGTTATACCAAAAATTATCTTACAGGTTTTGTTGT
Organism: Dipodomys ordii; assembly: GCF_000151885.1. Taxonomy (NCBI): domain Eukaryota; kingdom Metazoa; phylum Chordata; class Mammalia; order Rodentia; family Heteromyidae; genus Dipodomys; species Dipodomys ordii. The sequence continues at coordinate 10,184,420 of NW_012267243.1, read as the reverse complement.
AACTTGACTCTAATTAAATGAAGAGTAAGAGATTTTTTTTTTTTGGAAGCCTAATCTGAACTGTTCGAAGTATACAAAGTTCACTTGGGTTTAAGAGGTAGCTAAAAACTAGGGCAGAAAAGCCATAAGCCTGGTTCAGCTTTATGTTTGACCAGATTTGACCAGACCTGAATTTGTGAGATTATTGTGGACACCACTCGGGCAGTGTTTCATGACTGTAGAGCTAGAGCTTCACCATGTCACACTGAGTCAGATAATCTGTGATTCATTCTCAATAGTACCTGAAGCACTTTCCATTCCAAGACTGTTAGAACTACCATAGAATCCTGGGAAACTTAGTCCAGTATATTTGGGTGTGTCTAGCTTTCACATTTAATTCTAATTCTGTAACACATTTAGAGTAATATACATGTTGATTTAATTGGTGAGTTGTTTCTGCTTGTTGAGAATGAGAAATAGACTTTTTTTTTTTTAGCTTCTCCAGTATTCCATGTACAAGCTGTCTATAAGCTGTGCTCTGTGCTCAGGATTGCTAAATCAGCTCTGTAGCCTGAAGTGTTCTCCAGAATGGTAAAGAGGAGCAGATGACACAGGAGAGGCTGGACAGAGGACAGGAGGAAGAGTAAAGGCCGCAGAGAGGGCGGATGGGGCAGCAGGCCTCAGCTGGCATGGTAGTTTTAAGACACTGGTCAGCCATCTGTAGGTCCTGAAGCCCATACTACAATTCCAGGTGGAATTAGTTTGTTTTTTAAACTATTTTCAAGTCCATTAGGAGTGTTGGATTAACTGAAAACGTATTTTTATGCTTGGGGCCCAGACACTGAAGTATTTTTCAGGGAAGTAAAAAACCATTTGCTACCAACAAAGCCTCCCTTGTCTGCAAAGCGGGTCAAGGTCTTTTCTCCCACATTTATGTATTTCTTAGTTATGGCTTTTTTATGGCATTTATCACAGGAAATTTTGACCGTTGGCTATTCCATTTTGCCAGAATTTAAAAAGCCAGTTAATCACCATCCAGACCACATTCTTTATTACTGATTTTAAGAGTCCAAACGGTGGGACAGTCATTTGGTTTTGAGTGTCCTTGAACAAGCCAGGCGATCTCCATTCTAATTTCTCATTTGTAAGGTGGGAATAGTGACTGCTATGGTGTAGCATTATGGTGAGGATTAAATGAGATCACATGTTCCTAGTAGCAGAGAAGATCCAGCACAGTACACGTTCAAATGCTGGCTGCTGCTTTTTTTTCTTTTATTGTTTTCATAAGGTTAGCTTTTTTTTTTCTTTTTCAAACGTTTCTCTTAAATTAATCATAAGTAGTTGTATGAAGAGGTTATCAGAAATGCATAAACATTGGAACTCTTAAGATCCAGAAGGGACTAGTTCTGAAAGATCCTAAGGGGAAGAAAGAACATGTATTTGCATTTGTTAAATAGTCAAAAGCTAGAACTCTACTACTTGAGCCATAACTCAACTTCTGGCTTTTTGGTGGTTAGCTGGAGATAAACATCTCAAAGACTTTTCTTGTTCCTTCTAACTTTGAACTGCTATCCTCAGATCTCAGCCTCTGAGTAGCTGGGATTATGAGCCACCAGCACCTGGCTTAATTCTTTTTTTAATTCAGGAGACAAGTAGGCATTGGACCAGGTATGGTCAGAAGGCAGGCAGGAACCTGCCAGGTGAGAAAAAGTTGCTACTGTTCTCTGCCTGATCAGGCACCGGTCAGGTTAGAGAGGGCAGATCCAATGCAGAGGTGTAGGAGCCCGTTCAAAAGGCTGAGTTCTGCTAGGCCACACCCTCCCCTAACAAGTTTCATGACTAGATTATTTTAGAAACAACTAATCCATGTTGGCCACATCTCAGACTTGGAGCTAATTAACATTGTGGAGGTCAGCTTGCCCAGATCTAAACCTGAAACGTGAGCATCCTAGCCTGCTCCAGTGACTTACCTCTCAGCCTCTCAGAAGACTGTTAGGGTACATTGACCAGGCCCTGGGCAGTAGAGCATCAGAAAAAGTTACAGACCGTTAGGTCTCAAGTTTTCTTCCTCAGTTCTGAGAGGATTTTTTTTCCCCTTTCTGCCTCATTCAGAAACTAGAAAGATGAGTGAAAAATTAAACTTTGCTGATGTGTCACACTATATAAAATAACACTTTTGTAGACACTGAGATTCTGTGATTCTGAGTTAGGCTGAATCCTTAAAAGTGCTCTACTCATTGAGAAGAGGAAAGAATACAGGAATGGCAGAGAGGAGAACCAGGTTTAAGTAAATGTACATCCAGAGCTGTTCTCATCACGGCCCACACTGACTCTGTATCTCCTGCCTTTCTATCTGAAGTAATAAGCACATGAGGTTTTGACCAAAGGTATGAAAATCAGCTATCTAAACTCAAGCAATTATTTTTATTATTTTATTTTATTTTGTTGTGAGGCTTGAACTCTGGGCCTGCGCGCTGTCCCTCAGCTCTTCAGCTCAAGGTTAGAGCTCTACCACTTGAGCCACAGCACCACTTCTGGTTTTCTGGTGGTTTATTGGAGATAAGAGTCTCACAGACTTTCCTGCCCAGGCTGGCTTTGAACCACAATCCTCAGATCTCAGCCTCCTGAATAGCTAGGATTTCAGGCGTGAGCCACCGGCGCTTGGCCAATAAATTTGAGTTTTGAGAAATTTTTTTAAAACATTCGCCAGCGTTCCACCTTATAAAGGACGTGGATCAGTTTTCTTCCTACTGCCTTCCTCCTTCTACAACTCCAGCTGCTCTGCACTGCCCCTCTACCGGCTATCGAGAAAAGAACTGGCTTTCTAGGTATGCCCATGGCTTACACTTGCTTCTGTGTCCTGGGGGTAGTGAAAGGCTGGGTTTGGGGTGGGCAGCCACCCAAGGAAAATTTCTTTCTACCTCATAGGAAAGGCCCCACGAATCAAGTGTGTTCTCCTCTATGAACTGGACCTGCTCTCTGACTTGCCTAAGAATTGTTTCTAACCACTTCCTCATCGTGGTGCTTACAGTGGATGCTTCTTGGAATAACATTTTGCCCTCTCAGGCCTGAAGAGTCTAATCACATGGTAGAGTGCCTGCCTAGCAAGCACAAGCCCTGCGTTCAAACCGCAGTACCACCAAGAAAACCAAACAACAACAGCTGAAAGTTTGCTCCCTTTCCCCCAGTATTTTTGCTAAGAAATGGACCTCTGATACGGGATTCTCCTCTCTTTCCCTCTCTCCCTTCACCTTCCATGTCCCCATCAGATTTTCTGTTCCTTGCTATCCTTCTCTAGGAAATCTCTTAGATTTCCTAGTTTCTATGATTGCACTGGAGAAGCTTGGCAAAGGCTTTATTTGGCTTTTCACAGCCATAAAATGTGTCTTCTTGTTGCATGGTTCTGAACATTTGTAAGGCGGTTGGCTCCATTATCGCCAGAGCACACACAGCCTTCAACTTCACAGGAGGCACTTTTCTTGTCCTGCCTTGTCAGTATTAAACAAGGAAACGCACGTTGTAGAAGGGGCTTATGTGCTCTACGTCAGATGTTGTAGCCAGACAAAAAGAAATTAAGGGGGGGGTTGGGGTTATGGGAAGGGTTGGGAAGGGGAAACAAAGGAGGAGACAACAATGCTTGATAAGAAATGTATTCGTTATCTTGCCCATGTAATTGTAGCCCCACTGTACAGTATTTTCACAATAAACACACACACACACACACACACACACAAAAGAAATTAAGAATCCTTATTCTAGGGTTTAGAAGGGTGACCGAGGTGGTAGAGAGCCAAAATCATCAGATACCAAGTTCAAGTCCCAGTCCCTGACAAAAGAAAAAAAAAGAAAAATCTTCATTTTAATACATACAGTAGTCTCAATGCTATTAAAATGTTACATGTAATGGGATGATAAATTAGCAGTGAAATATTCAAGACAGTAATAATTGTAGCCATACCAGATTCTTTTTTAATAAGTAGATACCAAATGCTCAGGATGCCTGCCAGACATAAGCACTAATACACATCATCTCTTGTGGTTCTGTTACACGGCGTGAGGGAAATATGGACAAGGATACCTCTTTTTATCTCAGTCAGGGCTCGAAGTGAAATCATAGGAGATTAATACATTTAGAAATCAAAAGCAGCCCTCCTTCAAATGAGCGAATGAGCTGTAGAGCACAGATCTTTAACGAGTACTAAGGAAACAGCGGAGACGAAAAGTATACAAATGTCCCACCCTTCTCTCATCTCCTGGTTGACAGTCATTAGTCTCGACTGCCCTTCTGCCCTCCACTGCAGCTTGCTTGCTTTCTACTTGTTTCTACTCCATTTGGCTAATATCTACGAAAACCAAATGAGATTATGTATAATATAGTTAACTTTGACAAACTCCCCTATCACTGAATTTGGTGATCTGAGGACCACGGTGATAGCAGCTGACTCCTGTTTCTTGTATCTTGGCACACCTTTGCCAATTTTAAATGGTGTTTCTTCTCTTGCGCTCACTTCTTGGTTGTCTTTGTTTATCTTTTCTTCTATAGCGTCTTGCCAGAACTGGGATCATAGTGACCACAAGTGAGGCTGTTCTGCTACAGCTGGTGGCTGACAAAGATCATCCAAAATTCAAGGAAATTCAGAATCTGATTAAGGCAAGTGCTCCAGAGTCTGGTCTGCTTTCCAAAGTATAGGAGGACATTGGAAGGATGGGCAACAGGACTAAGCCCAGACAAGCTCTGTCTCTACTAGAATTAAAATGTTATGTCAAAAATGGCTCCTTTTTTTGCAGCTCTCTAGTAATACTTTCCTGGCTAGATCATGTGGGTACCAGCGTTTAGTTACCAGTGTCAGAAGCTTCAGGTGCTGCTTACCTTCTTTTTTTTCTTAATGGGCTTTTATTTATTAAAACAATTAATTGGAGGTGCCTGTTTTGTCTATACCGTACACACTGACCGTACCCTTCGAAAGTGCACAGTCTGGTGAAGTTTTCTAAAATTGTGCACTTCAAAGAAGAATAGATCTACTAATAATGATTTGACTTTTATATCACTGTAAGATGTATGTTAGTATTAATATAGACTCAGTGCTTGAATTTACAGGTTAAGCATTGTACAGGAAATAGGAACAGGACGATGGGCCGTGTTCCTGCTTGTCTCAAAGTGTTGTTGAGTTACGTATTCAGTGAGTTGCATTGATCTAACTATATCAAATCATGTTAAATAATTACATATCTTTCTTGATTATACTGATTTTCTTACTCTGGTCAGCATCTCTAACTATTACTAGTTTTTTAGCTGGCTTTCTTTAACCTAGAAAAATTCATTAAGTTGTGCTTATTTTTATTATCTTTAAGTAGTTCTGAAAAGAGATTTCAATTCAGCATATAAATTCATAAGTATAGTGCCACCCCTTTCCATTGCTTATTAATTCCTTTAAAAGATTATGGAAATGTCATGCTGTGTGGCTCCTCCCTTGGTGGAGAACTGTAGCTGAATGTCTTTACAATAATTTGGAGTACATCTGTTAGATAGCACAAGATTTAGCAGCGACATGGGTGAAACATGTAGTTTCAAAATGTTCATATTCCGTTCCATATTTCTCCAACTTACTCTTGAAATTATTGTCAGTGCAACAGGCATCAGGAATGATTTGGTAGTACTAATTTTGTGGTCATTGTTACTCGTCAATAAATTTATTTTCATTAATACGAGTGTTTAAAAACTTTTTTTAAATACTGTGTGAAATGTGGAACATTTCTGTCTTTTATATTAAAGTAATTAAAGATGAAGAAAATATATTGTGTGAATGAAATTATTTTGTCTCCCTACAAAGTGGATTTATGAGTTAGTAGTAGAGGGATTCTCATACATATTCACAGGTAATAAAAATTTGACATTTGCACTTTTAACTCATGGGAATTAACAAAGAAGGAAACTTTTGCAGGTAGAGACCAATGGATTTTGGTGACTAGCTTGTGGAAAGCATATAAATATGGTGAGTTTTTACCTTTTGTCTATGGTAACTAACAGCAGCCTTTTGTTTTGTTTTGTTTTGTTTTTGGCCGGCCGTGGGGCTTGAACTCTGGGCCTGGGCGCTGTCCCTCAGCTCTTCAGCTCAATGCGAGCGCTCTACCACTTGAGCTACCGCGCCACTTCCGGTTTTTCTGATGGTTATTGGAGATAGGAGTCTCGAGGTCTCTCCTGCCCGGGCTGGCTTTGAACCGCGATCCTCAGATCTCAGCCTCCTGAGTAGCTAGGATTGCAGGCGTGAGCCACCGGCGCCCGGCTGACAGCAGCCTTTTATGCTCTTTCTTGGTGTGGTAAATAGCTTTTCCAGACACCTAGCAGGATCAGGAGTTTCTTCACATCCTAAAAATCATCTTTGATAAATTTAATCTAATGGCTCCCAGACTTTTATATCAGTGCACATTATCTGGGGATCTTGTTAAGACGATACATTAAAATAAGGGAAAGAAAAAGAAAAAGGCAGCTCCCCCCAGAGCTGCTCAGAGGGACCTCCCTTAGAGAAGCGTTTACCCCGTGGGCAGCAGCTTCCCTCCCTGCTCCCAGGCCTTTCTCATGTCAGTGAAATACCATGGCCATGAGCCCTTCTCACAGCTGAAACCAATTCTGCGCCCCTGAATTAGTTTCCTGTGACAGCTGTAACAAATTACCACAAACTGTGTCTGAAAGCAACAGTCTGTATTCTCTGAAATGGGGCTCCCTTGGCTGAAATCAGGCCTTGTGTTGGTAAGGCTGTCTTGTTTTCTGGAGCCTGTTGAGGAGGCTCTGTGTCCTGCCATTTTGCTAGAATCTGCTTTCAAGTTTGGGCTTATCCGGACCCCGATGCCAGCTTCTCAAGCAACAAAACTGCACCCAGTCCTTCCTAGTCCTGCCTGTCTTCTCCTCTTCCCACCCCGCTTCCTGGCCCCATAGCCAGGTCTACTGAGAGCAATCTATTTCATCTGCAACCTCCATTTTCTTTGGTCTGTGCAGCACATCCACAGGCTCAGGGATTAGGACGTGGATCTCTTCTAGGCCATTTTATATAGCGAACATTGTTGTGTGACTTCAAATAGTATTTCATTCTGTTATTTTTCTTATTTCCATTTTTCCTACTTACCTCTTAAACGAAGAGGCCTCTGCATTATTCATTCAGAAATTACTTGTACCTCCTCAGTTTTAAATGTGCTAGGGATAGAAAGTTCCCCTATAAACTTAATGTGGTGAAAAATCAGTATATAACCTTTCTATAAATGTGAACTGCATTAAGTTTATGTTAAAACTGCAGTGATTTTAATACATTGAAAGTTCATTATTGTTGTAACTTGCCTTTTTTGTAGATAATGCCAAAAAGATGACAAGACATTATTAGAAGAAAAACAGAATTGATTTTTGTACACTATTAGACCTGGATATCTAAGACATCCGTAACTTGGTAGGATAATGAAAATCTTTTCATTGAGGCAAATAGAAAACTCAACAACATAAGCAAAAGCAGAGGAAAGTCTATTCAGTGGCATGACACTGAGAAGCAGGAATGAGGAGCTTTCGGACATGCTCAAACATCTGTAAAAATAATCTAACATTGAAAGTGATAACTCACCCCAGCAAAGCACTTGAATACCCTTTTGTATCCATTAAAGCATTCTATTTCTCTAAGTGGAATATTTCCTCTTTTTTTAAGAGTTGATCGTTAGAGCAGAGTAGACTGGCACAGATTTTAGTTCTAAAATGTCTGGCTTCATTTTACAGACATGGACAGTGGGACCCAGGGATAAGCGATGTTTCCAAGGTTTACAGAAGATCAAAACAGGTGATTTAACTTTGCTCCTATAATTTCTCCTAGAAATTAACTGAAAGGGAAGCACAATAAAAATGCACAGAAAGGGATACATATTAAATCCTCCCTAACGGTAATCTTTTGATTAACAAAGCTACTGGGATATACCATTGTTGCCTGGCCATGGTCTTTATAATCATTTCTTTCTGGATATTTTCTCTAAAGCACATCTTTCTAACTCACTTTGGGGAATAACTGACAGTATAAAAATAATCGTTTTCACTATCAAATAACTATACATCAAGTTTCCTCTGTCATTAAAGGGTTAGTGCTTCATTAATTCTATATGAAACTTTGTTGTTCACTGTTCCACTCTTAATTTTTTAAGTCATGAAGCGGTGGCTCACATTTGTAATCCTACCTACTCAGAGAGCTGAGCTCTAAGGAAACTGGAAGTGGCTCTGTGGCTCAAAGTGGAAGAGCACTAGCCTTGACCTGAAGAGATCAGGGACAGCGCCCAGGCCCAGAGTTCAAGCCCTATGACTGACAATACATAAATAAAAATCATGAAGCTGATTGTAATGAGATATATGAATTACTTAAGTATATGATAGAGATGAAGTTTTAGATTTCTAGGAATTGGCTTTTAGACTTTGTAATTAGAAATGAGCATGTTGTGTGTCTATATTTACTTACTATGGCTGAATAGCAGCCATCTTAGGAAGAACATCCTTTTAGAAGAAATTTGCTAAGATTAGAGCTCAAAAGTTCTTAACACAGAAGCAAGTATATCAGATGATGACTGTGCTAATTCACTTCAGGGTTTAATTATTTCACAATATATACTTCTGGTGGAGTATTAAACATATTCAGTCTTTACCTGTCCATTACATCTTCGTGCTGGAACACCAGCATTTCATTCAATATTCATGTGCTTAAAGCTTTTTGACTTAAAGAATATTCATTCCTATTGAAGAGATGATGATCTTGTTTTGTCTGCTGCACAACACAGCTTTGAAATGCCACTGAGATTCCCACTTCCTGGTGTACATATACCTTCTCTGAGTTGTGCAATCACTAATCTAGAGTCCTAGGTAGGCTATGAAACCTTTTGCGAGATAATTAAGGTCTCACAGTAGTCCAAATAGGGAGAGTAGCTTGGGCCTTAACCTAATCAAGTTAGCTTTTAAAAGGGGCTGGGATCTACCTGGCAGAAGAGCCAGTGTCAGGAGCATTCTGCTGTGAGAGAGGTAGTTGCTGAGGGAAAACTGGAGTGTGACTACACAGGCAAAATGGCCTTGGAAGGAGGCTGCTCAGTGTGCATACCATACTCTGACAGCCTGCAGGGAAGCAGGCACTATGCTGTGTAGGTGTAAAATAGTTAGCCAGCACCCTGAAGGATTCCCCTCAGAGACTCTCAGTAGGAACAAAGTAGCTGACACCTTGATTGCCTCTAAGACTGGAGCCAGAACTCTGGTCACATCATCAACAGCTGACTTTCAGAACCATGAGGTAAGAACTTTGTGTTTTAAACTGTTCTATGATCATTTGTGAAATAGTACTAGAAAACTAATAGACTCTTTTGAGGCTTGTTGGTTGTTGGTTTCTTTTTTGTAATTTAGCAATCATTCTGCTTGGAGATAGCTGTTTTATTAAACACGGATGACTTGAGGTGGATATTACTGGGCCCCAGAGTTGGTAACAAAATATTTTCCCCAGTATTACCATCCACTTTGAAATTACTTTTTATTGGAGAACTGGGCGTGACACATTTTATAATTTTAATAGTATAACGGTACATCTGTAGTTAAAAGAGCAGGGAATGCCCTCTTTTTTTTTTTTAACCTTGGTTTTCTTTGGGACAAGAAACCAAATGACCTTTCTTTTCTGCATAACTCCATACCGTGCCTCTAAATGATGTGCCTGTAGAAGGATTGATTTGGAGTATGTTCTCCCTGGAAGGTGAAGGTCTAGAATACTGTCATCTTGTTCCATCCTCGCTTTGCAGCTCGTCCTTCCATAGTTAGCAGTCGTATTTTTTGCTTTTCCTGAGAGTTACTAGGCAGAACCCGTCTCTTATTCTTTGTAGATCATTGGTAGTCACTGAGGTCTAAAGCTTCAGTTCCCAAGCTGGATTCCTTGCCGCTATCTTCTAGGTCTGGATTTCATACTCGTCCTCAAGTCCTGGAACCTAGGGACAGGGAACTGTTAGCACAGGTGAATCCTGGCTCCAAAGCAATAAAAGGCAGAAACTGCCTCCAGGAAGAGGAACACAGTGAACAGCTAAGCTGTGCAAAACCAAAATTCTGTATAAATAAACTCTATCCCTGCCTGCCAAGGCTGCTGATAGCAGAAACCACAGCTAGCTATAGTCATTTCAGCACTCTTCAGGCTAAGAACTAAGTTTGTAATCTACATGTGTATTTATGGTCTTTATTCCCACGTGTCTGTCTTCCACAGGTTTCTGGTTACAGTTGCGTTGTAATAGTTGAATAAGTCAGCCCCCTTGGCTCCCATTTTCATAACTCACTCTGCTCCTTCTTAAGCATTAAACGCTTATCTTTTTCTCAGCCATATTTAAACTTGGGAAGACTTAAGAGTTGTCTTCTGCGCCAGTTGGGAGCTAAGGGTGCCAGGCTGTGCTAGGTCATCTGGCCTGGGACCAGGATGACATCGGAAGCATAGATACTCTCATAGGCTCACCTACATTAGCGGGAGGCTCCTCTAATCCTCTCTGCCTAAGTGCCTGTTAGAAACTGTTGGGAATGTAACAGGAGACCATTGCAAGGAAGTGGGAAGGCTTGAGTCTTCAGGGCAGGCCTTTGGGAAGGGCAGGCTGGAATTCTGATAGTAGTTGAGACTGTGTCAGTAAGTAGAATTTCTTCTAGAGAACCTCAGTTCTACTGGGTTTTTTTGTTTGTTTTTGCACCTGATTGAATCAGACCCACCTAGATTATCAAAGATCATCATCATTATTTTAAATCGTCTGGTTATAAACTTTTGTCACATCCACAAAATACCTTTACAGTAACACCTGGATTAGTATTTGAATGACTGGGATTTAGAGCTGAGCTGAGGGAACAGATAAAGCTGACCCTCAAAGGAATTACTCAACAGCAACCTCTGCCTCAGAGATTATTGTCTTAGACTCTTTGAGCTGCTAGAACAAAGTACTATAAACTGGGTGGCTTATACACAGCAGAAATGTATTGCTTACAATACTGGGTGCTAGAAAGTCCAAGATACTGGGAGACTTGTCGGAGTTCTGGTTCACAAATGGGGCCCTCACACAGCAGCAGCAGAGCCGTTCTCTGGAGCCTGTCTTACAAGGGTACGGCCTCCACTGGTGAAGACTAGCCATGATCCAGTCACGCCTCAGCGGCCCCAGCACCAAGTACGCTTGTGTTCATCCATTCTCAACATAGCAATTTGGGGAAAGACAAAACTGTGATGACCACAGTAAACAGAAAAACAGAGCGATGCACTTTACAAGTCACAAGTCTTCTGTGAAATGTCTTTCACGTTGGTCCTATTCACTTGTACAGCTTTTACCCCAACCAAAGACATAGCTTTTCTCTTTTTTTTTCCTGGTTGTTGTTGTTGTCATTAGTATGTAGTTGGACAAAGAGATTTGAATTTGTATGGTCAGTTTGTGAGTACAATACATCCTGATCAGTGTCACCCCTCCCAACCCACTCACCCCCTCAATTTACCCGGTTCCATTTTCACATACATACATTGACTATTACGAGTGCATTCTCTCACCCTTCCCTTTCCATTTGTCTACTCTTCGCTCGACTGCCAGCTTCCTGGTATTTGTTTTCTTAAACTAAATTATTTGTTGAAAGGTATTACACTACTGGAATCATCCCTTCTATGTATAATATTTTAGTTAATAGGTTTGTATATACATGCGTATTACTTTGTATATATTTATGTATTTCCTTGTGATTTAAATCTAACTTCCACATATGGAAGAAAGCATGCATCCTTTGTTTCTTTGGGCCTGACTTCACTTAACATAATTTTTTCCAAGTCCATCTGTTTCCCTACAAATGACATAAGAGTCTTCCTGATAGATGAATATATATATAAATTATAAATATATATATATGTATATTTCTCCTTGTTGCCCTCTGATTATTAGACTAAAACACCATCTGTCCTTCCTCCTTGTCTGTTTTACTGATCTTGTTACACATGATTTTGTGAGGCACAACTTGAAATGGGGCTTTTCATCCTGTTCCACATCACCTCTCCTTCCTAACTCAACAGTGTGCAGCTGGTGGCTGGCTGGGTCTAGAAGGTCAAAGCAAGCTTTCCTCGCATGCCTGGCACCCCGGGAGACTGGGCAGCTGGGCCCGGCTGGATGCCCCGCTCTGGCCTTCAGTGTCAGGGCTTCCTCACACAGTCTGTCCTGCAGGAGCTGGAGTTTCTTTGTATGGTGTCTCCGAGTGCCAGAAGATGAAAGCAGTCATCTGAAAGATGAGGCCTGGATCTAGTGTAGCACCATGTCTCCCGTGCTGCGATGGCTGCAGGGTCGTAGGTTCAGGGGAGCAGACAGAGCCCGGATACTGATGCAAATTTAGAGCCATATATTATCCATACTGATCTTATGCCTGCCACTCCTCCCTTTCCCACATTGTTCAAGGCACACTCCAGCTTGATTGCTGCTCCTGGAATGTCCTACACATACATACACACACGAACCAAGCAGAAAAGTGAAGCAAATTGGCACCTGAGTATACTAACATAGCTATTTAGATGCCTTGATTATGATCATTCTGTAGCAATGAAGAAAAGGAGGAAGGAAACAACAACAACAACAAAAAATAAATAAACCAATGCTACCAGGAGAATAAAATAGGCCTGTCTTCTACATCTCAATTAATTACCAACTTGTTTGCAGAAGTCTGCAGGAGAAGAATGTATGCCTTGTAGCCTATTAATAATATAGCATTTTCATTGTGACATTAGCTTTTTGTCTGTATTTTCTGTTGCAGAAAATAGCCAGCTTCCAGCATACCTGTCATATCTGAAGCTTTGTTTCTTGATATAATTGTTAGTTGTACAGTGCATTTTACTGCTTAGCTCTGGAAGTCACTTGGCTTCAGTTTTGTTCATTGTTCTCACAGCTGCTTCTTTGTATAATCATTCCTCCCACTGCAGTCAATGCAAGAAACAAGAAGTGAGGTGATGTGTCTCAGAACCAATAGTTAAATTTACCAACACTCATTGCTAATTTATATTGAATGCTGGCAGCTTTTGAATTGAGCTTCTGGGAAAATGCATTTCACACCTTTAAAATAGTCTGTTTGGTAGCTCCAACTACAAATGTGGAATGCCTTATAAATTTAATGTTGGAAAACTAGACTTTTTACATTAAAAAATGAAGAGCTGAGAAAGAATACAGGAAACATGAATGAAGAGTGAAAGTATGGATTTATTACTCATTATTCATATTCTAGCATCTTTAGTTGCCTTTGTAGTTATATGACAAGAAGTGCTTTATCCTTCTGCAAAACTTGGGCAAATTTAATATGCTTTGTCCTTTGATGTCTATATTGGGTTCAGTAGTTTATTCCTGAAAGCTGACAACATGGTCAACATAATGTATTGCATAACAGACCTGTGTGTGTATAATGTCTATATAATTTTATGTATAAATGTTTGTGTAATATACTATATATGCATATATATGTATATAGGTATCACACATATAGTGTATATATGCATGTATATATTCTTTATTATACCTTATGAATATAAATTATACATATCTATATACACACACCATTGTCTTCCAATACAAACAATTGAGGTAGTTAATGGAGTTGGCAGAGGCTGTAAGAAAATAGGGTTTTCTTTTTTCCTTTCATGAGCTTTAAGTCGTTTTACAAAGGGCTTTCTATTTCACATGTCAGTTTGAGTACAATGCATCTTAATTAGTGTCACTTTTCTTCTCCTCTGTCTCTCCCAATCTCTCCCATCCTCTCAATTTCCTAATTTACACATACGTACATTGAATATTATGACTACATTTTCCCACCCTCTACTTGTCTACCCTGCCCCCTTGACTGTTCACCCATGATAGCTCACGTTCCAGCTTCCTGGTATTCTCAGGAAATAAACATTTCCCTTCTCACACTACAGAAACAGCCAATAGTTCTATGATGAGCAGTGCAGTTGACAGTACTGAGTGGTAGACTCGGCTTTGTTGTCAATAGCTTGACACTTGGGAAAAATTTATTTTCCATACAAAGAAAAAATTAGATTAAATTTCATCCTATCTTTGGGCCATTGTGGTTGTAATTTCCGTGCAACGATTTTTAAGCTGAATGAAACATTGAATAACATATTAGGAAATATTCATTAGACCTTTACTAAGTGCTACATAGCTATCACATCAGTAATCCTCATACCCTTGTGATATAAGCGAAGAACAGACTGAATAAATAACTCGCCAAGGATTATCACACTGGTTGGGAATGGTGAGTCTAAAACTTTAGCTTCAGACTAAAGCTTCTAAAACTTTAGCTTCAGACAACCTTCTCTTCAATTTTGTATATTTTTTTATTCACTACTTTCTTTAGAGAACTCACTGAGGAGCATAGTTCCACTAAAAGGCCAACTATACTTGCCATTCAATTTTCTTTAAATTGTCCTTTAATCACTTTAGGTTTACATTCCAAAATGCAATTTTCTTAGCCAGAAACTGTGTTATTATGCTCTGTATTCAAATCTTACAGTGATAAATAGAAGCTTATTTTATCTATGGTAAATATCCTTCCTGCAAATTTTAACTTTCCTTTTAAGATTACTATTTCTAAATCTAAAAACCTTTTAACACTTCTAAATATCGAAAATACATTAGCTTTACTGTCAGTAAAATAAAAGTTCTTCAGCAACACAAAGAATGATAACAAAAATTACTAGAATTAGCAGTAATGGAAACATAAACTAGAGCCCTTGGTGAAAAGCCTGTGTAATTATAGTCAGATAAGTTGTAATGATAAATAAGAATGTTCAAGCTTAAGTGAGACTATCAGGTCTGGGGTTTGGTTTTACTATACTTGCGAGTTAATAAATTAGCCTGTTGCTGTTTCATGGGGGCTGGCAGTAGGATCTGAAACAAAGAATTGTATTGTTCATGAGCTGCAAACAGAAAGAGCATCAGTGTATTTTGTACATTTCTCTCTCCCCCTTACCCCAAGGGCCTGAGGTGCATCGAGGTGGATGGAATGTCGGCAGTGGGTCTCGCTGAGCTTCTGTCACAAGGGGGAAAACAAGCCTGTTCTTTTTGACCAAAAGGAGCCTTATTTCTCAGGGTTTCCAGCTTCAAAAACAAGTCTTCAACATGGCCTAGGTAAAAGAGCATTCAGAGCCCTGAATGCACTCAGCAACACAAGTAGTAGTTCAAGAAACCATGAGACCTGACTCCCACCAGGCAGGTGGAGGTACTAAGCTGAAAAGAGCAGAGTCTTTGGCATGGTTCTGGTTCTGATTCTTGTTCTCTCAGTGGTAGTGTGTGTGTGTGTGTGTGTGTGCATGCGTGCAGGTCTTGGGGCTCAAACTCAGAACCTACATGCTGTCCCTGAGCTTTGTTGCTCAAGGCTAGCACTCGCCCACTTAATCCACTTCTGACTTTTTTCATGGTTAATTGGAGATAAGGGTCTCACAAACTTTCCTGCCTGGGCTGTCTTTGAATGTAATCCTCAGATCTCACCTTCCTGAGTAGCTAGGATAATGGGTGTGAGCTGCTGCATTTGGCTTGGTAACTTTGGGCAGCCTTTCTGAGACAATGCCAAGCTTTCTCAAATAGAAATTGAATTGAATGACAAGAAATGTCTGTCCTTTGTGTAAAATGTTCTTGTTATACTCTTTTGAAAACTTCCAAAATAAGATATAAAGCTTGCAAGTGCTAAAAAAATGGGCAGGTAATACAAATACAGCCGATTGTCCTTGATGGATTCTTAGAAAAGAAAATAAATCATTATAATTATTCCATGGCACCCTTTATCACTTTAACAGAAACATACTTTAGAAAATGAAAGCACAATTGTAAATGCATTGTTAAGGCCTATTATCTTGTTCTTTTTTAAATTATGGTAGCCATAAAAAGTTCTGATTAGACAGGGTACAAATGTGAACATTTTTAAAATTACTTTCTCAGGTCTTCTTTCAGGATTTTTCTTTTTCTTTAAGTAGGTGTACAAAGGAATTACCATTCAATAAAGCAGTTGATAATACAATGCATCTTGGTCAATGGCACCTCTCTCATGAGCCAGTGAAGGGAAGTCCACTGCCTATTTTGTAGCAACATTTTAGACATTTTTGTTTATATTAGAATAATTTCTGTGATCATAAAAGTCTGCTAAGTAGCAGTATGTTTAGCTTGGTTGGTTGATGCCTTTCAAAACCAGCCTTTCCTGTTTAACTCTCAAAAATGTCTGCTCTTAGGCTGGGAATGTGGCTTAACCATAGGGTGCTTGCCTAGCAAGCATGAGGCCCTGGCTTTGATTCTTTAGTACCACATAAACAAAAAGTAAATAATTTTTTTAATGTCTGAGTGAACTGTGCTTGGGTCGGAGAACTGTTCAATGATTTCAGGGCACACTAAGTTGCAGAACGACACAGCACAGTTCGGGCAAGAGTCAACATTACCCATAAACAGCAAGTATGTCCCTCAAACACAGAAGCCTAGTGCCACGTGGAGGCTGGGGCTGAGAACTGCAATGTGCATGTGCCATTTTGTCTGCTTCCCTACAAGCTGTGTGGCTTTTCAAACCTCAAGTCTCCTTTGTGAAGGAAGGTATTAATACCTATACCAAGGATAGATCTGAAATTCTACTGGAAGGCTGATTTGCCTTAGTGAATGATTACTTACTTCATACAGAGTCAGTCGCTTCTGATTAAAGACAACCAGGACATTCCTAGTCGTACCAAGTGACCTTGAATCCATGTGCCCAGAGCTCTGGAGCCTAGTTGTTGAGAGGGCAGAGCAGATCAAACAAACAAGCAGGATGGGTAAGGCTCTAGCACAGCAAAGGTCACATACTTTCTAAAGAGCCAGGGCAGGCCTGCTGAGCTCACCTGGCTGCTATCACTGGAAATGAAGAGCCAGTGATGTCAGAGCTACCAAAGATTCTGCAGAAAATGAGAATCCTGACTTGTAGATTTCAATCTGTGGGGCATGAGATATAGCTAACCCATCGTTGCTTTTTATTAGTGGTCTGCCAGTTGGTCTTTGCTATTTCCGTCTATACAAGCTCTCTGCAGCAATAGCTTTCTTTTAAATTAGTATATGATTTGTTCAAAGTGATGGGTTCCATTCTCATATCTTTACATATGTACATAAAGTGGCTTGATAGATTTTTGTCTTCTTCCTTTTAGCCACGCCTATCTGCTTCCCACGGGACCCCTTCCTCTTAGTCACCTTTTTCCTTCTATCCCTTCTTTCCTTCCTTCCCTCCTTCCTTCTTCCTGTCCCTTTCTTCCTTCTTTTACTTCTTTTGTTGGTGGTCATGGTGCTTTGACTCTGTCCTTGAGCTCATTTGCTCAAGGCTAGTGCTCTTATCACTTTAGCCACAGCATCACTTCTGGTTTTCTGGTGGCTCACTAGAGATCAGAGTCTCAGGGACTTTCCTGCCCAGGCTGGCTTTGAATCCTGGTCCTCAGATCTCAGCCTCCTGAGTAGCTAGGATTACAAGTGTGAGATACCAATGCTCGGCCCTCCTTTTACTTCTTTATTTTTTTCTCTTTCTTCCTTTTTTCCTTCCTTCCTCTTTCTTTTCTCCTTTCTTCCTTTCTTCCTTCCTTCCTTCCTTCCCTTTCCTATTGATTCCACATATGAAGGGAAACATGCATGTCTTTCTGAATGTGCAGTATTTCATTTACCATGATCTCCATTTCCATACATTTTTCTGCAGATGACATGGTTTTATCCTTAATGACTGAATAATATTCCATTGTACATGTGCTTGTGCACACTTACACACATGTGTGTGTATATATACATATACATATATGCAACATTTTCTTTATAAATCCATCATTTGCTGGGCACCTAGACTGATTCCATTACTTAGCTATTGTGAATAGTCCCTCAACAAACATGAGTTTATTACCAGCCTAAGCAAATATCCCTATTGTATGCTGAATTATATTCCTTCCAGTATAATGTCCAAAAATGGTATAACAGGTAGTTTTAGTTTTTTGAGAAATCACTGATTTCTATAGTAGTTGCAGTAGTCTTCGTGTCCCCCAACAGTGAATTAGGATTTTTCACCCCATTCTCCACCTCATTTGTTGTTTGGCAACCATTCTTACGAGGATAAGAGAATCTCAGGATAGTGTGATCAGCCTTTCCCTGCTGGCTAAAGATGCTGGACATTTTGAAGGTATTTATTGACCATTTGAATTTCTTTTGAGAAGTTTATTCAGCTTTGTGAAGCATTCTAGAAATCTAGTTTATGTGGATGAGCCTTTAATCATGTGAAGCTCAAGATAAATATTAAGATTTTTCAATCCAAGAAGCCAACAGGTCACACCTATTCAAGCTTAACAGATTTATATGTAGTATTGCTGTAATTTCCAATCTTTTTGTCATATCTGGCATAAAAACAGCACACTTTGGGACAAACATAAGCTAGTTCAGGAGAGGTAACGTGTTCCAATGCCTGGCTGTCCAGAAGGTTCCATCTTTTGGTCTAAGCATCTATCACTATTCATGGGACACCTGCTGTGGAAGGTCTGTGGTGCCCCCTATAGTCTTACCGTGGAACTACGACTCCTACAGAAGAATCCAGACCAGCTTGGTATGTAGTGTTAAGATTTGATACTGCACTTATGCTTTAGTATCACCCACATAAATCCTTGTTTACAGAAGAAAATAAACCTTCTGCCCTTGTGTTTATATTCTGGTGCTCTCTCAGCTTTTATCCTAAGTTAGAAACTTTGAGGAAAGTGAGTTCATAAATACTTCATGTCCTGTCACTGAAGATTTCCAACAGTCTCTTTGAAATCTGTTTTATAATGCATTCTTATGAAACTTTTTCTGCTGGTATTCTTTTTTTGGCCAATCGGGAAGCTTAAATTCAGGGTCTGTCTCTGACTTTTGTGCTTAAGGCTAGTGCTCTATCACTTGAGCCACAGTTCCACTTCTTTTTGGGTGCTTAATTGGAGGTAAGAGTCTCATGGGTGGGCTGGGAAGGTGGCTCAGTGGCAGAGTGCTTGCCTTGCATGCATGAGGCCCTGGGTTCGATTCCTCAGCACCACATAAGCAGAAAAAGTGGCTCAAGTGGTAGAGCGCTAGCCTTGAGCTGAAGAGCTGAGGGACAGCGCCTAGGTCCAGAGTTCAGGTCCCACGTCCAGCAAAAAAAAAAAAAAAAAAGAGTCTCATGGGCTTTCCTTCTCAAACTGGCTTCAAAGTGCCATGCTCAGATCTCAGCCTCTTGAGTAGTTAGAATTACAGGCGTAAGCCACTAGCACCTAGCTGTATGTCTCTTTAGCCACATTTTTATTAATGTGTTTAAGTTGCCCATTATGTGGGATATTTCCATATATGCATATGTTACTGTTTGTTCATATTTACCACCATGTTATTTTTAATCCTCATTGTTGAAATTCTTAATGGAGGGGCTGGGAAGGTGGCTCAGTGGTAGAGCACTTGCCTTGCATGCATGAGGCCCTGGGTTCGATTCCTCAGCACCACATAAGCAAAAAGAAAAAAGCCAGAAGTGGCACTGTGGCTGAAGTGGTAGAGCACTAGCTTTGAGTTGAAGAGCTAAGGGATAGTGCCCAGGCCCAGAGTTCAGGCCCCACAACCAGACCCCCCCCCAAAAAAAAGAAATTCTTAATGGATTTCATTATGATCTTTACATACATTTATACAATGTACTTCAATAGTGCAAGTATGGAAATCATGTGGATTTTCCTCAAAAACTGAAATTAGAACTAGCATATGACCCTCTTTGTACCTCTCTTGGGCATGTATGTGTGTACATATATGTATCCACATTTATATGTGTGTATATATCTATACATTACTGAAGGGATACAAGTCAGCTCATAGAGATGCATACACACTCAAATTTACAGCAGCACTATGGACAATAGCTAAGTTATAGAATCAACCTAGGTATCTATCAACAGATAAATGGATAAAGAAAATATGGTAAATGTGCTCTATAATGTATTATTCAGCCTTAAAGAATGAGACTATATCATTTGCAGAATTATTCAAGTCCCTTGCATATTCGTATTTTAGGTCTTAGCCCTTCATAGAATATGTAATTACAAATATTTTCTACCAGTCTTTAGACTGTCTTTCAATCGGTAATGATTTCCTCTGCTTTTGTTTAGGGCGGGTCTTATCTAAAACATCATTAACTAATGTCATGGCACTTTTCCCTTATGTTTTCCTGTAGTCATTTTAAAATTTCAGATAATATTAAATTAAATCCTTTACCTATTTGAGGTTAATTTTGGCTTATAGTCTGAAGTGAGTGTTCTTCTATATGTGAATACCCTGTTTTTCTGACACTATTTATGGAAGAGTCTGTCCTTTTTTAAACTATTCTAAACTGGATCTGCTTTCTAGGTCATTTTAAAAGCAAAAAGAGCCAGTTGTTTTCTTCCCTTAAAATGACTGATTTCAGGTGTATTCTCATGACAGCCTATTTTACTGTTAATTCCAACATGAAGACAGACAAGATAAGCTGCTAAGACAGGGACACAACACTGTTATTTATAGCCGAACTGCAGTGCTGGTGTTCTCTCAAGAGACCACACTCCAAAGTGAACACACGCCCAGCAGGAGAGATGGAGACTATCAATCAACAAGTCAGATTGCCCCTTTGTCCCTGTTTTTTGATTTCTGTGGCCTTTGTCTTGTATATAAGTACATCTGATTTAGGGAAGGGGAGAGGAGGCACAGATGTATACAATTTTTTATATGCTTCTGGATTTAGTTTATAGATTTCTTTTAATTTTTGAGAATGTTTTATTAGCTGATGTGAGGTATCTGGAGGGGTCGTTACTGCAGCTCCCCATCCATGTCACCCATCAGTGATACTTCTTGCCTCCTCCCGCCACAAAAAGAATCCCCCACAAGTTTCCCTAGTTCCATTTCCATAATTCCAAATAATCCATTTCAATAGTATTTAACATTTTTTATCCTCCCCTGCCAGCCAGCCCTCTCTCACTAGTCCTCATCTAATTTGCCTTTTTAATTTCTGCATCAGGAATATTACTCTGCAATTTTCATTTTGTCATTGTACTTTGGTCTGCTTTCAGAGGCTTGCTGCCCTTGTGGGAGGAATCTTAACCATTTTCTCTTTTCCAATTTTTGGAATAGTTTGAGAAGAACTAGCATTAGTTCTTCTTTAAAAGTTGTGTTGTATTCATCAGTGAAATCATTGGATCCTGACTTTTTCTTCAAGATTTCACTTCAATTTTGTTACTTAATATTGGTCTGTTTGGAATTTTTATTTATTCTTGCTGGACACTGGTGGCTCATGACTATAACCCTAGCTACTTAAGAGGCTGGGATGTGAGGATTGCAGTTCAAAGCCAGCTTGAGCAGAAAAGTCCATGAGACTCTTATCTCTCATTAACTACCCAAAGGCTGCAAGTAGAGTGGTGGCTCAAATGGTAAAGCACCAGCTTTTAGCAAAAAACAAAACAGCTCCTTAGCCCTGAGTCCAAACCTCAGTAGTAGCATGCGCGTGCACACACACACACACACACATACACTTCTATTTCACACGTACTCACTTCTGTTTCTTTTTGAGTCTATCTTCAGACTTAGTATAACATATTTAGGGATTTATCCTCTATGTCAGTCTAGGCTTTCCAATTTGTTAGTGAACAATTATTTTAGTTTCTTATAATCTTTATAGTCCTTATTGTTTCTATTCTCTTCTGGCTACCAGAGATTATAAGTAGTTGAGGGTAGGAGCAGTTTCATTCTGAATCTTTATAATTTTGTTCTGGTCATTTATTGTTGTACAACTGCTCAAAACTTGAATAGGATTCTGTATGTATGTGTGTGTGTGTGTGTGTGTGCCAGCTCAGAGACAGCACCTCCAGCCCTGAGTTCAAGCCCCATGAATGACAAAAACAAAAATAAAATTCCTGAGGCATGGATGGGATTGGGAAAGATGGAGAGGAACAATGGAAGGAGTGACATTATTCAAGATGCATTGTACTCTTACTCTGACTTGTTGAATTGAAACGCCTTTGTACAACTACTTAAAAATGTTAATTAAAACTTTGTTGATATTTGCTTTGTGGCCTAATGCATTATTTGTACTAAAGACTGTTCTATGTAGGAAATTGAATAAAATATATTTTATAGTTTTTGAAGGAAATGTTGTAGCTACATTATGCCTATGTAGTCCACGGTATGGGTTTACTGCTATGTTTCTTCATGGATTTTCTTTCTGAATTATCTGTTGCTGAAAGTGGGGTAAGGTCCATAAGTACCATTGTGTTGGTATCTATTTTTTCTTTTGGATCCAGTAATATTTGCCTTTTATATTTAAGTGATCTAGTATTGGGTGTGACTTTATATAAATTTTCATTTCATACTTTAGTCATCTTTCACTTTGTAAGTCTACTAAAGACACTGGGTTTTTGCATAGAAACAGGAGGGCTCTGGAGGGTGGTTTGGGGTAAGGAGATAGCGTCCTATTGGGGTTTTTTCCTCCTCTAGTTCATCCATAATCTTTCCATTCCCAACTACCTTCCTTTCCCATTTCATTAAATTTAGACTTTTCTTAGCCATTGTCTTCCATGTCACAGAGCAGTTCTTGGGACGGTCCTTCAGACTGATGGAGAATTCTGAGTGTTTTTCTTCTTCTGATCCTCTCTTTATATGTGCACAAAAAAGAAACAGAGACATCTTACACGTTAGGGTCTCCCTTAGATATCTCATGTGGAAGCGCTTGGCTCACCTGTCTCTTTCCCTCCCTCTCCCCCCCCCCAGCCTATGTGCTAGCCGCCTCGTGAGAGGAAGCTATATTTTCAATATATACAGTACATGAAAGGGAATAAAAGCAGGAAGGAAGGAGGCGGCTCAGATAGGCACCGTGTTGTTGGGCAGTTACTGTTAACTCTGAACACTGGCTTTTAATCTCTTGTGTGTCTCAGCACCTCCTGGGAGGTTTATATAAGAAAGCAGCTTTTCTGGCTCCTATCAAGAAAACTGCAATTCAGTAGGCCAGGACTGTGCCACTTGGCTCTGTATTTCTTCTAAATCGAATTGTTCCAGTGATTCTGATGACTGGGGACAATGATGAGAAAACACTGCAAATTAGCATTTCTTAACTTCTGAAGCTCATGTGCCAATAAGATGTGAGATGCTATTGTCTTAAGAATCATTTCCAGAGAAACATTTCCCCTTAGCCTACCTTTCAGACAAATATCACATTTCTGCAGTGGATTCTTAAGTTCTCTGCACAATTATATGCTGCAACTGTCTCCAAGTCCCCTGTGGAGTCAGAGAAACCCTCCAGCATTGTCCTTTTCTGAGTCTAATGGATTGAGACTGAATGGAATCACCCAGGTGACCTCTAGCAGCTGTATCTTTCTAGGTGGGTCCTGTTCTTCTTGTTTCCTAAATGAGCAATCTAAGCTCAGGGGAAACAATCTTCTAGGCTGGCTGCTACAGATGTCTACACACTGTGTTTGACAAATAATCATCTGAGAGACGAATGATTTTCTTTCAAAAAAAATTTTCTGATTGCAAAAATTACTGCAAAAGACAAATTTTGCCTTTACATGTAACATCAAAATGAACAGGTAAAAATTAAAAATTCTCAGAGACTAGGGACACTTAAATATGTTTATAGATCCTTGTAGATGCTAAGCTAGTTTAAAGTACATCTTAAGCTGTTTTTCTTTTTTGAGAAATGATAGTTTAAGTAGATTATGACATAGTTTACCCTGGCCTCTGCTTCCTGATTCCGCTTTACTGGGGAATTATCCATTTCTACCTTCCTTTGGCATCAACACCCCTGCTTGCTATCTCTTCTTGACTTTGCTATCTCTTCTTGACTTCTCTGACAAATATGAGTCTATGATTTACTCTTTCCTGTGAGTTTTATGTCCTGTGTATGGTAGGTGTTATTTTAATCAAAAGGGATTTAAGATGTTGCCAACCATTCACCAAATATCTGGGAAGTGGGATAGGGGACTTCCTCTCGAATTAGGCCCTGATCCTTTATCTCTTTCCTGTGAAACTAGCACTGCTGTTCAATATTCCTTTCTTAGTATTTTCATAATTTGAAAGTCATAAGAATCCCATCTAGTCATAGGCACCAAAATGTGTCCCTAAATACATGTTCACTTTAATCTTTTCCTCCACAGTTTCTGAAAACATATCAAACGTAAGAATATGACTTTATTTGAATGAATAACACATGTGCAGTCCCGTACTTCCTATACTGTCTATAAAATTGTAAAACTGGAGCTCACTTTGAAGCATTGTTTCAAAGATAGCACATGTTGTTGTAGCATACAGATATAGTAAGGACTCTATTGTGTTGACAAAAAAAACAAGAAAAACCCTGGGCTAATGAACCATCAGAGATTTTGTTTATAAATTTACGAGATACTATGCACTTAATGTACTTGGTGATTTTTATTCCTCCAGTAGTTTTATTTTTGTCTTATTTTGAACATTTCAATTCATGGAATAGCAATTGGATAAATGAGACACTTTTAAGATGAAATGTTTTGTGTGTGCCTGGACTGGGGCTTGGATTAGAGCCTCATTCTCTGGCTTGGTTTTTGTGCTCATAGCTGTTCTACCACGTTAGTTTTCTTCCGCTTCTAGCTTTTTGCTGATTATTTAAAGATAAGAGTCTCAAAGATTCATATGCTGGGATTTTCAGATCTCAGCTTCTTGAGTAAGTAGATATATACAGGTGAGCCACTAATACCAGTCTGAAAGCAAGTGTGTGTGTGTGTGTGTGTGTGTGTGTGTGTGTGTGTGTGTGTGTACTTGAAATCAGGGCCTGGGTGCTGTCCCTTTGCTTTTGTGCTCAAGGTTAGTGCTCTACTGCTTGGCTTTTTGGTGGCCAACTGGAGATAAGACTCTCACAGACTTACCAGCCAGGATTGGCTTTGAACCACAATCCTCAGGTTTCAGCCTCATGAGTAGCTAGGATTACATGTATATATCACTAGCACCCAGCCCAAACATTGTAGGTTTTTGGTTTGTTTGTTTTTTTTTTTAATTCAGGGTCTAACAGATTTCCTGGCATGTAGTAGGCTTTCAACTGTTATTTGTTGATTTAGTAATCACATGTTAGATATCAACAAGCTACCTAGGCCAAGTGCAAAGTTTATTAGATTAAGTCTCACCCTAGGCATGCTATCTGAAACCAGGACTCACAAAGATCAAATCAGAAATTTTCCCAGCTTGCAATAATTTAGTCATAAAGTTTCCTAGTTAATAACCAAATAGCATATTATCTAATATAGCCCCCTTTCCCAGAAGAGTCAGGTAACTTGTCATAATCATTGTGCTTTTGTGCACACAAAAAACACCCTAATCAGCCGACATGTCCTTTAGAATTTAGACTCAATGGAATCAGAAGATGCAAGCCAGTTTTGATCATCTCAAGTATACAGTGTAGACTTACTGTTAAACTGAAGCGAATCTTGGCTTTCATAATATGGCTTTCCTTCCTCTCTAAAAGAGACTAGAGTCTTGGGAAATAAAGATCCAAAAGGAGATAACTAAAGAGGGGAGCAAGGCATTGCATATAGCTCTACGAAGCATCAATACTCCCAGCTGCCGTGGCAGAGCAGAAATGAGTTCACAATAATCATGACCAATTATTTTACATGAGAAGTGTGCTTCAAAGTAATTATGATGCCCAGACAGATGTTCCATATATGCACTTTCTCCTTTAATTATGAAAGTATATTCTAGACTAGCAAAGAAAGGGCATTAAGGCAATTACTCTTATTGGAAAATGAGAGCTTAGGCAAATAAGGTGCTTTGTCCAATCATTAACATATGGATGCCAACACCAACACTGGTTAGGTCCCTTCTTGGGCCTCTACTAAGCAACTCTCATTAGTAAGGTAAAAATGTCAGGAAGTACTCCACAAAGGATATGGGCAGGGTGGACCAACACCCCTCTGCCCGAGTCATAAATGTGCAATCAAAGCAGGTGTAGATGTCACTTCAAGTTTTCAGTATAAGATTTGTTATAATGGAAACCTAGGAAATTAGGTAGAATTTTTCATCTCCATGGTTAACTAGCTAGCATTAAAAACACCAAGTGTGATGTGTGTGTGCAATTGTGTGTGTGCCCATTTGTGCTAGTCCTAGGCCTTGAACTGAGAGCCTGAGTGTTGCCCCTAAGCTTTTTTGCTCAGGGCAAGTTTTCTACCACTTGAACCACAGCTCTATTTCTAGCTTTTGGGTGGCTAATTGGAGATAAAGAGTCTCACAGACTTTCCTTCCCAGGCTTGCTTTAAACTGTGATCCTCAGGTCTCAGCCTCCTGAGCAGTACGGATCACAGACATGAGCCACTGGTGTCCAACAGGTGTGACACAGTTTTATAGGTAAATTATCCACATTAATATTTTTCTAGATTTTAAGATGAAATAGAACACACTTGCTTACAGAAATATGAAACAACATAGTTTTGGTGCCTTATTTGTAGACTGATCCTAATGTAGAAAAGCAAGAAATATAAATGATCATGTACATTTTCTACTGCAATATTTGAAACTTTGTTAAGGATTTCCTACATCCAGTTTCTGAATATCCAATTCAACGGTTTTTTTTCCTCCAACTTTCATTGTTTAAAAATCAGAACAGTACAATTTATATGGATCTACGTTTTAGTAGATAATTCCTTTAAAAATGTTATGTTTTTATTTTTAGAATTCTGAGATTTAATCATGTTCATTTATTAACAAGAATCATTCCATTCTTTGACCAAGAATTCCTGATATGTAATTATATATGGTTATAATTATAATGTGATATATGTCACATAATACATGTCATATATATATCATTTTTAAACACTAAAGAGTATCAGCAGGCAGGTAAATCAATTATCTTTCAAAATTTCATCAACACAGCTTGAAAATGCCTCATCATTTTCAGTAGTGAGTCATTTCTGACCTATGTCTAAGGGGCTAGGCTAATGAGCCAGCAGGGAAGAAAAATAGCACTAACACTTTCTGTATCCTGCCCTTGGTATAACTTAATCCTCAGTGTTGATTTCATTATGATTCCTTATTTATAATTCAGCAGACTAAATGAGAACCTGATGAATAATTGCATAATTAAATAACCATGAAGCAGCAGGGTAGATCCTCTAGATTGTGTCAAGCAGAGTCATGGATTCACTCCATTTATCTGAGACAGGAAGGTGACTCTAAGGAAAGAATATTTCTTGTTATATTTTCACATACCAGGTAAACATAGGGAGAATTAAAGCAAGTATTTAATCTTTAATTAAAGGAATCTCAAGATTTTTATTAGTAACTTTTTAAAGTTTTTATAAACAATTGACTAAAGAAATAGCAGACCTTTCCATTCTTTTGTATATTTCCAAAATTAGGATTAACTAAATGAACCATCTCTACCCAGGTCCGGGTTCTATGTCTGATAGAGACATCCCACAAGGATTTACTTTGATAAACCGCATTAGTCATTCAGAGGATTTACATAATCAGAATCCTCCTGTGAATGTGCCATACTTTAGTTAATATGTCTGTGTATATATGAATATGACCCTGTGTATGTTTACATATATGTATATTATTATACCTAACTTTCACATATAAGAAAATATGCGTCTTTTGTCTCTCTGTTTCTAACTTAGGCTATTTAACATGTCCCTCTATGTTTCTTCTTAATGGACGAGTAAAATTCCTTTATATATACATATGGGTATATACACAGATAAAATTCCATATGTATACATATTTATAAAGAAATGTATCTTAAATGCTATTAATATTCATACATTGCAAAATAAACCCTCTAGCTAATATTTATTCTAATCTAAAACTTGAACCCTTTCAAATTACATTTTGAAATAAAAATGTATTTACTTTAATACAATGAAGGTAATATAGCATCTTGAACTCTAATATGTATAGCCTATACATATGAGAGTATTGTTTGATCTTCTGATACATCTGTTTCTTTTCATTTTACAACTTCCTGCAACACAAGGGAAACTAAGGTAGACAATGGGGAGAGGCAATTAAAAAGAATATTCATTTTCAGGCTCCAATGCCAGAAGTGACAAAATTAGAATGTTTCGGATGAGGGCTGGGAAGGTGGCTCAGTGGTAGAGCGCTTGCCTTGCATGCTCAAGGCCCTGGGTTCGATTCCTCAGCACCACATAAGCAAAAAGAAA
>NW_012267243.1:10125726-10153202 GCF_000151885.1 Dipodomys ordii | reverse complement strand
TATATATATATATATATATATATATATATATATATATAGCACTAAAATTCTTCTGTACAGGAGATTTGTATTTATGCTTTGGGCTATCACCTAATACTGTGTTATGAGTGTGATTCCTCAGTTGGCAACTGGAAGAGATCTTTTACTTGATGAGAATGTGGTATTTCTCCATCACATGGGAGTTCTCTTCCAATATGCCGAGTTTTTAAGTTTCTGGTTGGAATGAATTTTTATCAAACTCTTTTTAGTTATTCAGACTTTATTTTTAAAATACTATACATTTTATATTGATTTCTTAAAAATTCTGCCACCCCGATGTTCCTGGGGAAAGTTTACCTTCTCATAATCCTTATCCCTCTTGATATTGCTTTGCTTTTTAAATAAATGGTTGAGACTTTTTCGTATCTAATGCTTATGAAGGATCTTCATAAATATTTAAAGTCTATCTGAAGCTAGTATAATGACCTTAAACAAATAAACTCTTGAATTACTTTTTCTTTTTTCCTGAGGTTGGAACTCAAGACCTTTTGCTTGCTAGGAAGATACTCTACTGTGAAGCCAACTTCAAACCCCATTTAATTCTGGTCATTTCTGAGAGGCTCACTTGCTACCCACAACCACTCCTAGATCATGATCTGTCTATTTTATGTATCTTATCATAGCTGGGGTGACAGGTGCATACCAACACATCAAATTTCTGTGGAGAGTTAAGTCTTGCAGACATTCTGCCTGGGATGGCCTGGAATTGTGATCTTCCCAATCTCAGACTCTTAGGTAGGAGGACAGGTCATGTTACCATGCCCAGCTGTGGGTTGAGGAGGTCTCCAACTAATTTTACTTGGGCTGCCTTCAAACCACAACCAATAGCACCCGGCCTTCTCTTCAATTACTTGAAAGCTTTTTGTGGACATCGTTATTGATTCTTTGCTGTTTAATAAACTCATCAATGAATCTACCTGGGGAGAATTTTTGTAGTAAAGACTTTAAATTAGGAATTAAAACAATCTAAATATATACAAGTCCATTCATGTTTCCTTGTCTTGTGAGCTTCATTTGTGCATTTATGCCAGTCAAATGTTCAACTTCATGTTTTAAATTTCCTTCCATAAAACTTCTCAGAGCATTTCCTCATTTTTTTAGTATCTGTAAAATGTGTATTGATTCCCTCAATCTCTGACTTGCAATACCGAGAAAGTCTTTGTTTTTTCAGGCTCAGGGTGGCCAAATGTTGATCCATTTATTAAATTTTCCAAAAGTTTTACTTACATTTTCTGTTTTATTGATATTTTCCTATGATCCAGTCTTTACACTAACTAATTTGGATTAACTGGACTTATTTTTATATTTACCTGGAAGCTCATTATTGGATTCAGAAATTTTTGTTTTAAATTTTTATTTTAATTGACAATGAAAATTGTAGATGATGGGTGGATAGAATATCATGTAATTAGGCAATACATTCATTGCATAATTCATGTTCAAATCAGGGCAAGGTAGCAAATCTTTATTGTGTGAAAACATTCAAAACATTGTTTTCAGAAATATGTAATACATGATAGCTTATAGTCACACTACTGTGTAATGAACACCAACCCTTTTCTTCTAAGTCACATTCCCCACCCCTCCCTCACCCTATTCTTTCCATTCTTGTAACCACAGTTATCCTCTGCATTTCCATTGGATCACCTTGTCCAGATTCCACATGCCAGTGAGATCATGCCACTTACCTTTCTGTGCTGGGTTCATGTCACTTAACCATAATAAATTGGTTTCTGGTCCCATTCATCTTATCACAAATGATGGGAGTCCATTATTTTCATTGGCTGAATAGTATTTCACTGTGTGTGTATATATACCACATTTTCTCTGTCCACTCATTGGCTTGTTGACATGAGTTCCATTTCTTTGGTAGTGTGACAAATGCTGTAAAAAGCATGGCAGTGCAGATGTTGCTTCAAACTGATTTCATTTTTTGTGGATATTTCCAACTAAATACTGAATTGGTGTATCATACTGTAGTTCTCTTTTGAATTACTCATAGTGTTTCTCACAATGTCTACCCAAGCTTACATTCCCACCAAGTGTGCTCCCCTTCCTCCACATCTTTGCCAGCATCTGTTACCTTTCATCTTTTTATAGGAGTCATTCTCACTGGTGCAAAGTGATATTTGATTTGATTTGGAATTCCTTATGATGCACCATGCTGAATATTTTTACGTGTTGACTGTTAGTTGTCTTTAGCAAAATGTCTACTTAGGCTGTTGCTTGTTTTCAAACTGGATCTTAGCTTACAGGCAAAGAACTGTAACAAATTGGAAAAGATTCTGGCATTTATGTTTTCCTTTGACATCTAGATAAGAAATACCTGTTCTGTCTAGGAGATACTTGACCAGGCTCAGACCTAACTTTGGCAGGTGATTACAATTTCACCAGCAACTTATCTACTCCTTCCTTCTACTTCAAAGGCATGATCTTTCCTCCTAACTTCCCATTACAGGGTGTTCAAAATGTTTTCAGTTTCAGTATGCATCCCTAGAAATATGTCAATCATTGGTAACACATTTTCCTAACTCTAGAGTGCACACAGTGGTTCTAAGATGAAGATAAATTTCTTTCTTTTTTTTGGTGTTCCTCATCAACTGGTAAATCTAGCCATAGCCTTAAAGTTTAGTATCCTTTGGAAGACTTTTCAATCGATGATATCAAAATGTTAAATAAACACTACTCTTCTAAGAGAAAAATGCTCATATCATGCTCTTTGTTATTATAAAAATATTAAAATGCTTGTATTCTTAATTATAGCCTATAGGCTCAATGCATTTAAGACAGAGTATCCAGTTGTCTCCAGGCTTGAATTGTATGTGTGTGTGCCTGTGTGTACATATGCCTCCCTCCAACTATTGTAGTTCCTAATAGATTTTTTGTCCTGGCATCAAACAGATTGGTATCTTATTATCATCAGGAAGATTACTCCTATTCTCCTGCATATGCTCTTTTTGTCAAGTGAATAAAATCCAGTTCTACACTTTCAAGTTTACCCAGTCCAACTTAACATAAGCAGTCATACTCTTACAGGTAATGTTTTAAAACTTATCTATTTCCTTTCTTGCTTATGCACAAAACAAAGCTGACGCTCTTATGAGACCAGGTTTTCCAATCCCTCACTAAGGCAGTCAGTCTTTCATTTCTTCTTAAATAATTGCATTAACCAAATCCTTCAAATTTACCTAAAAATGTCACCAGAAAAACAAGCCTGAAGGGGCAGTGGGAAGAAACAAGATTCTCCAAAAGATAGTTATCCTTTCATCCCTAGAACCTGTAAATGGTTCTACCTTTCTGAATAACAAGGATTTTGTAGGCGCACATAATCAAGGATCTACACATACTAAAGTTAGGTGAACCCAATGTAATTTCAAGCGTTCTTATAAGTGACCATCAGAAGACTCAGTATCAGAGTTAGAAATCTACAGGTTTGCTGCCTTTGAAGATGGAGGGATCACAAGCCAGTTCTTTCATAGCATGTCTTTCGATTTCAGTTTCCATGCGTCCTCATGATTCGAAATTCAGATTTCATGTGCCAGCCAGTAAGATAGGGGAGAATAATGAGGTAAAAGATAAATAATGTCAATGTCTCCACTGCTATTAACTTCAAGTGCATCACTAGGGATGGTGTTTGCCTGTTGAGGAATTAGTTGTTTTTTTTTATTTGTAACTGACAAGTAGCTGGTGAAGAGTTGCTTTCACTTATGAAGTATAACATCCACTGATATGTGTACCGTGCTTAGTTTATTCCATCTTTTTTCACTGCAGACTGAACATTTGCTTCACTCTATAGGTATAAATAGTTCTTAAGATTTTGAACAAAACTTTATTAAACTACCTTCAGAAGTTTACAGATTTATACTCCTTTGGGTACTGTATTAGTCTACCATCTTTCCACATTTACATAATTAATAGTAGGGATGAAAAAAAAGGATATGTAATTGCTTTTCTTTGCATTTTGTGACCATAGCAGAGTCTCTTCCATGTCTTTTTGTTCATTTCTTATAGCCAATCATTTTTACATACCACATTGCATGTTTTTTTCTTGTCATCTATGTTTACTTACTGTGTATATTATTGCAAATGTAGGAACATGGAACATATTTTCTCAATTTCCTTGCATTTTAATTTTGGTGAATATAAATTTTAAATGTATTTATAGTTCCTTTGTGCTACTGAAACATCTTTCCCAAAGAGAATACTCAACTTGCTTGCCTAGATTATTGAGAGACTCAATTTTCCATATGTATTCCTTTTCATCTTCATAATATGTCCCTCTAAGCTTCCCAACCAACAAAATGCTTCTGTATTTCAATATGTTCTCCCTAAATTCAGGAAATTATAAAGGTAGAATTTAAATCAGTGGGAAAATACATATAAGTTTTAAAGAAATGGATTCCTACCTCTTGTTATTTATAAAAATAAAACTCCACATGGATATATGTACATTAAGGAAACTTCTTTTATAAAGAAAATAAGAATCTCCCACAGCATGACTATACCATGTGCTTGTTCTCTATTATAGTTTTCTACTAATAAACTTTTCTATCTTTAAAAAAAAATGAGCTCTGTAACGTTAGCTTTCTCAATAAATACAAGGCAAATTATCTGTCCCTGGTCAATTTGATAGTCTTGGACTAGTGAAATGAATATTAGGAAAACTTTCATAATATTATGGTATTTCTAGGCAACTGCCTTCATCTTGAAATACAGAACATACCTACAACGAAAAAAAGAATCTTTCTACTGTTCATACAAGTTTTACTTTGATTATCCTTCCTAGAACTCAAATATACCCCAAAGCAAGATCTTTATGTGGCTAAATTTAAGTAGTAAATAACAGTATAAAATACAGATTTGTAAACCCATACGAAAACTATAACAAATATTAACATATTACACGGAAGCCTAACAGAATACAGTGGAGAAGGTAACTGCGTTGGGAATAAAGAGAAAATACAAAGTCAAATCCTAAGGAAGGAAGGTCTTTTGTTTCCAACACAAAACAGATGTGCTCCAAACGCTCTCAGCGATCACTTCATGATAAACCAACCTGAGCATGTGGTCCGGGTGTCACGGATGTGACGCTCCCGGAAGCAGAGTCTCCATCACCGGATGGAGCACTCCCTGAAGCACGCCGCCCACCGTCACCGGATGTGATGCTCTCCAAAAAGCACGGTCCGGCCTCACCGGAAGTGGCGCTCCCCCGAAGCGCGAGGTTCCGGCCTCACCGGAAGTGGCGCTCCCCCAAGCGCGCGTCCCGCGTCACCGGACGTGGTACTCCCGGAAGCACTTGGCGTGGACGCCCTTCTGGCACTTCTCGCAGCGGGTGTTGGTCTGCGAGTGGCAGAGGGCGCACCGCGTCCTCCGGTCCTGGTGCACGATCCAGTGCCCGATCATGTCGAAGCGGCTCTCGGTCTCCAGGCGGCGGCCGCGGCGCGCCGGGGAGGAGGCGTCGGCGTTGCTCTCCAGGTAGACGCAGGCCACGTACCTGCGGAAGGCCAGCAGGTCCACGCGCGCGTCCGGGCAGCAGATGCGGTGCAGCTGCCAGGCGTTGTTGAGGGCCGCGTCGATGACGTACCCGATGAAGCTCGAGTACCACTTGAGGCCCCGGATCTTGACCTTGTACTTGGCGATGTTCTGGTCCAGGCGGCTCACGCCGCCCACCTTCTCCTGGTACAGCTTCACCAGCGACGGCTGGCACACGGGCGGGCGCGTCTTGGCCGCCCCCGCGGGCCGGCTGCTCAGCCGCACCGGCTCGATGCCCACGGCGTTGGAGCAGATGTTGACCACGCTGCTGTCGTGCCAGCGGCACACGATGATCTCCTCGCGCTCATCCACCTTGTAATCGAACGAGCCCCTCTTCATTTTCCTCAGTTCCTTGGCATCTTTGAGCGGACACCGCTCGGTTCTGTACTCGCAGACCGTCCCTGTGGCCTTCACCCCCTTCTTCCGCAAAATAGACATCAGTTTGACACTTGTAAAAACCTTGTCAAAAAATATGTGATAGGGCAGACAGCCACGCTCCTGAAGGGCGTCTGCAAACTTGATCACCATGCTGCCGCCGAGATCCAAGCCGCTGTCGGGCTTGGTGAGCAGCGTGCCCTGGGAGGGCTCAAACCACACCAGGTAGCCTCTGCTGGTGGTCCCACACCAGATCTTATACCCCAGCCGTACGGGCTTCGCTGAGTGCAGCTGCTTGGACCTCCGGTGGCCAAAGTACTCACACATAGACTCACCGAAGCTGTAGAACTCTTCCAAGGGCGCATGCTTCTGGAAATTGCCGTTCATCTGAACGATGAGTGGCCGGACCTTGGCAAACCTGTCACTGTCATCCAGGTCATTGTTATCTGCAAAGTGCAGGTATGAGAAGATGAGCTCGAATCTGTCCCTTCGAATCGCATCAGCTACGAGACGATGATGGGAGTCAGGAGAGGTCTCCCAAAACATCCTTCTCCTGGGATAGGAGATGTACCCACTTAAGATCAAAATGCCCAGCACACACTTCAACTCCTGGACGGTGAGACCCAGGTTGACATTTTTCTGCCAAGCATAACGGTTGGTTTCGTTAACGATGAAATTAAGTGTGCCTTCATCAAAAAACAGTTCAAAGAGGCCCACAGGGCTGAGCTCTTGATTTTTGAGATCCTCAATGTGAGGATCTGATGCTGTCCAATTGCTGAAGTCAGGTCGAATATCTCTCTTGGCCCAAAAGCGCTGAGGCTCCCCGGCTGCCTTGCGCCTCCTCTTGGCTGGCTGCAGCTCCAGGTCGTCATTATCCTCCCCCGTGCCAGAGTCCTCGGCCACGACTGAGGCCTGCAGCACTCTGCCGGGCAGCTGAGCACCTCGCGGGCCATCTTCATCACCAGAATCTTCATCGGTGAAGTCCCCTGAAGCGTTGTCAGGCGGTGCGATAAAAATCTCTTCCCTGCTGTGGCCTGAGTCTCCATCCTCCAGAGCATTCAGAACCTCCAGCAGCTTGGTGGACTTCACCTTGGAGTGGGCCCGTCTCCCAGCAGCCCCTCCCCCTCTGCCAAAACAGGACACAGAGTCAGTGCCAGGCACCTCCGGAGAGCCAAAACTGCAGCAGGAAAAGAGGAATGAAGCCTCATTGTAAAGCACTTGCTTGAACCTCTGCACAGCTCTGCCTTGACCAAGCAGGTGAACTTCCCAGATAAATACCTATTTATGATTTTAGAGGTAGAAGTATTTTGTTGATGCCAGGCATTATGTATTTTGCCTCTTGAATACAGTGCTAAGTCCAAGCAGCTCTAGTATTGCCTCAGATAACAAAATGCTCATGAGCAGCCCTGGCTAGCATCCATGGCGCCCACCACTCTCCCCCTCGACTCAACGGACCCTCCAGCTCTGCTCCTGTGATCGATCTCACCAACAGAAGTTTCCCTTGCTTCCAGCTTCTCTAATTCCCCTTATGTAAGCTCTTATTTCTCAAGTTTAAAAGCTGACTCTTCCACATAGCTCCCTTGCTGGTATCTCAGGCATACTGACTACAATTCAGAAGAACATTTGGGAAACAGGAAATCTCCTGTCCTTTGTACTCTATGGACACAGGAACCAAATGGATGGTAAAACAAAATCGCTTGTAATGCATATCAGCAATGAGAAGGCACTGTCCAGAGACTGGCAGAAGAAAAATCCCCTCGCAGCCTACACAGTTTTAATTATAACTGGAAGATACAGATAGCACATCAACAAACAAGCAGCTAGACAGGTAGTGACTAGTGCTATTCTGGACCGGAGGCTGAGAATGTCATAAAACAGTGATATGAGGTGTTCTGTGTAAGATAAAATGGTAATGGGAGGCTCATGAACTAGAAGGCTTGAAATGAGGGATAAGCACAGCAGGTGGAAGGAGACAGGATATCCCAGGCAGAGAAAACACCACAGGCACAAGGCTGAAGGCACAGCGCAGACAAGAGAGTAGAGCAGAGGCAGTGTGAGTCCAGCCCCACAGTGCTCAGAGCCCTGGCAGGGCTTCAGATGTGTTCAGCAGTCACAGGAAGCCCCAAGGTGGGTGTGTGAACTCAGGCCAATGAAAAGATTCAAACTGTAACATATCACTCACTGCTAGAATGGACTTGTGGAAAAAAGGTGTGGATGACCCTGTTGCTGCCCTACATACCTTCCCAGGCTCAATGACAAGGACAGAGGAAGGATGCAGGATTTACCACTCTTTCCACACAGACCTGCCATGGATTCTTGAGTTCACGTTGTATTAGAGATTCACTCCACTACTCCCCTGCCAACCTCTAGCGGTAAGGACGTCACACATCGGATCTCTGTGGGAGTCAAACACCATCCTCCTCCTTGCCATAGTTTTACTCAGTTCACAGGCCTGTCAGGACACGGCATCTCCACTCTTACTGCCTGAGCTCTTGCTTACCCCATGACCCAGTGCCAGAGTCCTCAGACACAACAGAAGCATGAGCACTCTTCCAGGCAGCTGAGCTCCTCGCTGGCCATCTTCACCACCAGAGTCTTCATCAGTGAAACACACTGTAGGCATGGAAAAGCTAGCAGGTACCCAGGTGGCTCCAGACACAGCTATCTGTTGTCTTAATTTTGAAAACTGGAAAGCTGAGGCATGTTTTACATCAAGTGCACAAGCTGGTGCTACATGCCCACATGCCCACTTTGTACTGTACACTCCCGTCTGCCACATCTCTTCTCCCTCTCCTCCCAACATCTTTTATCTTTCTGAAGACTTAACTGTACAGTAAGCAACTTACAAATGCCACTGAGTCAGCATTTCAGAAGCTGAGGAGTATTTCCATAAAGCATTTCATCAAACAAGACTCTTACCTTGAGACTGAAGCCATGATGAGCTGAGAAGATAAAGTTGTCTTTACTCAGCATCCAAGAATCTGAAAGAAAAATTCAATCTTTAATAATAGAACCTTCTCTACCATTTAAGGAGGCAGCATCTGCTACAGGCTCACTGGGGGTGAGAAAGAAGTGGACTGGACATACACAGGAAGTGGTGTCTAGCAAATGGCTACTTAGCGGGGAAAAAGAACAGCTCTTCCTCTTACAACTCATGCCGTAATCCATTCTAAATCAGGACGGTTGTCAGAACTATTGCCATCTGCAGCCAGATGAGTCTTCGCTGGTGGTTCAGGCTCAGACCGGTGCATTATGGGATACTTAATATTGTCCTTCCACCCACTCAAGGGTAGTCATCCTCTCATTCCCTTAAATTGTTCAAAGTTGCCCTGAATGACGCTGTTCTAGAGTAGTGCTGCTCACAGAACTTTCTGTGATGATGGAAATATTCTGTGTCAGAATTATCTATATTGTGTGGCAGTCACAAGCCACAAATGGCCTCTGAGCTTTTGAAATATGGCTGTTTTTCAATTTTATATTGTTTAACTTAGTCATTACTGTATTAAGCATTAAATTCTAAATAAAGAATTGTGAAAAAGTAAAATGTTAAGCTTTCTAAGTATTGATATCCAAAAAGGTAATTTTTCTTGAAGAAAACAAGCATTTAAAGATAAAGTTGATAACCTCATCAAATTTCCAAAACATCTGTAGCAGTCATCCTTTAAGATGGCTCCAAACTTGTCTTGGTATTCCTGCCCCGTGTAATCTCCTTCATCAGGCTGGACCTAGTGACTCTTGGCAAACAGAACATGGCAAAGGAATGGGATATCTCTTCTAAGACAGGAGACTGGGCTCCAATTTGTTGTCTGTCTGTCTCCTCTCTCTCTCTCTCTTCTGTTCACTTAGGGAAACCAGCTATGGTGTTCTGAGTTGCCTTAGAGAAAGACCCATGGGTATGGTCCTGTGAAGGGAATGTGAGTGAGGGAGAAGGGGCCCTCAGCCCGCACGGGAACCCACAGGCTGATGAACACAGGAGTACTTCCCTTCAAATTGGTCCAGACCCAGATAACGGCTGGACTACAACTGAGACACGCTGAGCCAAGTTCACAGAGAGTGCCCGGGTCCTGAGTTCAAACCCCAGGACTGGCACACACACACACACACTTACTGTAACTTATCTAACCAGTGTTTTCTAGGCCATAGGTGAGAGCAGCAGCCCCTCCCCGCATCCATCCAACCACATTCCTGGCCAAGACGGAGGATCTCCCTGGCTCCCCGCCGAGAAGCCCTCCTCACCTCCACCCCGAGGGCGGGCGGAGCAGGAGCCAGGAGAAGGCTGATCTCGACGTGAGCAAGCGCCAGGGGGGCGCAGGGCTCTGCGAAGCGTCAGCCCCTCCTGCCAGCCAGGCCTGGCTCTCAAGCTCCTGATCGACGCGGGTCCACGGCTGGAATACAGCACGGCGCGTCCCGCCCGGCTCTCCCCGCGCGGGGCCTGCGGGCGCGGCGGCCGGCCCTGCCCACCGGGTAAACCGGGAGGCGGAGGGCTCGGGAACCGCACCGGGGACGCTTCTGCAGTCCATTGTGAAAACACCTCACGATGCAAAACCGCTTCACAAATGATCTTCGAAATGTAAAAGGCCTCAAAACTAGCCGCGTGCAGAAGAGGGCGGCCGCCTCCCCAGCTCGGTGTCAGAGGAAAAGCTGGCAGAGAGGGGCCCGCGGCCCTCCCCGAGGCCCCGCCCACGACTGCCCGAGCCCCGCCCCGGCCTCCGCCCAGGCCACGCCCTCGCCCCGGCCCGCAGCGCCCTCTAGCGTCCGCAGGCATTCGATGCTCCTGGGCCTAGGGTGATCGGAAACGAGTCCGCCCACCGGCCCCGCACGTCAACGCCGTAGCAAAAATGCAACGCCCGGGCCCGCCTCGCTGGCACGAAGGCCGGAACCTTCCCTGCATCACAAACAGGAAGACGCCTACCTGGGCTGGCCAGGCCCGAGCCTCGCAGGCCCGCACCAGGCGCTGTGGACACTGCTGAGGGTCCAGACGGTGCTGGGCACAGCCGTCGCGGCCGCGCAACGTCCGGCACCCGAGCGCACCCGAGCCTCGGCCCGCCTCCAGCTCCGGCCACGCCCCCTGGGCGTGGCCTCACCCGAGACCCGGGAGACCATCGAGATGCAGAGACCTCCGGACGGCCTAGAGGGGCCGCGCCGAGACTTCCGGTCGTCCTTGGACGGTGCCTGTCAAACGTGGCTCGGGCGAAACGCGCAGAAGTGGGAGTCTCGGGCCTGCCGGGTTGACCGCGCGCGGATCGGGCCGCCGGGCTCCGTGCCCGGGTCAGAAAAGCACACAGCGTGGCCATCGGTGAGACGCCGGGAGCCAAGAGGGAGGCCGGAAGGTCTTGCCTTCTAGATGTGAAATTTCCGTGAAACGGACAATAAACAAGTAAAAGTAACAGCAGCAAGTCGCTGCGGACCATGCCATGAAGAAAGAGCAGGCGGGCCGGGGGCTCACGCCTGTCACCCTAGCTACTCAGGAGGCCGAGATCTGAGGATCGCGGTTCAAAGCCAGCCCGGGCAGCAAAGTCCGTGAGACTCCCATCTCCAATAAACCACCAGAAAACCAGAAGTGGCGCCGTGGCTCAATTGGTACCAGGCCCAGAGTTCAAGCCCCACGACGGACCAAAAACCAAAACAAAACCACAACGTATAATTCAAGAGAGAAAAAATACCTGAAGCAGAGAAAATTACATTTGCAAAAGATGTCAGGTTAGAAGCATGCTTGAAAGCTTGCGGCGGAGCGTGGCTGGAGCCAGGGAAACAGGATTCACAGAATTCAGTCAGGAGAGCAGGGGGAATTAAATAAAGGTAATGAGCTACACAGGTGGGGGTGGGGGGTGCTTGGTGCCTGCTTCCAAGACACATCAGAAGAATCCATCTCTCCCCCAAAGAGGAAGAACTTCCCCGAGTGGTCCAGCATAAGTCCTGCGGCCGACATAAACAGAGTGCTTCATCTGCCTAAGAGACTTGCAGCGAACGTGTAAACATCCTTGCCACACCTGCCTCTTGCTACAGAAGTAGACTTGACTGTCCTGATTACTTTTCAAGGCAGCTGGCAGGTACCTGCCTGTGCGCCCCCTGGTGTTTGCAACATGAATTGCCAAAAAAATTGCTTCTCTCCAATGGTCTCAGGCTTTATCATTCGTGGAAAGACTGAGCTGGTATCACGAACAGTGGATGGTAGAAGCAACAATAGATGAATACTGGCAGCAAAGCCGGTGGTGAAGACAGCAGGGGCAGAGGCAGCAGTCCCTGAAGACATGCAGAGAACAGTTGGGCCGTGAAGAACAGAGGCAGCCAGAGGGAACAAGAAAAAGATGGCAGAAGGGGGTGGGGGGAATGTGAAGGGGAGGAAAGAAAAAAAAATGGAAATCCAAGGAAAAAAAATTCTATGAAGAACCAGAGAAAAGAAGCTGCAAGTCTTGGTCCCTAGTTCCAGGAAAATGGCAGCTCTTCATGGCCGAAGGTCAGGCTCAAGAGCTGTCAATTTTTCCTGTAGGACTGAGGATCTCAGCCCCTGGGGCTTATTGCAGAGTTGGACAGCAGGGCTGCCTGCTGCTGCCTGCTGTTGCTGAAGCCTAGGATTACAGTACCTACCAATGGATCACTCGTGGCTAACCCAGAATATCAAGCCTCTAAGCTGAGAGTTTATAGCCTTAAGTTTCTGGCTTCTAAATCCTGAAGCAATAGGGTCTGTCTCAAAGGATCAAGAGCTTAAAAATCTGGGTATCTCCATAGACCTGGACGCTCAAGTATCCAGGACTGCCAAAAGAAGGAATGTCTTCTCCTAACCCTCTTATGACCTCAATCTGCATAGAACAAAAGTGTTTCTAGTCACCACCCACTGGGTGATTGACAGTTCTCCATTGGGATCTTCATAATCTAGAGGATTCTTACATGTGTGGGTTTTAGTAGAAGTTACTGGAAGTGGCAGCGTTCTGTCTGCTTATGCATTTGTGAAAGGTACATGCAGACATTTTCAGTGCATTACTTTGAAACAAATTATATCGGGGCTTTAAAATCAAGTCTTTTTTTCTTTAAGAAAAAAAACTCAAAATGTGGGTGAAAGGAGAACAAACTGCATGTAATGTGAATAGGAAAAAAATCTACACCAAAATTCTTTGAAAAATGTATATTTTAAAATAGACTGTTTTAAAGAAAAACTGGAAAATGTATTTAAAATGTATGTGAATAAACTTCACAAAAGCCTATTAGCTTGTTTATGTTGACTTGGTGCGAGTTATTGACAATTTTTCAAGTGCTTATAAAAATGCAGTTAGAAATATTTAAGGAGAAAGAGGGACTTTGAAAATTAAAATTAGAGATTGAGGTAATCACTTAGTTTACTTCACTGTGCATGTGCATATATGTGTATGCTTCTGTATGTGTGGAGTGAAATCTTACATATGAAAGTTCTACTTAAGCAGTAACTACGTAGCAT
This sequence comes from Dipodomys ordii, assembly GCF_000151885.1. Taxonomy (NCBI): domain Eukaryota; kingdom Metazoa; phylum Chordata; class Mammalia; order Rodentia; family Heteromyidae; genus Dipodomys; species Dipodomys ordii. The sequence continues at coordinate 10,139,824 of NW_012267243.1, read as the reverse complement.
AGTTGAGATGCTAGTAAATTATATTCATCTAAAACTCATGTATACATTGTTTGATTGTATTAAGGTTATGGCTTAATCATAGTCAACCTGACACTAAAGAATGTCATTTGCATGAGACAACAGTTGTATAAGATCTTCAAATGGGGCTGGGAAGGTGGCTCAGTGGTAGAGTGCTTGCCTTGCATGCATGAGGCCCTAGGTTCGATTCCTCAGCACCACATAAGCAGAAGGAAAAAAAAGCCGGAAGTGGCTCTGTGGCTGAAGTGGTAGAGCACTAGCCTTGAGCTGAAGAGCTGAGGGACAGCGCCCAGACTCAGAGTTCAGGCACCACGACCAGACCCCCCCCCCACACCAAAAAAAAAGATCTTCAAATGTAGTTCTCAGTCCTACAGCCCATAGTGTGTAGCATCCTTGTCTTTAGGTAAAAGCGTGGAGGAAATACTGTCTCCAGCTTTTGTGTTCTAATTTTGTGGTCCATCAACCAAACCCAGAGCCTTGCACATGCTAGGCAAATGCTCTACCACTAGAGCAAATGCTCTACCACCTTCAACCCCTGCAGCTTCTATGTGGACAATAGGAAGGGAGACAGAACAAATTCAGGAAGACAAAGAGGTGGAGATGTGGCTCAAGTAGTAGAACTCTAGTCTTGACCATAAATCTCAAGGACAGCTCCCAGGTACTGAGCTCAAGCCCCAAGACTGGTACCAAAACAACAATAACAAAAAGTATGATCCATCCATTCCTCGTTGACTGCTTTCATTATCACAAGGTTTAGACATGAGTGGGTTTTTTTAAAAACAAAAGGATTCCTATAAACCTCAGGGAAGGTGCCAAGAGGTAATCTTGCCCCTGCACACCCTTCATTTCCATAAAGCCAGTCTAGTGCTGCACCACGAGAGCCTCTGTTCACAAAGTTCTATCTCCTCACACTGAGGCAGCAAGTGCTGGGTCCAAGCTGAGACTGTGGAGGCTGGACGTTGTTAACTCCATAAATCCTTCCCGCTGTGGACACCGCATCCTCAGCCCCTATCACGCATCCCAATGCTTAAGAAGCATTGTTCCCATGATGGCTGCCCTTTTCATTCCATACTGGTCTGTGTAACTTGAATTCAAAAAGATCAGACTTGCAGATGGAGCAGAAATGAGCCCTGAAGAAGGCATGAAAGTACAAAACTAAGTCAACAATCACTCCCCCTTCTCAACCCGGGGGCAGGGGGGTAGGGGGGAGCCATGGGTCCCCTGATGAGGGCTCATTTAGGTGACCACATTAGGACTGAAAGGATATAGTTCTATGGATGGATATACATTCAAATACAAGGCTGTGATGTTGATAATAACCATTCTTGCAGATTACTGACTACTTGATCCTCTGTATTTATGCTGGAACAAAACGTGTAACCCTTCTTGAAGAATCATGACACATGGCCACATTGTGAGATCTGTCTTAGAACTTCCCCAGTTTGGACATGAAACTGCAAGTGGTCTCCGCAAGGCTTTGGCAACCATTGTTGCACACTATTTCTCCAAGTGGACTTTTGAGAAGCAGGCTTACAGTATAGCAAACTTGCTTTTATGAGGAAGATGCTGTGTTCTAACCAACGATTTGATCTCCAGACCAGTTTCAAAGGCTGTCTATATTTAGGCAATTACTGTGTACATTTGTAGCAGGATTAAAATGAAACTCTCTGCTTCGGTTTGAACTGAGCTGCCACACTGAGGGAAAGCCAGATATCTGGACACCGAATTTGGGAAGGGAATGGCATGTGAGCCAGCCTGTGGTTCTTCATTAAATATGGACAGAAACATGTGGAGGTGACTCGTGGTCAGGGAGGGTTGTTGAGTAATACTTTGTTAAGTACTGTCATTCCCTGCGGATTCTTCTCTGATTCTCTGAGGGGAAAGAAAAGGAAATAGGGTGTCTTCATTAACCCCAGGAATAACATGAACAGGGGCTGGGCTGGGGGTTTCTAGATGGAGACTTGATTTGGAGATTAGAATGGGCATAACTCTGTTGAGTACCATGTCCTTTTCTCTATTGTGTATAGAGTAAATTAACACATATTTCATCTTTTAGTAGTTTTTTTTTTTTTTGGTCAGTCATGGGGCTTGAACTCTAGGCCTAGGCGTTGTCCCTCAGCTCTTCAGCTCAAGGCTAGCACTCTACCACTTGAGCCATAGCTCAACTTTCAGCTTTTTCTGTTTATGTGGTGCTGAGGAATCAAACCCAGGGCCTCATGCATGCAAGGCAAGCGCTCTACCACTGAGCCACCTTCCCAGCCCAGATTTAAGTTTTTTTTAAAAAAAACAGTCAATTTTCTGGAAGCAGGCTAGTGAGCAACATGAATTGTACTCCTAAAATGATAGGTTGAATGGGAATTCCTTTCCACAACTGCTTAAAGATAATTTTAAAAATATAATTAAATCAAAAATGCAAAAACAAAACCTGTCAATTTTCCTTTCATCTCACAGGTTTGTAAATCAGAAATCGAACATGGACTGGAGCGGCTGAAATCAAGGTGCTGACAAGGGCCTGGGCCTTCAGAGGAAGGAGCAGCAGCTTTCTGCGCCTTTTCCAGTGTCTTGCAACCATCAGTATCCCCGGCTCTGGCATTCCCCGCCTTCCAACGGCAACGCCTATCTTTCAGGCTGAGTCATTATCACTGCATCACTTGAACTGGGCTCTGTCTCCCACACAAGAGGACCCTGTGATTATGTGGGCCCACCCAACCGATGCAGAATAATCTTCCTCTTATCAGGTTTGCTGATAAGCAACATTAATTCCTTGGACATCTTTAATTATCATTTATCATATTATGAAACACAGACACAGGTTCTGGACATCTTCGGGTCCCATCACAGGGACCAACGAGTGAGCATAAGTAACTGGAGTCACTTAAAATTTTTAGCTAAAGCCGGGCACCAGTGGCTCACGCATGTAATCCTAACTACTCAGGAGGCTGAGATCTGAGGATCGCAGATCAAAGCCAACCTGGGCAGAAAAGTCCATGAGACTCTTAACCACCAAGAAACCACCAGAAAACCGGAAGTGGTGCTGTGGCCAAAGTGGTAGAGTGCTTGCCTTGATCTGAAGAGCTGAGGACAGTGTCCAGGCCCAGAGTTCAAGCCCCACAACCGACCAAAAAAAGAAAACAAAAACAAAAAAACCATTCAGCTAAGGCTAGGAGGTGACTGACCCTGAACACACATGTAAGGAACCATGAGCACATGCAAAATTGTTTAACCTTTCCATGTATGGTAACTGATCATTATACTGCTTCCAAAAGCAAAAGAAGCAAAAAGACAATCTTGGGGAGCTTACACTTAAAATAGGTGAGGCTTGAGTGACACAGCCATTAGTAAGGTGTGACAAGGACACATACAGGACAAGGTATTGAATTATGTGGTAGAGATTGTAGGCTACAAATATGAACTCAGACAAGAACGTGGATAAATTAGGCTTCATAATTACAGAAGATAACCCTGTGAGTTTTAATGGAACTTTTTTATATTGTAAAAACAACACCTGCTCATTATTAAAAACATATACATGTATAGGAGGTTGTTTTTTTTTTTTCAGGCCAGGCAAAAGACAGTGAGGAGTTAGATTTCATCACATGCTCTTCAGCCAACCCCAAAACAACCAGTGGCAAAGTTCATGCAACTCTCCGACCAGAATTTTCCTGTATATGAATGCACGCCTTTCACTTACCTTTTAAATAAAATTGCTTCATTTAGTACAAGATGACGTATATTTTTTGTCTTCCATTCATTGAGTTTTCTATATTAACAGATTTAGTTTTACATCATCATTAGAAGTGACTGAAAAGTAACCTATTATTTCAATTTGCAATGTATTTTTTTAAAAAATCCCCAGTGAATTATTTTTCTATTGTTTCCAAGTATTTCCTATATGTGCAGGACTATATATGTGTTATGAATATATACATATATTTAAGGGACCATGAAAGCATGTAAAACTGTAGTATTTAATTTTTTTCACAAATGGTAATTGATGGCTATATTGCTTCAAAAAGCAGATAAAGCAAAGAAAGACATTATTATTATTATTATTATTATTACACCCAGCTCCTTCATTCCTGGTTCCATTTTCACATATGTACATAGATTGTTATCATTGCATTTTTCCCACCCTCCCAGCCTTCCTCAAGAGAGACAAAATTTTTTATCCCAGTCCTGGGTCTTGAATTTAGGGCCTGGGCACTGTGCTCCAAGCTAGCACTCTACCACTTGAGCCACAGCTCCAATTCCAGCATTTTGGTGATTAATTGGAAATAAGAGTTTCATGGACTTTCCTGGCCAGGTTGGTTTTGAATCACAATCCTCTGATCTCAGCCTCCTGAGTAGATTATAGGCAGGAGCCACCACCAGCACCCAACCCAAGAGAGACAATCTTTCATCTTGGGGAGCTTATCCTATGCATCACTTTGATCTGGTTGTTCCTTATTTGAATCCTTTATAGTAAACAAGTACATGCAAGTAAAGAGTTTCCCTGGGTTCATTGGACCACTCTAGCAAATTATTAAACCTGAAGGGGAGGGAGGGAGAAACCTCTGTTTTATAACCAGTTAGTGTTAAGTGCAAGTCAGATTTCCAATTAGTATTGAACATGGGGACCATTTTGTAGGACGGAGCCCTTAATTACTGTGATCTAATACTAACTCCAGGTAGACAAATGTCAGAACTGAATCAAATGCTAGACCATCTAGCTGGTGCCCTTGAAGAAATAAATTCTTGATACATTTGACGTTCCTGTGTTATGAGAATATAGAAAACAACAACAACAATGCTTGTTCTATTAGACCTTACTAATCACCCTGCTCAGAGATTCTGAATCCAGAGGAATAAAGAATGAGGATGAGCCACCACAAGGGCTGGCTGCCATCAGCGCGGTAATGCCAGGCACAAGGCTGCGAAGCTGCCCAATCAAGACTGAGGCTTGGATATGAACCACACTGGAAAGCAAGACATCAGCCATGGTCTAACAGGGACTGGTCAAATGTGGGGAAAGCAACTCAAGTATTCTTGATTACTGAAAACCCTGTATGAGAAAAGGAGAGAGAAAAGGGAGAGAGGCAGCTAATCTTATGTTATGATCCCAATCACTGAAGCTAAATTGGTCTCTCAGAGGATCCTGAAAAACACAAAATGATATGATGGTGAAGTGGAAAAGTAAATACTCCCATATCTGAATTCAAAAAGTATATTGGGAACCAATTTCCATCTTCTCAATTTCCATCTTCTACATATGGATGCCCATCACCATTTTGTTGAAGAGGATGTTTTTTCTCCAACATATATTTTTGGCACATTTGTCAAAGATCAAGAGATTTAATGTGTATGGGGCTGTTTGTGGATCTTCTATTCCATTGGCATAAATGTCTATTTTTATGTCAATACTATGCTGTTGGTTGGTCGGTTGGTCGTAGGGTTTGAACTCTGGGCCTGGGCACTGTCCTTCAGCTCTTCAGCTCAAGGTTAGCGCTCTACCACTTGAGTCACAGCACCACTTCTGGCTTTTTCTGCTTATGTGGTGCTGAGGAATCAAACCCAGGGCCTCATGCATGCAAGGCAAGCGCTCTACCACTTAGCTACCTTCCCAGCCCCTGCTGTTTTTGTTTCTAAGGCTCGATAGTATAATCTGATACCTTCAGCAGGCACCATGATATTTTCACCCTTCTCTTTTTGTTCAAGATTGTTTTGGCTATTCTGGTTCTTTTGTGTTTCCATATTCATTTTAAGATTGGCTTTTGTATTTCTATGAAGAATGACATTGTAATTATTCTGTGTGCATGCTCTGGAACTAGAGCTTGAACTCAAGACCTGCATGCTGGTCTCTCAGATTCTTACTCAAGGCTAGTGCTCTACCACTTGGACCACCGCTTCACTTGCTATTTTGGGTGGTTAATTGGAGATAGGAGTCTCACAAACTTTCCTGCCTGGGCTGGCTTTGAACCGCAATCCTCAGAACTCAGGTTTCTAAGTAGGAGGAAAGGTTACAGAACAAATAGAGTAGAGCCAGGATGGAGTTTGGAGGGCACTTGTAGAGCCATGAACTTCTCTCCATCTGAATAAACAAAGACAGGATGTAGGAGAGGAGGAGGCCAGGAGATGGAGACCTGCGACTGACATGTTTTAAAACAATCCTGTGGCAGTTGTACGACTTGAGCTCGAGCCTGGCTCATCGAACAGGTCTTGCTAAAGCACAGCAGGGATTGAACCTGGGAAAAAGTTGTTCCAGAAGAGGCCACAGTCAAAGGCAGTGACATTCACTGACAGATGCACCTGCCGTAATGTGGAAAGCAGAGACAGCAGTGTGACACCAACCTGCCTCCCCCACACACTCAAACCTCACTACACACACACACACACACACACACACACACACACCACCCCATAACCCTTCATCAAACACCACTGTCACTACACATACCTTCACTACACACCACCAACACACACAAAACTCTACACATATACACTCCCATCCCATACACCTCCACTACACACACACCTCTGTCACAGGCATAGAACTATTACATATGTCATCACAGCAAATACACAACTCCCTCCCCACATGCCCTTCCTCCAGACATCCAGACATCAGCACACATACCACCTCCACCACCATGCAACGCCTTCACCTCTCTCTCTCTCTCTCTCTCTCTCTCTCTCTCTCTCCAAACACAACTTCTCCACACATACCTGGGCCATATAGACATCTATCTTACCAGCTCCACCACACACACACAGACTCCAGATATCCAATTTCTCCATTAATTACAGCAACCCAACACTCCCTACGCCCATGTTTATTTTTCACCTTGGCATGAACATTACCCTAAGTACATTTTGCTCTTTGATCTTGTTTTCACTTAAACTATAAACCCACCAGAGTAGTGAATCTTGTGTACTTGGCTTATAACTTGAGCCTACTAGGTTCCTGGCATGTTTTGGATTAACTAATGAATAAATGTAAATAGTGTGGCTCATTTTTAATTTTTTATTTATTTACTTTTTTTTGTCGGTCATGGGGCTTGAATTCTGGGCCTGGGCACTGTCTCTCAGCTCTTCAGCTCAAGGCAAATGCTCTACCACTTGAGCCACAGCGCCACTTCCAGTTTTCTGGTGGTTTATTGGAGATAAGAGTCTCATGGCCTTTGCTGCCCCAGCTGGCTTCGAACCTCAGTCCTCAGATCTCAGCCTCCTGAGTAGCTAGGATGACAGGCTCACTTCTTCTATGAGCCTATCTACTTTATTCAAACGGAGACTCAATGACGGCATGGATTTGTACCATATTCTGTTCAGTCATTTAACAAGCGTTGCTCTGTGTCTCTCTATAGTCACACAGTCCGGGATGTGGGCAGCCGCCATGCTGCCTTCTGCCCTCCATTCTGCCCTCTAGTCTCACCTCCCTTCCTGAGGTACATAAGGCAGCAGACAGGACGAGGCGCTGGGCTGCTCAATGGAGGGGTGTGGGAGGTGCTGGGGAGATGGAGCCCGGGTCTCGCAACCTCCTCCTGTCCTGATTCTAGCTGGCCAAACCCAAAGATTCAAACCTCCCCCTGTTCCCCTGGTCTTCTGAGAAGGCAGTGGAGGCTGGGCGGATCCCGGAGACCCATGGCAAGGAGGCTGTCTTTCCAACCAGGCTGACAAGGTGAGTCAGCCTCTCGCCCTTTCCAGCCTCTGCTTCTCCCATCTGCCTGGGCAGGGATGCCCTGCCCTTCGCTCCTGCCTTGTTACTTCCAGAAAAGGAGAGGGTGCTGGGGTTGGGCCCACCATGGCTACCTCCAGAGATCTGAGGAAGCATTGCTGGGCCCGCTGGGCCTCCCACCCACCTGCCTGGATGGGCCGCTCCGCTTCCAGCTACCCATCTCCCCACCTGCGGCCTGCCCCGGGCCTCAGGCGGTGAAGTCCCCAGCTGCACAGGCTCAGAGCTGAAGAACAGGCAGGCGGACACTCCCAGGGTGTGCCTGGAGAAAGAAAAAAACAACCAGAAACGCTGCACAAGAGCCAGGGCAGCAGGCAGAGGAGGAGGAGGGCAGCCTCAGGCAGGAATTACAGAGGAATTTCTTGCAGGCCACACTCAAGGTCAGTAACCCAAGAATGGGGACAAAGGCAAAGCTCTTCCAGGACCGCACCTTCTTCAGAAGCACCTGTCACCCCTCTCCTGAGGACATCAATTATCCCTGAGGCCCGAGTCCCTCCCCTATCACTTCCCAGATTGAAAATCCATACACTTGCCACCAATTCACGGGTCCACCAACAAAGGGAGAAACAAAATGTGAACGTACACACAATGGAGTATGATCGAGCTGTGGAAAGGAAGCAAATCCTGTCCTATTCTATAAGGATGAATGCTGGGCACAGCAAGCTAAGTGAAATGAAAAACATCACTAAAACCCAGGCAGTAATTGTGCTTATGGAAGGAAACAACGAAGAAGATGCGATAAATGTTGGCAAAGACATGAAGGAAAAGGGACTCTTGTGTGGACGGGACTGTAACTTGATGAATGGATAAAGGAATATATACATACATATGTGCATATATCCATGCATGTATTTTGAAATTTTGCCTTGCCACTTACGGTAATATGCTGGTCCTGGAAAGGAAATAAGTTGGTCAAAGAAAGGAAAATGTTGCAATATCTCACTGGTATGTGGAATGCTTGTAATTTTTTAAGAACCCACCTAGGTTCCCAAACACTAACACTGTGTTCAGAGGTAGAGATGGGGTTAAAGGACCAAAGAGACCTCCCCCTGCCCCTTCCCCCAGCACACACGTAGGGGCAGCCTGGGTAGAAGAAACCCTGGGCCACCACTCCCAACAGCATGCTCTTGTCCTTCTAGGGAACAACTAAAGGCAGCTGGTCATGCTAGAACTTTCTCTCCACCTTGCAGCTCTCCAAAGGAGGAAGGTTTAAAGATTTAAAGGTAGAGATGAACCCACATACATGAGGCCACCCCGGGGTCCCTTGTGGAATGTTAAGGTACCAGAGCTGGGTCACAGAGATGGTAGGAGGAGAAACTGAGGCTCTGCCCCCACCCAGCTCTGGGTGGCCTGGGCTCGTTGAGCCACTGATTGAGACATGCCCTCGTACCACATCACTAACTTGCATCAGGAGAAGAGCATCTTCATGACTGTCACACAGAGACATTAGCATTTGGTTTCAATTAACCGCCTGGTGTAAATCTCACGCTCTTCCCTTCTCCTCCCCAAACTTCTCCAGCAAGGCCTGGACAATACACCTGGAAATCAGGACAGAGTCCAGGAAGCCAAACTGCCTGGACAGGGGCCATGGCGTGCTGACGGACGAGCATGTGGATCCTATCGATCCAGGATTCTGACCTCCACCCGCGCTCCCAGACACGGACAGCTCGGCTCCAGGCCTGGCCTAGTGGACATGGCCTGCAGGCACCAGCCAGGCCCCCAGGTAAGTGCTCTTTTGCCTTCTGTCGGGGGAGGGGAGGTCAGCTTGCTGGGCTGAGCATGGCACACCCCAAGGGTGACCCTCTCTCTACCTGGCTTGCGATCGCTGGAGGTGTGGGTGACCCGCCTGCCTGGTACCAGGGCCTTTTCTACCTGGAGCAGGACCTGTCTCGGAACACATCTTCCCTGGGACTGGTCTGTCATGAGCAATCAGGCAAAATACCAATGAAATAGCATGGTATCGGGGTCGGAGTGTGATCAGGACCCCTTCTGTCTGTCTCTTACCAGTTTGTCTTTTCATATTTGTGAGACAGTCCTACCGCTGCACCCAAGAAGAAGTGTGGGGAGAGGGTGAGGAGTGGGCATTGTAGGTGTTGGAACTTTGCAAGGCGAAGGTGTGTGCTTCGTAGCTAGACGCCTCCCTGCTGAGTTTTACCGGCAGCCGTCGGGCTCTGGGTCCCTGTTCTGTCTCTTCTTCTCCTGCACTACCCCATCCCCAATCCTACCTCAAGGAGTTTCTGGCTTTCTGTGCTGCACTTGCAGTAGAGAGCTGGAGTCCTTTGCCCGAGAGGGAGAGGTGGCCGCGTGTAGCTGGCCCACATGGCTGCTGACGGTGTCCCCTTGACTCTATTTAACACCAAAGCCATTCCAAGGGAGGGGACCACGATACCACTTGGTACGAATTTCTGATGCCTCTGTACCCCAGAGAGCAGATGTGGAGGACAGAACAAGGAGGAACCAAAAGCCAAAGGCACATGAGGGTCCCATGGGAGCCCTCCACCATCTCCAGGCAGGGCTGTGACCTGAGTCTCCATTGGCTTCCCACCGCCCCACTTCCGCCCACAGCCAACAGACTCAGCTCTCCAGAAATACTATGGGAAAAATGCTCACCAGCCCAGGCCCTTCCCTGGGCTCTGCCTTCACCCCAAAGGAAACAAGTGGGGCAGGTTATCCTAGGACAGGCAACCCTAGGACAACATCCCCACAAGACAGCTCACCAAGAACAGATGGCCCAGATGCTCCAGGACAGGCCTCCCAGGATGGGCCTCAAAGACATGTGCCCTGAGAGAGGCCCCAGGAGAAGCCCTCCCAAAGGGACTCCCAGTCAACTCCCATTGGCCTTTCAGGGGCCGACCTTGACCAATCTCCCAACCAGAGCAACTGAAGGACCCCACCAACCACAGCTCTGAGTAGGGTGGAAGCCGGCCCCCCTGGCCCAGCCCTCAGCAGAACTCACCACCTCCACATGTCGGGGAGGGCTGCGGCCCCGCCTACAGAGGCCATGCCCCTCACTTAGCAATCATCTCCTGGAGCAGCTCAGGCCTCACCTGCTTCCAGGATGCCCACTGTGCAGGCCTGGAGTTCCTGAGGCAGCTGGACGGGCCTCCCTGGAGGGCAGGACCTTAGGTGTGTGCTTGAACATCACGTCCACCCGCACACCTGTGCTAATAACTCAGCACTAGAGGTGGGGCCAGTTGTTAGGCTTCTATTCCTCTGATCCTATGGCCCTCAGGGAATATGGCTTGGCACAAAAGCCTTGAATAGTTTATTCTCCCTCAGGTCAATGTGTACATGTGATGTGATTGAGGCCATTTTAGCAAGTTCCTGGTTCCTGTGAACCTTCCTTTCCTCATGGAGAAGCAGGAGTAATAGGGAGAGCTGCCTATAGGAATGTGGGTGGAGAATAAATTAAATTATGAGGGCTGGGATAGCCAGAATGAGGCCAAACCCACACCCACACACTTAAATGTTAGGCCCTCCTTCTCCTCCCCTTCATGCCCTTCCACAGTACCAGGGTTACGATCAACTTCTCTATAGATAAAACTCTGTGTGTGTGTGTGTGTGTGTGTGTGTGTGTGTGTGTGTGTGTGTGTGTCTTTAAAATCTGGACTCTGCAAATAAGTGACAACATGCAGTGTTCAGCTCTTCAAGCTTTGCTTTTCTGGCTCAACATGATGATCTCCAGTTCCACCCATTTTCCACCAAATTACATACTTTCAGCCCTTTTTAAGACTGAATAATGTCTCATGGTGCAAATACTCTATATTTTCTCCGCTTATCATGAGTCAGGCTTCTGAGGTTATTATGCACAAAGCTTCAATGAGCATGGGTAAGCACTGATGCTCTCTCATAGGTTGATGTAGACATCTTGAATGTGTGCCTAAAGGCATGTTTTTAAAAAGCATAAGAGTTCCCCCTAGAAGTCATAGTTGCTTTTATTAGATTTTTAAATATCAACAAAATAGAATTTTTTAAGTTTTTTAAAAATTATCTGTAAGTAGTTGTATGAAGGCATTTAGTTTGTAAGTATAATGCATCTTAGTCCTCCTGTATCCCCATCACCACCTCCCCTCAAGTTACAAAACAGAATTCTGTTGGACTCTCAGATTCTTTTTGTTGCTGTTGTCAGTCATGAGGCTTGAACTTGGGACCTGGGCTCTGTCCCTGAGCTCTTTTGTTCAAGGCTAGTGCTCTACCACTTTGAGCCACAGAGCCACTTCCAGTTTCCTGGTGATTAATTGGAAATAAAGGTCTCACCAGGACTTTTCTTCCTAGACTGGCTTTGAACCACAATCCTCAGATCTCAGCCTCCTGAGCTAGAATTACAGGCCTGAGCCACCAGTGCCTGGCCTATGGAATTATATAGTTAAGTTTTAGGGTTCTTTTTTGCTTTTTTTTTGGTGGGGGTGAGTGGGGAGAGGGAAGGGATTTGGCAAAATTTTATGTAGAGTTCAATGTGTTCATGCTGACACAAGGCAGGCAAGTCACAGTCTAAGACAGTCTTTGACAGACAACGGCCCAGATCTGCACCACCTGTCTCCAGGCCCCATGCTCTAGGCTTTTCTCTGGACCCCACCCCCTCCTAGACCTCTGTAATCCCCATGCCCACTTTATTTTGTCAAGAGTGCTTTTCACCATCTGATGTACTGTAGTTATGTATTTTTCTCTCTTCCACTGTTATCTCTTTCTCCTTTAACATTAGCACAAGAGTATACTTTCGTGGTTTAGAATTTGTTTTTGAACGCTCACAGGGGAATAACACACACACACACACACACACACACACACACACACTGTCCAGGCTGGAATAGAGAGCCCTTGGTTTTCAGCCAAGGAAACTGTCTACCTTACCTCCCACTCTTAACCCAAGTATGGAGAGGCAAGGTGTTGGGTCAGGTGGGTCTGAAGTTCCAATATGTGAAGAAAAGTACAGTGCAAAAACCTGAACTGGCAAAACATTTGAGTGACAACCACTCAAGTGAAGTTACAAATGATTCCCATCACCCCTTAAAAGTTTTCTTGTAGCCAGGCACTGGTGGCTCAGGCCTGTAATCCTAACTACTCAGGAGGCTGAGATCTGAGGATCACAGTTCAACACCAGCCTAGGCAGGAAAGTCCACGAGGCTTTTCTCTCCAATGAACCACTGGAAGACTGGAAGTGGCGCTGTGGCTCCAAGTGGTAAAGCCCTAGCCCTGAGTGATAAGACAGAGGGAGGCGGGGTGCTGGGGATGTGGCTCAGTGGTGGAGTGCTTGCCTAGCATGCATGAAGCCCTGGGTTAGATTCCTCAGTACCACATACACAGAAAAGGCCAGAGTGGTGCTGTGCCTGAAGTGGTAGAGTGCTAGCCTTGAGCAAAACAAGCTCAGAGACAGTGCCCAGGCCCTGAGTTCAAGAGAGGGGGCAGGGAGAAGGAAAGAGGCTACTTGAATGAGGAGAGGATGGCCCCTTCCTGTGATGTCACCTTGGTACTCACAGCCAGCCCCCTGACCTTACTTGTGTGTGCGAGGATGCAGCAGGCATGGAACATCGCTGTGTGCCCAGCCTTCACTACGTTCGTCAAACCACATGGTCCCCGATGTGCCGTTCATCAGCCTGTGGAATAAAAAGACAACACAGCATTGGTAAGGAGGAAAGCAGTTTCAGGAGTGAGTTGGAGTTGGAGCATGTGCCCTGGGCCCCGGTTCTATCCTGGGCAGGAAGGGTGGTGGCGGGGGGAGGGGGGACATGGAAGGGGGGGCGCCCAGAAGAACTTGCATTTTGAGCCCTCACTCTAACAGTAGCCAAGATAAAGGGGGACCACGACAAAGGGGGACTTCCTACCAGTACTTGGGGATGGGAGGAAGGGCCTCAGGCAGCTTAGGGAAGGACACTGAATAAAGCAGCAGTCCGTGCTACAGAGAGGCCTGGAGGAGACCAGCAAAGAGGCCAGGGATCCTGGACAAAGACACAGCAGAAGGCGGCTTTAGATTTCCTAGCCAGGGAATCTACACACTCAAGTAGTAGGTGGCAAGGTGGGCAGATATGAGAAAGAAGAGCAGCAGATTGTGCCCTTGGCAACAGGACCCTGGCATCTTTTCCAGAACCTTCCTGCCAGGCATAGGTGTCCTGGGGGGCTGAGGGGGAGTCCTGAGGCTAGAACTGCAGCTTTGCATTCTCACTCAGCTTTGATCGTGGACTGGCAATCTACTACTTGAGCCACGCCTCCACTTCCAGATTTTTGCCACCGAGTTGAAGATAAGAGTGTCTCTCTCTTGTCTGCTTTGAACCTTTCTCCCTCTGAGTAGCTAGATTACAGGTGTGAGCCACCTGGGCCTCGCTCAGCAGGGGTATATTTTAAATGATAGGGGCTGCCCAGAGGCAGGAGAGAGAA
>NW_012267243.1:10112332-10121361 GCF_000151885.1 Dipodomys ordii | reverse complement strand
GACCTTATTGAGTCCAGTCAATGGCTTTCTTTCATCTAGGTGACTGTCCTGGAAGCTTCGGGACGTGTAGGAGGCAGAATCGAGACCCACAGAGTTCCTGGAGCTCAGTGGTACATAGAGCTGGGTGCCATGAGGATCCCTGCGAACCACAGGTATGATTCCTGGAGTAGAGGCAGATGAGAAAGGCCAAGAGGTGATCTCCAAGAATGCCAATGGCAAGAGGCCCATCAGTGCCTGGTATCTTTTCCTGGAGACTAAGAAGTTGGACCCTGTCCTAATTTTGCAACTCCAAGTTTACCCAGAACCCATTCCCAGCTTCAATGTCTTAATCCACATAAAGAATAGAACTAAACCTTCCCTGAGTGCTGAAGGATCATTCAAAAGGGTCCATGCCTTGGAAAGCCAAGCACAGCCGATACTGGATTATGAGCATGGTTCTGGGAGACCATGGTATCTCATGGGAGCTCCTGGATGGAGCAGGTCATCCTGGAAGGGGCGATTGGAACATTCAGCCTTGAGAACTTATCAGTGGCATCCTCCGGGGAAAAAGAACCCAGTGCACACTCCCTGTGTAAACTTCATAGGATTTCCAGGGGTTGCAGTGGCCACATCTGAAGGTCTGAAGTCTACAGACCTCAAAGTGAGAGCAAGCTTGGCTAGCACAGCAACCCAGGCTGTGGTCATGTGACCACAAGAATGAGGGCCCTGGCTGGCTCAGCCAGCCCCCTCCCAGCCCCATGGAGTTAGCCTGGCAGAGTGACAGGGGACCCAGAATCCCTTCCATGAAAGGAGGACAGGAGTAGCCCCAGAGAACCCAGGGGAGGCAGAAATCAGGGGCTGGGAGCAGGGAGGGGTTGGTAGCTTCCATGTCCACTCCTGAATAATCTGCAATTCACATTTTAGACTCTCCAGGGAGTTTGTCAGCAAGTTTGGTTTGACCCTCAAGGAGTTCTGCCCCTGTAACAATCAGACCTGGGTACTGATGAACAGAGTACGTGAGCGTGCAGGGGCTGTGCAAAATGATCCTGGCCTTCTAGGCTACCAGGTGCGGGAAGATGAGGTGGGGAAGACTGCGGAGCAGCTCTTTGATGAATCACTGAGGAAGGTAAGCCCACATGGGATGCACACAGGCACTTTCTTCAGAGCCACTTGGCTCAAAATCCTCTGGGTTTTCTCTGATCCCCTAAGTGGAGGGGAAGTCCTCCCTGAGACTCCAAGCTGATGTCTGGCCTTCATCTCTCACCTGAGCCATATGCACAACAGCCACTGTGCATTGTGAGACCTTAAATATCTCCACAAATGCCGACTTGAGCAAATGTAGTCGCTGGTGAAAGCATCGTGGTGGCACAGGCCTGAGGCGCTGAGCTTGAAAACACAACATGTAATCCAGGGCAAGAGACTTGTCCCTTCTCCAGCTTCTGTGATCCTCACTCCCAGGTTACTTGTGAAGAAAAAGTGAGAAGACCTGTGTAATGTGATAAGAACAGTGTCAGTGCTCAAATGACAATTATTATCATGATAGCTGTGCGGTCCTAAGTGAGAATGATGATGGCCCTGCCTGGAATGCTTGCCCACCTGTCTGCAGACATGTCCTCAGTGTGGACCATGCCTCTCTCTTCTCGGACCCATTGCTCAGGGTGACCTCAGGGGGCAGCTGGGCTCTGTGGGACAGGCAGCCCTCAGGGGAGGCTCTGCCAAGTGTCCTCTCCTTTCAGGAGTGGTGTGCTGACACAGGCCCCCATAAACATGTCCAGCTTTCAGACTCTCATCCAGCCTTGCTCACAGCTCAGAGGGGCCAGGCCTTCTGCCACCACACCGCCCCTAGTGGCCTGCAGAAAAATGTCCTCTTACCCAGAATGAGGAGGAAGACCTCCACTCCCCATAACTCCAAGGCCAATAGTGGATCTGGAGCTCTTACCTTCACACGTCAGTTGTGTGTCCAACCACACAGGTGAAAGTCCACCATCAGCACACTTCTGTGTGTGAGAGTCCTGGAATCCAGGATTCCCACAATGTGTGCCTCAGGCAAACACCCATGTGGAAGCGTGGATCCTGGGAGCTGGGCGGGGCAGGGTTGAGGCTCCCTGGGGCTGATGGTCCTCACTTCCTCCTTCTCCCCTGCGCAGGTTGTAGAAGAACTGAAAACCAGTAGCTGCAGCCGGGTGCTAGAGAAGTACGACTCCTTCTCCACCAAGGTTGGTCCTGAGACTCCTGTCCACCAATGATCACAGCGCCCCACAGTCCACCAGCGGGGCTGCCTCCCAGTACCACACTGTTCTGTTCTTGTCTTCACCTTTATAAAATCTGTCTGCCCTTCTAGAAGGCAAGCTCCACTAGGAAAGGGAAGGGGGAGAGAGGCAGAGAGAGGGCATAGGGAGAAAGGGAGGGAAACGAGTAAAGACCACCATGACAAGGTGATCAAAGGGAATTTACTCTGAGCTTGCTGTAGGAAAGGAGTTCACCACAGTCACTTGCCCTGTGGCAGAGTGCCACCTGCCATTCTACCCTGTCCTTGCCACTAGGGGGTGGAGAGGAAGGGCTCCCCTGTTATCCCCTGCACCTCCTGACCCTTGTGTCTTCTCTCCCTGCGCACTGTCACAGGAGTATCTGATCAAGGTGGGGAACCTGAGCCGCGGGGCCGTGCAGATGATCGGCGACTTGCTCAACGCAGACTCTGGCTACTACGAGGCCTTCACAGAAACCCTGCGTGGCATCATCTCCTTCTTCCAGGAGCCTCGGTGCGAAATGGGGGTGGGGAGAGTGGGTTGGGGGTTCACCAGCTCCTTGAGGAAGACAATGGTAAAAGGGAGCACTGGGTGGGCCATGTTGAAAAAAAATCCCCCAAGAAATGGGAGGAAGAGAGGAAGAGGCAGGAGTTCCCAACCTCAGGGTGACCCAGAATGACTGGGGAGGGGGCTACTTGATAGATGAAGCACAGAAGGCTGGCAGCGCCCTTCAGAGTTAGTGACCCGGCCTGGGACCTTAGCTGGGGGCCTCTAAGGGGCTCCCAGCAATGCCCCTGCTGCCTGACTTGCACTCCCACTGTGAGATCCTCTGGCTAACAACTATCAAGAGTCCTTAAACTGATGTTGGAGGCGTGGCTCAACCAGCCAACGAGAACAGCGTCAGGTACTGAGTTCAATTCCCAGTCTTTCAACATAACAGCAGAGTCCTTACAACTGCAGTGGGTCTGTGGCCTCCAGTCTGTGCCAGGGGACACTGGCTAGTTTTATTTTAATTTTCCATTTATTTATTTCGTGTCCACACCATGCTTGAACTTCAGGCCTGTGTTCCTTAGCTTTTTCACTCAAGGCTACTGCTCTGCTACTTGAGCCACAGCTCCATGTCAGATTTTTGGCAGTTCATTGGCATGAAATGTCTCATGGACTTTCCTGCCTGGACTTGGCTTTAAACTGTGCTCCTACATCTCAGCCTCCTGAGTAGCTAGGGTTACAGACATCACCAACTAATGCCTGTTTACCGGCTATTCTTTAGCATAGGAAGATGTATTAGAGATGCAAAACCCAGACTCTGGGCACCCAGGTGATCTGTAGCTACAAAGAGTAAATGTACTGAGTCTCATCATCGAATTCAGCAAACAGAAAATAGACACTAACAAGGGGACAGCTCAGCCTGTGAATCCTGGTAGATTTATCTGTTCAGACACCCAGTCCTCTTCTTTGCCCAATTTGCATTCTGCCACATCTCATCCTTTTTATTCAGGGTAAGTTCATTTAAATTCAAGCCTACCAGTGTCATGTGGGAGAGTGGAAGGTGAAGAAGTGTAGAGGCAGAGCAAGTGAAGGATCTCAGTGGGGTTTAGGCTGCATTCTTTGGGGGTTACTCTGTGCTGGGCATCTTCTGAAGGTATGATTGAAATGGCTGAATGTGTCCATAAGGATCCTGCATGTTTGTCCACCTCAAACCCAGTACTTTAAACCAGGGGGACCCCTGAGGGGGAAGGAGGAAAATCACTGAGAGTCAGGGTGCTGTATCAGCAGAGAAGATGCCTTTTTCTGATTGGTCCATCCACAGCAGCACCTTTTCTCTAGTTCTCTGGAATGAACAGACACTGCCAACTGTTGATCTCCCTCACACCTGACCAGAACATGTTGCTTAGAAGAGTCAGCCTCTTGGCCCAATCCAAGCACCCCATCCCCTGCCTGCCTGTCCATCAACCTGCCTCCCTTTCCCTCCTTGGTCTGTTTGCTCTCAGGTTTGATGAAATCATCGGGGGCTTTGACCAGCTACCCCAGGCCCTGCATCAGTCCCTAGTGCCCGGGACGGTGCGGCTTCACTCACCGGCAGAGACAGTGGAGATGTCGGGAGACTACATCTATGTCACCTACAGGACACCAGACCCTCTGTGGCCCAGGGCACATCTGACTGCGGATTATCTGGTTGTGGCCACCACAGCCAAGGCTGCCCGGCTCCTCCAGTTCCGGCCCCCCCTGTCCCTCAGCAAGGAGGATGCGCTGCGCTCTGTCCACTACAACAGCGCCACCAAAGTGGTCCTGGCCTGCACACAGCGCTTCTGGGAGAGGGACGGCATCTTCAGTGGCAAGTCCAGCACCGACCGGCCTTCCCGTTTCACCTACTACCCCGGCCAGATCTTTCCCAATGACACAGGGGTCATCCTAGCCTCCTACACCCTCGACGACGACTCCCTGTTCTTCGCAGCCATGGACCATAGCCGGGTGGTAGATGTGGTCTTTGATGACCTGGCTGCCATCCATGACTGCCCCAGAGAGGAGCTCCGGGCCCTGTGTCCCTACTCCATGGTGAAGCACTGGAGCCAGGACCCCTACGCCATGGGGGGCTTTGCCTTCTTCACCCCCTACCAATATGTGGACTACGCCCAGGAGCTGAGCCGTCCTGAAGGACGGGTCTACTTTGCTGGTGAGCACACAGCCCTGCCCCACGGCTGGATTGACACCGCCATCAAATCAGGGCTCAAGGCAGCAAAGAGCATCCAAGAGGCCGTGGACTTGGCTTCCACACAAGACTGTGGGGACCGGAAAGAGGCCTACCCTAAATCCGAGCTGTAGCCAGCCTATGGCAGCCAGGGATGGGGATGCTTTTAATCACCCCCATCCTCTAAGGAAAATTCCAGCTCATAATCTCATTCACCTTCAGCTTGGTCCAAAAATGTCAGACAAGCTGGTGAGTTTACAGCCCAAAATGGAATCCCTCAAATATCTGATGTATTCTTGAGAGAAACAATAAAGCATTTGTTGAATGTATGACTATCGCCTGATGTTCCATCTATGTTCTAGGCATCATTCAAATGAATTTAGGGTTGAGGACTGAGGGCTACAGAAATGTTTTTTTTTTTTCCCTATCTCCTCTCCTCATCTGCCATGATTTTTTTGTTATTCTTTTCTTTTTTTTGGGGGGGGGGGTCCGGTTGTGGGGCCTGAACTCTGGGCCTGGGCACTGTCCCTCAGCACTTCAGCTCAAGGTTGGCACTCTACCACTTGAGCCACAGCGCCACTTCTGGCTTTTTTGTCTTTTTGCTTATGTGGTGCTGAGGAATTGAACCCCGGGCCTCAGGCATGCAAGGCAAGCACTCTACCACTGAGCCACCTTCCCAGCCCTCTTTTCTTTTTCTTTTTTTTTTTTTTGCTGGTCATGGGGCCTGAATTCTGGGAGCTGTCCCTCAGCTCTTCAGCTCAAGGCAAGAGCTCTACCACTGAGCTACCTTCCCAGCCCCTTTTTTTGTTATTCTTAAGCAGCTGTAAAAGAGGATTTTATTGCATGGGGCAGGTTCTGAGCACAGTGCAATCTTGATCAATGCCACATCTTCCATCATTTTTCCTGCTCCTCCCCTCCCAGCCCTACCCCTCAGTTACATAGTTCAGTTTTTACAGAATGCACATTGAATATAACGGCTGCATTTGCTCCCCCTCCCTCCCTCCATTCCTGCATTCCCTCTATACCATCCCCCCAAATCAAGTTTCCACTTCCTGATACTCATTTTGTTAAACAGTACATTAGTGTTCAGGGAAGTTACACCCATGGACTCCCCACCCCCCAGAAGTATACCATTCTCCAGTCAGGCCCTTTGTGTCTAAATGTATAGAGCGTTGTATAAGTTCTATTTAGTTGTATTTTAGATCTAGCTTCCACATATGAGGGAAAACAAGTGACATTTGTCTCTCTGAGCCTGGCTTACTTCATTTAACATGATTCACTCTTAGTCTATCCATTTCTCCACAAATGACATAATATTATTCTTTCTACTGGATGAGAAAAATTCCATTCTAAAAAAGTACCACATTTCTTGATCCACTAATCTACGGTAGGTCATTTGGACTATTTCCATAACTTGGCTATTGTGAATAGTGCAGCAATGAACAGGATGTACAAGTGTCTTGACCCTATCCTGGCTTGTGATGATCTGGGTAGATGCTCAAAAGTGGTTTGGTTGCATAAAAGGATGATCTGTGTTTCGTTTTTTGAGGAACCTCCAAACCACCTTCTAAAGTAGTTACACAAGTTTACATGGTAACCACCTGTGCAATAGGGGTCCTTTTCCCCAGCAGCCCTGTCAACATTTCTTGTTGTTCAGTTTGTTGTTGTTTATTGTGAAAATAACATACAGAGGGGTTATAATTACCTGGGCAAAGTAATGAGTACATTTCTTATCAAGCATTTTTGCCTCCTCCTTTGTTTTCCCTTCCCCTCTCCCCCCCCTAAGCCACCATTCCCCTTCCACAACCCCTCGCTACCCCCACCCCATTCCCCCCTGGCCAAAGGTGTAAAGTTCATTTTTCAACATATGTTAGCCAATCTTACTGGGGTGAGGTGGAATCTCAGAGTTGTTTTGATCTGCATTACCTTTATGGCCAGGGACATTGCGCATTTTCTCAAGTGTTTATTGATCATACTTCCTTCTCCTGAGAAATCCCAGTTTAGCTGCTTTACCCATTTGTTAATTGGTTTATTTATTTGAGAGACAAGTTCTTGAGCTTCTTGCACATTCTGGATATTAGGCCCCTGTTAGATGTGTAGCTGTTGGCTGTCTTTTTAGCTTAGTAACTATGTCCATTGCTGTGCAGAAACTGTTTAGTTCGATGCAATCCATTGTTGAATCACTTCCTGAGCCCTGCAACTCTACTCAGAAAGGTTCTGCCTATACCAGTAAGTTCTGTTGCTTCTCCTCCCCCTTCTTGAAATCATTTCAAGGTTTCAGACCTGACATCGAGGTCTTGGATCCATTTTTTGTTGAGCCACGACTGAATCTTAAGAGAAGTTGAGAAGGGCACACCATGTTACCAGCAATTGGGGTGTTTATTCCATGTCATTGCAGCAATCCCCAATGGACATATTCCAAGTTTATTCTATATTACAGATGAGGAAAACTGCCTAAGAGAGTGATGGGCTTTCCTGAGCTCAAAAATACAAATCCAAAGTGGCTCAAACTTCAACATAACCCCAAATATAATTCCAAATACTCTTGCTTCTTCTAGGATCAGCTCTTCTGTCTCTTTCTGTTTTGTGTGTTCTTAGAAAAAATTAATCATTCACTTTGGAGAAAATAAAGTATTTGAATAACATACGAATATATTCTGCCTTTCATACTATACATCCTATCCCCCATAAATCTTTCTTGGTGGACTTGAGAAGCTTAGAGTTAGACAGATCATAGGATGACTGACACAAAGATGGATAAGCTCTGCACAAGCCCAGCCTTTGGCCATGACCTAGCCTGAATTTGGGCCCTAATTTTTATCTTGTGGAGTTATGAGTTAATCACCGGTAAAAAGAGGCCAGGGGACTATGATGTGTGAGGACAGTTCAACACCAAGGACAAAGTCATCAGAACCAGCTGAGATAGCCCAGTTCTCCTTAGAGCCCAAGACTGAGTTGGGACAACATGCTACCCAGCATTGTCCCTTTAGCTGACTTTTGGATTTTGTCCCAAAAGCAATCTAACACATGAGCCCTGGAAGTTTCCTAGATGTTGGCATAAAGCACAACACTGATGGATCAGAACCCAGGGCTCAAGCAGAAGCATGAATATTCTGTGCCCTCCAGGAGGAAACACCTAGAGATGGTGGGAGGGGTTGGAGGAGAAGCTGAGTAAGGGGGGCCAGAGGGGCTGGAGAAAAAGGATTTGAGTGAGTGGAGGAGAGGAGGAGTTGGAGAGAGAAAGAGAAGGAGTTGGCCAGACAGGAGTGGGAGAGAGAAAAGGAGAGAAAGGAGTTGGAGAGAAAGGAGGAAAGAGGGGAAGAGTTGGAGAAAAAGCATTTGAGAGAAAGGAGGAGAGAAAGGAGGAGCTGCAAAGAGAAGAGGAGAGACAGGAGGGACTGGAGAGAAAGGAGAGAGGAGGAAGAGTTGGGAGAATGGAAAGAGAGAAGAGGAGGAGTTGGAGAGAGAGGCAGGTGGATTGGGGAGGGAGGGAGCATGGGAGCCACTTTCTGTGCTGCACTTGCAGTGGAGAGCTGGAGTCCTCAGCCTGAGAGGAAGAGGTGGTCCCATGTGGCTGGACCCCACCGGTTAAGCTGGACCGCATGGCTGCTGACGGTGTCCCCTTGACTCTATTTGACACCAAAGCCATTCCAAAGAGAGGGAGCCAGCATACCACTTGGTATGAATTTCTGACTCCTCTGTGCCCTAGAGAGCAGAAGTGGAGGAGAGATCAAGGAGGAACCAAAAGCCAAAGGCTGGTGAAGGTCCCATGGGGCCCTCCTCCATCCCTGGGCTCTGCCTTCACCCCAAAGGAAACTAGTAGGGTAAACTATCCCAGTTCAGCACACTCACCAGGACGGGCAACCCTAGGACAACATCTCCACACGACAGCTGCCCGAGAACAGATGGCCCAGATGCTCCAGGACAGGCCTCCCAGCATGGACCTCAAAGATAGATGTGTCCCCAGAGAGGCCCCAGGAGAAGCCCTCCCAAAGGGACTCCCAGTCAACTCACATTGGTCTTTCAGGGGCCGACCTTGACCAATCTCCCAACCAGAGCAACTGAAGGACCCCACCAACCACAGCTCTGAGTAGGGTGGAAGCCGGCACCACTGG
>NW_012267243.1:10095774-10100292 GCF_000151885.1 Dipodomys ordii | reverse complement strand
GATAGTGGTGATTGGAGCAGGCATGGCTGGGCTCACCGCTGCCAAGATTCTGCAGGATGCTGGCCACCAGGTATGTGAGGGCCTGAGGAGTGCAGGCTGGGAGCAAGGACAGGGGGAGAAGGGAGCATCCCAGCAGAGCTAGGACCAAAGAACAGGTGTAGGTGCAGACTTGGACCAGTGGAGCAGAAAGTGAGTGTTCTGCTTCTATAGCAGGGGGAGAGCTCCGAGTGGGAGGGGTGGTAAACCTGGGCCTGCCAGGAGGGAAGGAGAGTGCTATGTAGAAGGAACTCGACCTTATTGAGTCCAGTCAATGGCTTTCTTTCATCTAGGTGACTGTCCTGGAAGCTTCGGGACGTGTAGGAGGCAGAATCGAGACCCACAGAGTTCCTGGAGCTCAGTGGTACATAGAGCTGGGTGCCATGAGGATCCCTGCGAACCACAGGTATGATTCCTGGAGTAGAGGCAGATGAGAAAGGCCAAGAGGTGATCTCCAAGAATGCCAATGGCAAGAGGCCCATCAGTGCCTGGTATCTTTTCCTGGAGACTAAGAAGTTGGACCCTGTCCTAATTTTGCAACTCCAAGTTTACCCAGAACCCATTCCCAGCTTCAATGTCTTAATCCACATAAAGAATAGAACTAAACCTTCCCTGAGTGCTGAAGGATCATTCAAAAGGGTCCATGCCTTGGAAAGCCAAGCACAGCCGATACTGGATTATGAGCATGGTTCTGGGAGACCATGGTATCTCATGGGAGCTCCTGGATGGAGCAGGTCATCCTGGAAGGGGCGATTGGAACATTCAGCCTTGAGAACTTATCAGTGGCATCCTCCGGGGAAAAAGAACCCAGTGCACACTCCCTGTGTAAACTTCATAGGATTTCCAGGGGTTGCAGTGGCCACATCTGAAGGTCTGAAGTCTACAGACCTCAAAGTGAGAGCAAGCTTGGCTAGCACAGCAACCCAGGCTGTGGTCATGTGACCACAAGAATGAGGGCCCTGGCTGGCTCAGCCAGCCCCCTCCCAGCCCCATGGAGTTAGCCTGGCAGAGTGACAGGGGACCCAGAATCCCTTCCATGAAAGGAGGACAGGAGTAGCCCCAGAGAACCCAGGGGAGGCAGAAATCAGGGGCTGGGAGCAGGGAGGGGTTGGTAGCTTCCATGTCCACTCCTGAATAATCTGCAATTCACATTTTAGACTCTCCAGGGAGTTTGTCAGCAAGTTTGGTTTGACCCTCAAGGAGTTCTGCCCCTGTAACAATCAGACCTGGGTACTGGTTAACAGAGTACGTGCGCGTACAGGGGCTGTGCAAAATGATCCTGGCCTTCTAGGCTACCAGGTGCGGGAAGATGAGGTGGGGAAGACTGCGGAGCAGCTCTTTGATGAATCACTGAGGAAGGTAAGACACAGGCACTTTCTTCAGAGCCACTTGGCTCAAAATCCTCTGGGTTTTCTCTGATCCCCTAAGTGGAGGGGAAGTCCTCCCTGAGACTCCAGGCTGATGTCTGGCCTTCATCTCTCACCTGAGCCACATACACAACAGCCTCTGTGCATTGTCAGACCTTAAATATCTCCACAAATGCCGACTTGAACAAATGTAGTCGCTGGTGAAAGCATCGTGGTGGCACAGGCCTGAGGCGCTGAGCTTGAAAATGTGTAATCCAGGGCAAGAGACTTGTCCCTTCTCCAGCTTCTGTGATCCTCACTCCCAGGTTACTTGTGAAGAAAAAGTGAGAAGACCTGTGTAATGTGATAAGAACAGTGTCAGTGCTCAAATGACAATTATTATCATGATAGCTGTGCGGTCCTAAGTGAGAATGATGATGGCCCTGCCTGGAATGCTTGCCCACCTGTCTGCAGACATGTCCTCAGTGTGGACCGCGCCTCTCTCTTCTCGGACCCATTGCTCAGGGTGACCTCAGGGGGCAGCTGGGCTCTGTGGGACAGGCAGCCCTCAGGGGAGGCTCTGCCAAGTGTCCTCTCCTTTCAGGAGTGGTGTGCTGACACAGGCCCCCATAAACATGTCCAGCTTTCAGACTCTCATCCAGCCTTGCTCACAGCTCAGAGGGGCCAGGCCTTCTGCCACCACACCGCCCCTAGTGGCCTGCAGAAAAATGTCCTCTTACCCAGAATGAGGAGGAAGACCTCCACTCCCCATAACTCCAAGGCCAATAGTGGATCTGGAGCTCTTACCTTCACACGTCAGTTGTGTGTCCAACCATACAGGTGAAAGTCCACCATCAGCACACGTCTGTGTGTGAGAGTCCTGGAATCCAGGATTCCCACAATGTGTGCCCCAGGCAAACACCCATGTGGAAGCCTGGATCCTGGGAGCTGGGCGGGGCAGGGTTGAGGCTCCCTGGGGCTGATGGTCCTCACTTCCTCCTTCTCCCCTGGGCAGGTTGTGGAAGAACTGAAGACCAGTAGCTGCAGCCGGGTGCTAGAGAAGTACGACTCCTTCTCCACCAAGGTTGGTCCTGAGACTCCTGTCCACCAACAGTGACAGCACCCCACAGTCCACTGGTGGGGCCCATCCGGTGCCACCTGCCATTCTACCCTGTCCTTGCTACCCCGGGAGGAGAGCAAGGGCTCTCCTATGGGCCCCTGCACCTCCTAACCCGTGCGTCTTCTCTCCCTGCATGCCTTCGCAGGAGTTCTTGATCCAGGTGGGGAACCTGAGCCGCGGGGCGGTGCAGATGATCGGCGTTCTGCTCAACGCAGACTCTGGCTACTATGAGGCCTTCACAGAAACCCTGCGTGACATCATCATCTTCAAGGAGTCTCGGTGGGAACTGGGGGTGGAGAGAATGGGTGTTGGGTTCACCAGCTCCTTAAGGAAGACAATGGTAAAAGGGAGCTCTGGGTGGACCATGTTGAAAAAATCCCCCAAGAAATGGGAGGAGAGAGGAAGAGGCAGGAGTTCCCAACCTCAGGGTGACCCAGAATGACTGGGGGAGGGGGCCACTTGATAGATGAAGCACAGAAGGCTGGCATCGCCCTTCAGAGTTAGTGACCCGGCCTGGGACCTGAGCTGGGGGCCTCTAAGGGGCTCCCAGCAATGCCCCTGCTGCCTGACTTGTGCTCCCACTGTGAGATCCTCTGGCTAACAACTATCAAGAGTCCTTAAACTGCTGGGCGCTGGTGGCTCATGCCTGTAATCCTAGCTACTCAGGAGGCTGAGATCTGAGGATCGTGGTTCAAAGCCAGCCCGGGCAAGAGAGACCATGAGACTCCTATCTCCAATAAACCACCAGAAAACCGGAAGTGGTGCTGTAGCTCAAGTGGTAGAGCGCTCCCCTTGAGCTGAAGAGCTGAGGGACAGCGCCCAGGCCCAGAGTTCAAGCCCCACGACCGACCAAAAAAAAAAAAAGAGTCCTTAAACTGATGGAGGCATGGCTCAGTTATGAGAGCAACAGCCAATGAGCACAGCATCAGGTACTGAGTTCAAGTTCCAGTCTTTCAACGCAACAACAAAGAGTCCTTACACCTGCAGTGGGTCTGGCCTGTGGCCTTCACTCTGCGCCAGGGGACACTGACTAGTTTTATTTTATTTTTCCATTTATTTATTTATGTAGTTTCCACAGCATGACTTGCACTTCAGCTTTTTCACTCAAGGCTACTGCTCTGCTACTTGAGCCACAGCTCCATGTCAGATTTTTGGCAGTTCATTGGCATGAAATGTCTCACGGACTTTCCTGCCTGGACTTGCTTTAAACTGTGCTCCTACATCTCAGCCTCCTGAGTAGCTAGGGTTACAGATGTCACAAACTGATGCTTGTTTACTGGTTATCCTTCAGCAGAGGAAGATGTATTAGAGATGCAAAACCCAGACTCTGGGCACCCAGAGTAGCTTCAAGGAGAAAATGAACTGAAATGTACTCTTAGAGTCTCATCATTCAATTCAGGAAATAGACACTAACAAGAGGAAGGCTTGTGAGTCCCGGTGGATTTATCCATTGGGGCACTCAGTCCTCTTCCTTTCCCAACTTGCAGGCTCCCATAGCTCTTCCTTTTTATTCAGCCTAGCAGTGTCCTGTGACAGAGTGGAAGGTGAAGAAGTGTAGAGGCAGAGCAAGTGAAGGATCTCAGTGGGGTTTAGGCTCCATTCTTTGGGGGTTACTCTGTGCTGGGCATCTTCTGAAGGTATGATGGAAATGGCTGAATGTGTCCATAAGGATCCTGCATGTTTGTCCACCTCAAACCCAGTACTTTAAACCAGGGGGACCCCTGAGGGGGAAGGAGGAATATCTCTGAGAGTCAGGGAGCTGTATCAGCAGAGAAGATGCCTTTTTCTGATTGGTCCATCCACAGCACCTTTTCTTTAGTTCTCTGGAATGAACAGACACTGCCAACTGTTGATCTCCCTCACCCCTGACCAGAACATGTTGCTTAGAAGAGTCAGCCTCTTGGCCCAATCCAAGCACCCCATCCCCTGCCTGCCTGTCCATCAACCTGCCTCCCTTTCCCTCCTTGGTCTGTTTGCTCTCAGGTTTGATGAAATCATCGGGGGCTTTGACCAGCT
>NW_012267243.1:10093505-10095724 GCF_000151885.1 Dipodomys ordii | reverse complement strand
CCCCTCACTTAGCAATCATCTCCTGGAGCAGCTCAGGCCTCACCTGCTTCCAGGATGCCCACTGTGCAGGCCTGGAGTTCCTGAGGCAGCTGGACAGGCCTCCCTGGAGGGCAGAACCTTAGGTGTGTGCTTGAACATCACGTCCACCGGCACACCTGTGCTAATAACTCAGCACTAGAGGTGGGGCCAGTTGTTAGGATTCTATTCCTCTGATCCTATGGCCCTCAGGGAATACAGCTTGGCACAAAAGCCTTGAATAGTTTATTCTCCCTCAGGTCAATGTGTACATGTGATATGATTTAGGCCATCTTAGCAAGTCCCTGGTTCCTGTGAACCTTCCTTTCCTCATGGAGAAGCAGGAGTAATAGGGAGTGCTGCCTACAGGAATGTGGGTGGAGAATAAATTAAATTATGTGGGCTGGGATAGCCAGAATGAGGCCAAACCCATGTCCACACACTTAAATGTTAGGCCCTCCTTCTCCTCTCCTTCATGCCCTTCCACAGTTCCAGAGTTACGATCAACTTCTCTATAGATAAAACTCTGTGTGTGTGTGTGTGTGTGTGTGTGTGTGTGTGTGTGTGTGTGTGTTTAAAATCTGGACTCTGCAAATAAGTGACAACATGCAGTGTTTGGCTCTTCATGCTTTGCTTTTCTGGCTCAACATGATGATCTCCAGTTCCACCCAATTTCTAGCAAATTACATACTTTCAGCCCTTTTTAAGACTGAATAATGTCTCATGGTGCAAATATTCCATATTTTCTCCATTTATCAATAGTCAGGCTTCTGAGCTGGTTATTATGCACAAAGCTTCAATGAGCATGGGTAAGCACTGATGCTCTCTCATGGGTTGATGTAGACATCTTGAATGTGTGCCCAAAGGCATGTTTTTAAAAAGCATAAGAGTTCCCCCTAGAAGTCATAGTTGCTTTTATTAGATTTTTAAATATCAACAAAGTAGACTTTTTTAAGGTTTTAAAAAATTATCTTTAAGTAGTTGTACTAGGCATTTAGTGTGTAAATATAATGCATCTTAGTTACAGCCACCCTTTCTGTCCTCTCCTCCTGTATCCCCATAACCACCTCCCCTCAAGTTACAAAACAGAATTCTGTTGGATTCTCAGATTCCCATTCATTGGAGATTGGAAATATTCTGTTTTTTTTTTCTTTCTTCTCTCTCTTTTTTTTTTTTTTTTTTTGGTAGGTTGTGTGGCTTGAACTCTGGGCCTGGGCGCTGTCCCTCAGCTCTTCAGCTCAAGGCTAGCACTCTACTGCTTGAGCTACAAAGCCACTTCCAGTTTTCTGGTGGTTTATTGGAGATAAGAGTTTCATGGACTTTCCTGCCCGGGCTGGCTTTGAACCTCGATCCTCAGATCTCGGCTTCCTGAGTAGCTAGGATTACAGGCATGAGCCACTGGCGCCTGGCTATTCTTTTTTTGTAAATTGTCAGTTGTGGGGCTTGAACTTGGGGCCTGGGCTCTGTCCCCTGAGCTCTTTTTGCTCAAGGCTAGTGCTCTACTACTTCGAGCCACAGAGCCACTTCCAATTTTCTAGTAATTAATTGGAAATAAAGGTCATCTCACGAGGACTGTTCTACCTGGGCTTGCTTTGAAATGTAATCCTCAGATCTCAGCCTCCTGAACTAGAATTATAGGCTTGAACCACTGTTGCATGGCTTATGGAATTATATAACTGGTTAGCTGGGTTTTTTGGAGGGTATTTTTGCCTTTTTTTTTTGGTGGGGTGGTGGGGGGGTGGCCCTTGGCAATATTCCATGTAGAATTCCATGTGCTAGTGCTGAGGGCTAGACACAAGGCAGGCAAGTCATAGTCCAAGACAGCCTTGGACAGACAATGGCCCAGATCTCTATCACCTATCTCCCCGTCCCAAGCTCCTAGCTTTTCTCTTGGACCCACCCCCATCTAGACCTCTGTATTCCCTGTGTCCACTTTATATTTTGAGTACTTTTCACCATCTAACATACTGTGAAGTTATATGTTTTTCTCTCTTCCACCGTTGTCTTTTTCTCCTTTATTGGACCTTGTAAAAGAGCAATTTTAGCGTTAGCACAAGAGTATACTTTCATGGTTTAGAATTTGTTTTTGAATGTTCACAGGGCAATAACAAACACAGATAGATAGATAGATAGATAGATAGATAGATAGATAGATAGATAGATAGATAGATAGATAGATAGATAGATAGATAGATAGATAGATA
>NW_012267243.1:10086507-10093455 GCF_000151885.1 Dipodomys ordii | reverse complement strand
TAAACCACCAGAAAACCGGAAGTGGCGCTGTAGAGCGCTCGCCTTGAGCTGAAGAGCTGAGGGACAGCGCCCAGGCCCAGAGTTCAAGCCCCACGACCGACCAAAAAAAAAAAAAGAGTCCTTAAACTGATGGAGGCATGGCTCAGTTATGAGAGCAACAGCCAATGAGCACAGCATCAGGTACTGAGTTCAAGTTCCAGTCTTTCAACGCAACAACAAAGAGTCCTTACACCTGCAGTGGGTCTGGCCTGTGGCCTTCACTCTGCGCCAGGGGACACTGACTAGTTTTATTTTATTTTTCCATTTATTTATTTATGTAGTTTCCACAGCATGACTTGCACTTCAGCTTTTTCACTCAAGGCTACTGCTCTGCTACTTGAGCCACAGCTCCATGTCAGATTTTTGGCAGTTCATTGGCATGAAATGTCTCACGGACTTTCCTGCCTGGACTTGCTTTAAACTGTGCTCCTACATCTCAGCCTCCTGAGTAGCTAGGGTTACAGATGTCACAAACTGATGCTTGTTTACTGGTTATCCTTCAGCAGAGGAAGATGTATTAGAGATGCAAAACCCAGACTCTGGGCACCCAGAGTAGCTTCAAGGAGAAAATGAACTGAAATGTACTCTTAGAGTCTCATCATTCAATTCAGGAAATAGACACTAACAAGAGGAAGGCTTGTGAGTCCCGGTGGATTTATCCATTGGGGCACTCAGTCCTCTTCCTTTCCCAACTTGCAGGCTCCCATAGCTCTTCCTTTTTATTCAGCCTAGCAGTGTCCTGTGACAGAGTGGAAGGTGAAGAAGTGTAGAGGCAGAGCAAGTGAAGGATCTCAGTGGGGTTTAGGCTCCATTCTTTGGGGGTTACTCTGTGCTGGGCATCTTCTGAAGGTATGATGGAAATGGCTGAATGTGTCCATAAGGATCCTGCATGTTTGTCCACCTCAAACCCAGTACTTTAAACCAGGGGGACCCCTGAGGGGGAAGGAGGAATATCTCTGAGAGTCAGGGAGCTGTATCAGCAGAGAAGATGCCTTTTTCTGATTGGTCCATCCACAGCACCTTTTCTTTAGTTCTCTGGAATGAACAGACACTGCCAACTGTTGATCTCCCTCACCCCTGACCAGAACATGTTGCTTAGAAGAGTCAGCCTCTTGGCCCAATCCAAGCACCCCA
Source organism: Dipodomys ordii (assembly GCF_000151885.1). Taxonomy (NCBI): domain Eukaryota; kingdom Metazoa; phylum Chordata; class Mammalia; order Rodentia; family Heteromyidae; genus Dipodomys; species Dipodomys ordii. Next base: position 10,092,282 of record NW_012267243.1, on the reverse strand, counting down.
TCCCCTGCCTGCCTGTCCATCAACCTGCCTCCCTTTCCCTCCTTGGTCTGTTTGCTCTCAGGTTTGATGAAATCATCGGGGGCTTTGACCAGCTGCCCCAGGCCCTGCATCAGTCCCTAGTGCCCGGGACGGTGCGGCTTCACTCACCGGCAGAGACAGTGGAGATGTTCCCAGACCACGTCCAAGTCACCTACAGGACACGAGACCCTCTGCAGCCCACGGTGCAGCTGACTGCGGATTATCTGGTTGTGGCCACCACGGCCAAGGCTGCCCGGCTCCTCCGGTTCCGGCCTCCCCTGTCCCTCAGCAAGGAGGATGCGCTGCGCTCCGTCCACTACAGCAGCGCCACCAAAGTGGGCCTGGCCTGCACACAGCGCTTCTGGGAGAGAGAGGGCATCTTCCGAGGCAAGTCCACCACCGACCGGCCTTCCCGCTTCATCTACTACCACAACCAGAACTTCTCCATCCAAGGAGGGGTCCTCCTAGCCTCCTACACCCTCGACGATGACTCCCTGTTCTTCGCTGCCATGGACCATAGCCAGGTGGTAGATGTGGTCTTTGATGACCTGGCCGCCATCCACTGCCCCTCCATCCACAGCTGCTCCAGCAAGGAGCTCCGGGCCCTGTGTCCCTACTCCGTGGTGAAGAAATGGAGCCGGGACCCCTATGCCCTGGGGGGCTTTGCCACCTTTACCCCCTACCAGTATGGGGACCATGCCCAGGAGCTGAGCCGTCCTGAAGGGCGGGTCTACTTTGCTGGTGAGCACACAGCCCTGCCCCATGGCTGGATTGACACCGCCATCAAATCAGGGCTCAAGGCAGCAAAGAGCATCCAAGAGGCCGTGGACTTGGCTTCGACAGGAGACCTTGGGGTCAGGAAAGAGCCCTACCCTAAATCCGAGCTGTAGCCAGCCTATGGTACCCAGGGATAGGAATGCTTTTAATCACCTGTGTCCCCTAAGGAAAATTCCAGCTCATAATCTCATTCACCTTCAGCTTGGTCCAAAAATGTCAGACAAGCTGGTGAGCTTATAGCCCCAAAATGGAATCCCTCAAATATCTGATGTATTCTTGAGAGAAACAATAAAGCATTTGTTGAATGTATGACTATCGCCTGATGTTCCGTCTATGTTCTAGGCATCATTCAAATGAATTTAGGGTTGAGGACTGAGGGCTAGAGAAATGTTGTCTTTCCCTATCTCCTCTCCTCATCTGCCATGAGTTTTTTTTGTTATTCTTAAGCAGCTGTAAAAGAGGATTTTATTCTATGGGTCAGGTTATGAGCACAATGCAATCTTGATCAATGCCACATCTTCCATCATTTTTCCCACTCCTCCCCTCCCAGCCCTACCCCTCAGTTACATAGTTCAGTTTTTACAGAATGCACATTGAATATAACAGCTGCATTTGCTCCCCCTCCCTCCCTCCACTCCTGCGTCCCCCCTTTACCATCCCCCCCAAATCAAGTTTCCACTTCCTGATATTCATTTTGTTAAACTGTACATTAGTTGTTCAGGGAAGTTACACCCATGGACTCCCCACCCCCCAGAAGTATACCATTCTCCAGTCAGGCCCTTTGTGTCTAAATGTATAGAGCGTTGCATAAGTTCTATTTAGTTGTTTTTGTTTTTGTTTTGGTCCGGTTGTGGAGCCTGAACTCTGGGCCTGGGCACTGTCCCTCAGCGCTTCAGCTCAAGGCTAGCGCTCTACCACTTGAGCCACAGCATCACTTCCGGCTTTTTTCTTTTTGCTTATGTGGTGCTGAGGAATCGAACCCAGGGCCTCAGGCATGCAAGGCAAGCGCTCTACCACTGAGCCACCTTCCCAGCCCCTATTTAGTTATATTTTAGATCTAGCTTCCACAGATGAGGGAAAACAAGTGACATTTGTCTCTCTGAGAATGGCTTACTTCATTTAACATGATTTACTCTTAGTCCATCCATTTTTTCCACAAATCACATCATATTATTAGTTCTAATAGATGAGGAAAATTCCATTCTAAAAAAGTACCACATTTCTTGATCCACTAACTTGGCTATTGTGAATAGTGCAGCAATGAACATGGATGTACAAGTGTCTTGACCACATCCTGGCTTGTGATGATCTGGGTAGATGCCCAAAAGTGGTTTGGCAGCATCAAAGGGTGATCTATGTTTCATTTTTTTGAGGAACCTCCAAACCACCTTCTAAAGTAGTTACACAAGTTTACATGGTTACCACCTGTGCAATAGGGGTCCTTTTCCCCAGCAGCCCTGTCAACACTTCTTGTTGTTCAAATTCTTGATGTTAGCCAATCTTACTGGGGTGAGGTAGTAGTTCAGAGTTGTTTTGATCTGCATTTCCTTTATGGCCAGGGACATTGCCCATTTTCTCAAGTGTTTATTGATCATACTTCCTTCTTCTGAGAAATCCCAGTTTAGCTGCTTTACCCATTTGTTAATTGGTTTATTTATTTGAGAGACAAGTTCTTGAGCTTCTTGCACATTCTGGATATTAGGCCCCTGTTAGATGTGTAGCTGTTGGCTGACTTTTTAGCTTAGTAACTATGTCCTTTGCTGTGCAGAAGCTGTTTAGTTCAATGCAATCCATTGTTGAATCACTTCAACTTCCTGAGTCCCTGAAAATTTACTCAAAAAGGTTCTGCCTGTACCAGTAAGTTCTATTGCTTCTCCTCCCCCTTCCTGTCATAGTTTCAAGGATTCAGACCTCACATCGAGTTCTTGGATCCATTTTTAGTTGATCTACGACTGAATATTAAGTTGAAAAGGGCACACCATGTTGCCAGCAATTCACTCTATGTTGGGTTTTTTTTTTCAGGTCATTGCAACAATCCCTGATGGACATATTCCAAGTTTATTACACATGAGGAAAACTGCCAAAGAGAGTAATGGGCTTTCCTGAGCTCAAAAATACAAATCCAAAGTGGCTCAAACTTCAACATAACCCCAAATATAATTCCAAATACTCTTGCTTCTTCTAGGATCAGCTTTTCTGTCTCCTTCTCTTCTGTGTGTTCTTAGAACAATTAATGATTCATTTTGGAGATGCTCATCCATGAATGTGAAGTATTTGAATAACATAAGGTTGTATTCTGCCTTTCATACCATTTCCTCTCCCCCATGCATCTTCTTTCTTGGCAGACTTGAGAAGTTTGGAGGTAGACAGATGGAGTTGATACTTTCTAGCAGGGAGATCATAGGATGACTGGGCACAGAGATGGATAAGCGCTGGACAAGCCCAGCCTTTGGCCGTGACCTAGCCTGAATTTGGGCCCTAATTTTGACCTCATGAAGGTATGATTTCATCACTAGTAAAAAAAAAGAGGCCAATGCTGGGCGCTGGTGGCTCACACCTGTAATCCTAGCTACTCAGGAGGCTGAGATCTGAGGATCCAGGTTCAAAGCCAGCCCGGGCAGGAGAGACCTTGAGACTCCTATCTCCAATAAACCACCAGAAAACCGGAAGTGGCGCTGTAGAGCGCTCGCCTTGAGCTGAAGAGCTGAGGGACAGCGCCCAGGCCCAGAGTTCAAGCCCCACGGCCGACCAAAAAAAAAAAAAAAGAGGCTAGGGGACTATGAAGTGTGAGGACAGTTCAACACCAAGGACAAAGTCATCAGAACAAGGCTGGGTTGGGACAACACGCTACCCAGTCTGTCTCTTTACCTAGTCTGTCTCTTTAACAGACTTCTGGGTTTTATCCTATGCACTATCTAACACATGAGCCTTGGAAGTTTCCTAGATGTTGGCATAAAGCACAATACTGATGGATCAGAGGAAAAGAACTTACTACCCAGGGCACAATCAGAAGCAGGAATATTCCATGTCCTCCAAGCCTCACTGTGCTGTGCTGAGTTCAAAGAATGGATTCATTTGAGAGGAAGCAGTGTGCTCTTTGTTTGGGACTCAGGTTGCTCATGAGAAACAGCCTTAACAAAGAGCACTTGGGAGGCCTTTCCATTCAGAACATTCCAGAAAGGGGGTAAGGTGCTCAGATTACCTGGCAAGTGGTTTCTCCCAGCACAGAGCCACCTGAGGGGGTGTGACTGTGTTCCTACAGAGTGCCTCAAAAAGCACCTGCAGTCCCAGCTCACCAGGTCCCCAGCAGGCCCCTGGCACCCCCAAACACAGTCCCTGCCCTGCCTCATACCGTGCACAATGTCCACATGCACTAAACAATCTTTCCAATGGCAGCTCTGAAATCTTGGGCTGAAACCTAAATCCTTCCCTCAGACAACTTGGAGATAAGCTGAGGAACCATGCTATAGCACTGACTGAGCATGAGAAGAGACAGCCCCAGCGTGTGTCTGCAATGAAACACGAAGAACATGAAATCCAGGAAGTGGGTGTCTTCCTGGATAATATCTGTAAGCCGTTAATGGCACCTAAGATGCAGGGAGTGGTGACTTACAGAGTAATAATAGCTACGGATTCACTGGAAGTTGCAAAGAGGCCCCATATACTCCCCCCAATCCATTTCCCCCAGTTTGTACATTTTGCCTAATTAAAACAGGTACTTAGAAGTTGTTATTACTGGGCTAGGAAGGTGGCTCAGTGGTAGAGTGCTTGCCTTGCATGCCTGAGGCCCTGGGTTCGATTCCTCAGCACCACATAAGCAAAGAGGAAAAAGCCGGAAGTGGCACTGTGGCTCAAGTGGTAGAGCGCTAGTCTTGAGCTGAAGAGCTGAGGGACAGTGCCCAGGCCTAGAGTTCAGGCCCCACGACTGGACCCCCCCCCAGGAAAAAACAAACAAACAAAAGTTGTTATTACTTAAAAACACTGACTTCTCACTCAGCAGGATAAAAGCCGGGCATCTCTCTAACTTGTAACCACCCAGGACTTCAATAACACAAGAGCCTGCAGACAGACTTCCCCATGATAACATCCTTGAAGCAGAAGGAATCACTTCTTTTCTCCTTAGCAATAAGAACTTGTGGGGACAACTTCCAGAGCTAGACGTGAGATAATGGTCAACCTGCCCACACTTGGACCAAGACTGCTGAACAAAGCATACCACTCACCTCCTGCCTCCATTCTTCTATTTAACCCCAAGGCTGAAATGCTGAGTTTCTATCTTTCCAAAATGGCCATTTTGATGAAAATCCTGCCATCACCATTATTTCATTCGCTTTGGATTCCCCTGCCTTGTGGGAACACTCAGTTTGACTTCTGGCCTAGGACACAGTTACATACTTATAGGATAAAACTAAACTTGGAAGTTTGACATTAGTACAATGTTTTGGGGTATAATTCTTTGTTATTGAGGCTGGGAAGGTGGCTCAGTGGTAGAACGCTTGCCTTGCATGCCTGAGGCCCTGGGTTCAATTCCTCAGCACCACATAAGCAGAAAAAAGCTGGAAGTGGCGCTGTGGCTCAAGTGGTAGAGTGCTAGCCTTGAGCTGAAGAGCTGAAGGACAGCGCCCAGGCCCAGAGTTCGGGTCAGGCCCCATGACCAGACCCCCCCAAAAAATTCTTTGTTATTTTATCACATGCATAGATTCCATTCTTGTTACCCACATTCCAGTCAAGGTACAATTTATCAACCCAAAATCTCTCTCTCTCTCTCTCTCTCTCTCTCTCACACACACACACACACACACACACACACACACACACACACACACACACACACACACCCTGAGCATTCCCAGCCCCTGGCAACCACTACTCTGTTTACCATTACTATAATTTTGTCATTTCTAGAATGTTCTGTAGGTGGAATTGTAATGACCTTTTCAAATTAGCATTTTTACTCAGGGCGAAGTCAATAGTTTTGCT
>NW_012267243.1:10078719-10086457 GCF_000151885.1 Dipodomys ordii | reverse complement strand
AGAATGTTCTGTAGGTGGAATTGTAATGACCTTTTCAAATTAGCATTTTTACTCAGGGCGAAGTCAATAGTTTTGCTTTCATTTATAACTGAGTAGCATTCTGTGATATGGTAGTGTGATGTGACTGTTTGCTTTTATACTGTTGGCTTTTTTTTTTTTTTTTTTTTTTGCAGTTGTAGGGCTTGAACTCTGGGCTTGGGCGCTGTCCCTGTGTTCTTCAGCTCAAGGCGAGCGCTCTACTGCCTGAGCCACAGTGCCACTTCTGGTTTTCTAGTGGTTTATTGGAGATAAGAGTCTCACAGACTTTCCTGCCCTGGTTGGCTTTGAACCTCAACCCTCAGATCTCAGCCTCCTGAGTAGCTAGGATTACAGTACACTGTTGGCTTTTGAGAATTCTCCATACATCCTACATAGAAAGGAGTCTTTTGTCAGATACATGATTTGCAAAGATGTTTTCTCTTTGAGATTTATTTTTTTTCATGCTGTTAATAAGATCTTTCACAAAACACATTTAAAATTTTGATGCACTCCAATTTTAAAGTGTTTTTTGATGGATTATGTCTTTTGTGACTTGTCTAAGATCTTTGCTAAGCCTAAGATCCTGAAGGTTTTCTCTAAAGTGTTTATATCTTATATGCTACACTTAAAGCTATGATTAATTTTGAATTAATTTTTTTGTATAAGATGGAACCAGTCTTCCTACAACTAGAGCCCCATAACAAGTGGGAACAACTTGGAAAAGAACTGTGCCTTATTTCAACAGTTTTTTGCTAGCTTGTAGGCCAACCAAAAGGTGGTGGATGCCTAGCGTTTACTTTACTCTGTCTATTTAAAATCAGTATTTCAGATGGAATCAGGTTTTCAAATACAGTATGTTATTTTTTGCAATAAATTTTATCTACTCATAGAAGAAAATTCAACAAACATGTAAATTACAACGAAGAAAAATATAAAATTTTACCATTCTGCCACTAGGGGAAATCACAGTTATATACGTGTGTTTGTCCTTACAGCTTTTTCTTTTAACCATTTCTTCTTACCCATTTGTAGATCCCTTTCCATTCCATTTCAAGATGAAATAAAACTTAAAATCTAGCTAGAATTTCAAATTATTTTTCATCTTAATCCTTAGGCTTACAGATACTAAAGCTAAGACTTATTAAAAAACAAAACAAAACAAAACAGCCTGCTTTCATCTAGAGAAACCTTAAGTAGGATTTGAACTCATCTCTCTCTGATCAATAAACCTGTTGTCACTCACGGTGCTGTGCTCTCTGGACTGGTTGTTCTGGGAAGCCTGGCTGTAGCCATCAGAGAGAAGCAATTCTTATGGATCTCAGGGTGGGGGGAGAGGGCAGAGAGAATGGGGGATGACAAAATATTAACCAATATTGAATCTCGATTAAGAGAACATTCGATTCGGTGTAGTATTATTTTAATTACTTCTATTGATTTTCAAAACAAAAGGTAAGTTCTGGAATGGGTGCGAGTACCTACCTGACTGTGCCTGGGGTGGCAGGTGCCCTGTTAACATCCTTGGGATGTTTTTAAACTCCGGGGTAAAGTTATTCGAGCCAACCCTGCGGCAATATTTTGCATCATTTTGAGCTGTCAGAATTGTTCTTTCCTCTTTAAGACTCTATAGTAGAGGTAAACGGCAGGCACGCCGTTAGTAGCAGTTAATTATTTCTTCCAAAAGAGAACAACTCTTCTTTTTTCGTGTTGCATTTTAGTGAAACAACCGAGTCACGCCAGGGCTTTCCAAGCAAAAAAGACTGGCTTCCCTGACCGGGAATCGAACCCGGGCCGCGGCGGTGAGAGCGCCGAATCCTAACCACTAGACCACCAGGGAAGAGATAGCAGAAGGCTCCGTAATCTGCTATACTAATGTTTATTTTGTGACGCACACACTATCCTGCGAGGGGATTGGCTGGAGCGAGTTCGTGGGCGGCCCCGCCCCTCCGCTCCGGCCCAGTCTGTTAGCCGCCGAGTGACCGTGCCGGGCGGTTCAGAACGGCACCGCTCTGCCGTGGCCGCCCGGTGTCGGGACAGGAGAAAAGGCCGCTCTCCCGCAGCGCTGTGCTATGCGGTGGGAGTGTGTTTTGGAGGAGGAAAAAAACAAACGACGGTATAAAAAGCCTTGTGTCAGAAGTGGGATTCGAACCCACGCCTCCATGCGGAGACCAGAACGCCCGCAGGGAAGGAGAGAACCTTGAGTCTGGCGCCTTAGACCACTCGGCCATCCTGACACCCGGCGGCCGTCGCTCCGCGCGGCTCCTTGTGGCGACGGTCGGGGACCGCGCAGGCGCCGCGGAGCCCGGGGCGGAGGCCGCCGAGGCGGGGAGGGGACGCGGGCGGCGGAGGCGGGGGCCGCGGGCCGGGCTGGAGGCTGGTCCGCGTCCGCCCGTGCGTCCGTCCGTCCTCCCGCCGTGTCCGTCCCGCCCCCCTTCCCCCCCGGAGAAGGGAGTCCTCGGTGAAAATCCAGGAGGACGGATGCGGCCCAGGCCGTGCCCGGATCGCTTTTTGCCAGAGCCTTGTCCCCGCTCGCTCGGAGCGGGCTGCGGGCCGAGCCCAGCCGCTGGGCCGGAGCCCGCGCCACCCAGGACGCTGAGATCGGAGGCCGGCGGTTCGAAGCCAGCCCGGGCAGGGAACGCTGGGAGACTCTTATCTCCAACGAACCACCAAAAAGCTGGAAGTGGCGCTGTGGCTCCGGCGGCAGAGCGCCCGCCTGGAGCTGAAGAGCTGAGGGACAGCGCCCGGGCCCCACGACCGGCAAAAACAACCCAAAACCCTCTGCAGCGGGGCGCCAGGGCCTCGGGCCTCGGGCCTCCGATCCTAGCTACTTAAAAGGCTGAAATCTGAGAGCCAAGGTTCAAAGTCATCGCCAGCAGAAAAGCCCTGAAGACGCATCTCCAATTAACAAGCAAAAAGACAGACAAGAGGGCGTGGCTCAAGTGGTTAAGCTCCAGCTGAGAGTAAATAATTAAATAAAACTTAAAAAAAAAAAAAAAAGCTGAGCCAGAGATCAAGGCTCTGAGTTCCAGGTCCCAGTACCAACAACACCCCCAAAACACAAAAAACAAGTTTGGTAAAGAATGCGATGTTATTTGTCCAAGCTTTGATTTGTTGTGTTTCTGGGTCTCTATTAAGAAAATTTCGGCCTGTGCCAAGGAGACCTAGGGTCTGCTTTTTCAGGGTCTGCTTTGATCCATTTGGAGTTGATCCTGGTGCAGGGTGATATATAAGTATCGACTTTTAGTTTTCTACAAGTGATTAACCAATTTTGCCAGCACCATTTACTGAAGAGGCTGTCTTTCTTCCATTCTATTTTTTTAGCTCCCTTATGGAAGATTAGATGGCTATAGGTCTGTGGGTTCATTTCTGGGTCTTCCATTCTATTCCCATGGTCCTGAGGTCCCACAATGGAATTCCATGCCTCCATCAGAAAGAATGACATTGCCCCATTTGTTAGGAAATGTAAAGATTTGGAAAAAATTCTTATAAGTGAAGTAAGCCAGGCCCAAAGAAACATAGGTCCCATGGTTTCCCTTATTTGCAGTAACTAGTATATGTCTGAGACAAGAGAAAAGGTCAGATAAGATGATGTTAGATGAAATGAACCCCAAGATAAGGACTCAAATGGTTTTTCTTTCTTGCTATTGTTTCTAACATATTTGTAAAATGAATTTTTTGTTGTTTGTATGTCCCTCCCCCACGGTATAACCCCTGTTTTCTCTGTTGTTGGTATAATTTGGGGGAGGGGAAGGGAAAAATTGTTTAAATAGGGATACAGGTGGACCCATTGCAACAATGAGATATACAAGATGGTATGTCAAAAAACAAACTTTACAACTTGGGGAGGGGGGGAGGGGGGAAGGCAAGGATGGTAAGGAAACAAAGGAGGAGGCAACAATGCTTTATAAGAAACGTACTCATTACTTTGCTCATGTAACTGTAACCCCTTTGTATGGTATTTTCACAATAAAAAAAACTTATTAATAAAAAATGCAATATTAAAATAGTCTTAATGTGCCTCCTACAAAGCAATTATGAAGGGAAAATGATTCTACAATTTAAAAAAGTCCTAGAAACATCTCAAAGGGTCCAAGTGACCAAAGGCCCCAAGTAAAGCCAGTTGCAGGTCCCGGGCTGACCCGTTGACAAGGGCTCCACCCACAGGATACCAGGAGAAAACCACAGCATTGATTTTCTAATGGTCCTAATTCTTGCCCCACCCTCTCAAAACAAAATGTAAAAACTGTGGTCTCCAGGCCACCATCTGATTATGAGAAACCCTCTGGCAAACACAAAGAACACGCCACCGTGGGACGCCTCCACAATCGTGGGCAAGGTGAAGGTCATGATAGTCAAGCACCTCTTTCACTTTGAAAAAGACAAGAAGAGAGGCCACAGCTCCATTCAAGCAAGGCTGAGTCCTGACCTTGGGTCCCAACAAGCACACTGACCCGGAGGTTTGGTGAAGCCAAAGAGGAATGCAGATGCAAGGTCATGGACGTCCACACGCTCCCTCCCCGGTGTTTCTGCTTCTCTACTGCTTTGTCAAAGGATTCAGGGAGAAGCAGGGGACCGGGCATCATGCCACAGCCCTTCTGAAATGGTTCATGGGGAAAGAAGTTTATTATCCAATTCTTGCCATTTTTATGTTTAAAATTACTTCAAGAAAAAATTAAATGGAAAATCTTCAAGTATTATAGGCAAATCCAAAGAGGACAGACTTTGAACCCGAATGATGCTCTGTTCTCTGATGGATGCGTCTCCTCAGTGATTTGAGCCACCTTTCCTTTGTTTCTGGTAGTACAGCTGGAATTCAAGGCCTTAAGTTTGCTCAGCTAGTGCTCTCCTGTTTGAGCCAGGCCTCTGGCCTATCTTTTTTACTGGTGAATTGGAGTTGTGCAGACTTTTTCTGCTCGGTCTAGTTTTCAATCACAGTCCTCCAGATCTCAGACCCCTGAGTAGCTGGAATTACAGGTGTGAACCCCTAGTCCCTCACTGCTTGGGATCTTTTTAAGTGAAGTATTGTTTTCTGACGTAAGCAATGTAGCTCCTGCACGTGCAATTCCATGCACAGGGTCAAACTGAGGACTTGGGTTGTGCTGGGGGAGGAGGAGGGAAGCAGTCATGGCAGGTTGGCCCTGAGCTTCTTGGGTTCGGGCTATAACCACTTCCAGACCTGGTGTGGGCTGCTGGGGTGAGTCTCCTGTACCCACTCATATGTCCTTGAGCTGGATAGTTTTGATCTGTTTTTTTTTCCTTTGTACATGTTATACTCAATAAAGTTTAAACTTAGGATGGAAATAAGGCATGGCATTTGGCCTTTAAAAATCCATCATCTGCCAGGCTCCAGTGGCTCACGCCTGTAATCCTCGCTACTCAGAGACTGAGATCTGAGGATCACGGTTGAAGCTAGCTCTGGCAGAAAAGTCCGCAAGACTCTTATCTCCAATTAGCTCCAATTTAGAAAAAGCCAGATGTGGTGCTGTGGCTCAAGTGGTAGAGTGCTAGCCTTGAGCACAAAGAGGCTCAGGGATAGTGCCCGGGCCCCTTAGTTCAAGCCCCAGGACACACACACACACAAAATCCACAATCTACCATAAACACAGGATGATGGTAATTTTGTCATAGCTTCATATCTAGCATCCACGAATCAACAGTGAGTCATCAACCTAACCTATAATGACACTCTGATAAGTCTGTGGTTCAACAGGAATTCAAGGGAGGGGTCAGATCAGTCAAAGGTACCTTTCAAAGATGTCCATTAAAAGTGCCAACATTCATAACACGAATGGATGTTCATAGCATTCCAAAGATATTTGTAATAAAGGGTCCTGGTTGACATATACACCTCACCTATAGAAACCCCTGTGTTTAGCTCCGAAGGCCTGGTAGCTAAACAATGCTGCTCATCAGTATTCCAAAGGATATGGGTTCAAGTAGGGCACGGAACACGTATTCCTGCCTGGTGGAGTAGCAGGTGCGCTCCTCCTGTGGAAAGCTTGGGCTAAGTCTCACTCGCATGGTTAGGTGGCGAGGGAAACCCAGCTTCGGTCCATTCTTCTCCCACCCCCCTTTCGTGGAGAAGAGCTGACTTGCTAAAACTTTGGACCAAGGAATTCACTGAGACTCTTTACAACTATCTAAGCGCTTTACAATTGTTTGCTTCTCTACAGTCATGCAATTCATTTGATTATTTGATGCAATTGGCTGACTTCTCTACAATCCTGCAAGCAATAAGAGCCGGAAGAGACAGTGTCTCCTCTACAAAGGTCTCCCTCACCTCTGCCTGCTGCCCCCCCTTCCCTCCTCCCCCCGGAGGGAGAACCCCACCATCCCACCATTAGACTTTGGCTCCACCATTTTCAAGCTATGTAGTTTGGGGCCAAATTAGTTAACTTCTTTATCCCTTTTTTTTTTACCTGTAGGGTCAAAATAATAAATCTTTTTTATTCTGTTTGTATAAAATACAGTGTCGCCTAGGCTCGGTTTTATGTAACTGAGCAAAGCTTGAATGCAGTGAGGGAATTTTATAGGGCTAGAACAATGGCAAAGGGCAGAGAAAGAGGTGGACAGTCATCATATATGACGACGAAGATGAGAAGCACTCGATCTACCAAGTGAAGGCCTTTTTTGTTTTGGCTTGACAAGCTGAAGTTTCATGGTTTTCTTCTCACTCTGTGTCCTCCACCATGAAGGAGATATTATACTACTATTCCCAATTTCACAGACAAGAAAATTGGGTTCAAAAGGCTATTGTGTGCTAGAAAAAAAATGAATTGTTCAATGGTAAATCAAAGCCAGAACCCTGAACCCCGAGTCTATCAAATCCAGGCGTTATATGTCAAACTGAGGTTCAGGATCACCTGTCACCAACAGTCACCTAGAAGCTTAAACTTGCTGATTCCAGCCCCACGCAAAAACCTACAAAGCTTTGTCCTGGCATCGGACCATCTGTCTAGATTTTGGAATCAAGGCCTAAATGCACAGACTTCCTTGGATAAGAGAACCTTTGAAAGGGGTGGGTGGGTGGCAAAGGGCCTTGCTCTGAGTAAACCTCCGTGAGCCTGGTGTGGGGCCAGCTCATGTAGTTGGAGTGGTTTAAGAGTTGGGTAAATAAATCATCCCAGCTTCTCAGGAGGCAGAGATTAGAAGGATCTCAGTTTGCAGCCAGTGCAGAGTACATTTCCCCCACCAAAAGCAAATAGCAAGGCCCTATATTAAAAAAAAAAAAAAGTATATGCCCGTAATTGTAGCTGCACAAGAGACAGGTACGAAGATCACAGGCTGAAGCTGTTAAGAACATAAATACCAGATACTACCCGAAAAAATCTGAGGTGCAAAGAACTGGACCCCAGCTAGTACAAAGCCCTGAGTGCAAACCCCAGTATGGAAAAGTAAAGGGTTCAAAGACAGAACACAAACCACAGGAAAAATACTGACCATGGTGAATATTAACACATTGTACATGTAGTCACAAACTGCATTATTAAGACAGCCAAACTACAAACTAGGAACGAGGAGAATATGTTGGCAACTTGCATATCTCACAGAGGACTCAAAAAGAACTTCTTCAAGTTATGAAGAAAATGACCTTTTCGGGCTGGGAAGGTGGCTCAGTGGTAGAGCGCTTGCCTTGCATGCCTGAGGCCCTGGGTTTGATTCCTCAGCACCACATAAGCAAAAAGAAAAAAGCCGGAAGTGGCGCTGTGGCTCAAGTGGTAGA
>NW_012267243.1:9993069-10076640 GCF_000151885.1 Dipodomys ordii | reverse complement strand
TCCTCTTCCTCCTCCTCCTCCTCCTCCTCCTTCTTCTTCTTCCCTGGTCTCCATGAGGTACACAGCTTCCCCCGCCATGCTCTCTCCACCCACCGTGTGCTGCCTTGCCAAGGCCCAGAAGCCATGGGTCTTCCCAACCATGGACATAAGCCTGTGGGCAAAATGAACCTTTTGGCTTGCTAAGTTGATTGTCTCAAGTGTTTGGTACAGTGACAGAATGCAGACTAACTGAAGCATAGTTCCGCTTTTGTTTTGTCCTACTTGGTGAAGAATCTATTGCTTGTAACATGGAGAAATCAAGCCTGCCCCAAAGGAATGACTACTGTATGAATTTCCTGCATCATCACAGAGTCGCAGGAAGACAGCGGGTGGCAAAAGGCCCTGTACCACCGCATAAGTCACAGGACAGGAGGAAAGGACAGGAGCTAAGTGGTATGTGTGAATTACTATGAAGTCCTCACAAATGGTCCCTTCTATATTGTAAGAGTATACTCTTAAAACCTTCCAACGGGTGCCTGAAATGGTAGTTAATACCTGCCCTATGTATACTATGGGGGTTTTCTCCCCTGTACGTGCAGGCCAAGGTAAGAGTGAAAATTCATTCTTACCATAGATCTAAGCAACTTCATCATGTCATTCTTTTTTTCCTTTCCTAGTAAAGATGAGAACTTTCACTTAAAGAAGGTCTTTGACGGCCAGCAAACAGTGGCTCATGCCTGAAATCTTAGCTGCTCAGAAGGTTGAGAGCCAGAGGATCAAGGTTTGAAGCCAGGTTGAGCAGAAAAGTCCTCATGACTCTATCTCCAAATTTAACAAGGAAAAAACAGACTGAAAGCATAGCTCAAGTGGTGGAGTATCAGGCCAACCAAGCAAGCTGAGCAAGATGAACTCACCTAGCTCAGAGTTCAAACAACAACAACAGCACAAGCAGCACTTTATGACTCTTTGTCATATTCAAATTGCCAACATCATTGTTCCTGTGTTTTGGAACATTAAGTAAAATAAGGGTTACTTCAACTCAAACACAGGGTTACAATCAGATAACAACACTGAGTGACGGGGTGGACAGAGAATGTACTGTTCTGGGCGGATAGTGCTGGCCTTTGTGAGAGTTCATCACGCTTCTCAGAACAGCACACAAGGTAACACTTAATACTGATTTATTTCTCGAATCTTCTATTTAATATTTTCAGACTACAGCCCAGAGATAACTGAGACCACAAACATTGAAACCACAAACATTGAAACCACGAATAAGGAGGGTACTCGTGTAACACTGCATTTAATTCTCATGATAAACTCATGAGTATTGTATTGGTCAGCTGAGACTGCCATGACAAAGTACCACACCAGGCAGGCGCTGGTGAATCACGCCTGTAATCCTAGCTACTCAGGAGGCTAAGGTCTGAAGATGGCTGCTCAAAGCCAGCCCAAGGAGGAACGTCCATAAAGACTCTTATCTCCACTTAACTACTAGAAAGCCGGAAGTGGTGCTGTGGCTCAAACTGATGGAGCACTAGCCTTGAGCACAGAAGTTCAAGGACAATGCGTAGGCCCTGAGTTCAAGCCCACAATGGACTAAATAAAAAAAAAAATGTACCATATATTGAAGGGATTAAACAACAGCCATGTGTTTTCTCGTATTTGTAGAATCAAGGCCAGAGGATTCTATGAGGATTCTATCGCTTACAAATGGCTGCCTTTCCCTTGTGTCTTTACATGATCGCTCTGATGTCTTTTCCTCTTACAAGGACACTAGTCCTATAGGAGTGTGACTTGCCCTTATGACCTCATTTTACATCGAATGCCTTCTGTAGAATCCCTGTCTCCAAATACAGTTAGGACTAGTACACGTACGCATGGTGAGCATAATGCAATCCCTAACAGATCTGGTCTCAATACTGAACAAGAGAAACTTGAAGTCAAAATCCTTGTTCAAGGTCTAAATGAAGGCTATCCATCGCCATGGAAAATCAAACATCCCTAAAAGTTCAAACTTGAAAAATAGTAGAAGAGGGACTGGGAAGGTGGCTCAATGGTAGAGCGCTTGCCTTGCATGCCTGAGGCCCTGGGTTCGATTCCTCAGCACCACATAAGCATAAAAGAAAAAAGCCAGAAGTGGCACTGTGGCTCAAGTGGTAGAGTGTTAGCCTTGAGCTGAAGAGCTGAGGGACAGCGCCCAGGCCCAGAGTTCAGGCCCCACGACCGGACCCAAAAAAAAAAAAATAGTAGAAGAGAAATATTGAATGTCACGATTTATAAGAACGGTATGAACATTCAACGAAGCTAATGGGACTGCCCCAAAGCCGGACCTGAGCCAGAGACCGAAACTGCTGCCTGCTCCCTAAACTCTGACTGTGTCTACAGCTGTCCCTCAATGCCTCTTTATCACGCTGGGTCTTGTGTTCAAGTCTTGACTCTATTGATTCCATAGTGCTGACAAAGACTTCATTCTTGACCAGACGAGTCCATCTCCTTTACATCCTTTTCTTAAAGAAGCCTTGCCCTTGGTCTGCTGAATCCAGTTCAACAATGAAACCTGCTGAAGCAGGTTATTGTAATTCCTCACCCATGACCTCGATCAAGGTCCTTTTCTTCTACCTGATAGTGGAGCATGTTCCCCTTAGGAATTTTCCATCTACCTCTCACCCTGACAAGGGGCTATAAATCCTCATCCTTCCTGTTGAGGTCAGTCTCTTTTACCTATCACAATAATCTTGGCCCTACTGAAGTTTTCCATGTTGGAGGGGGAGGTAATTGTTGTTTGTTTTTTGGGTTTTTATTGGTCAGGGGGCTTGAACTCAGGGCTTGGGTACTGTCCCTGAGCTTTTTTTTTTTTTTGCTCAAGGCTAGTGCTCTACCACTTTGAGCCACAGTTCCACTTCTCAGCTCTGAGGTAGTTTTGAACAAAGTGCTGCTTGCCATTTTTAACGGGAGTCAGAATACCTTTCCTTTCACAGTTTTTAAGGGACAAGGCCACACCTCACGTTTTTATCTTTATGTATTTCTACAACATTTAATATATGGCTCAATTGGAACTCTGTCAAGAAGCAAGTGAGCCAGGCACTGGTGGCTCACTCCTGTAATCCTAGCTATTCAGGAGTGCAGAGCATATCTAGACTTGCACACACTGGAGAGATGCTTTACCGCTGAGCTAACGCCTCATCCACTCTCTCCCTGACCCTCACCTGAGCTCGTTCACACGTAAGCAAAAAAAAGCCGGGATCCAATTTCCATTCTAGCTGACTGTTCTTAGTGCCTTTGTTCTCTCTTCCCACCGCCCCGACTTTTGTCTTTTGATACATGGATGTGTTTATTTACTTTTTGTTGTTGTTGTTTGTTTGTTTTTGGTCGGTTGTGGGGCTTGAACTCTGGGTCTGGGTGCTGTCCGTGAGCTCTTCAGCTCAAGGCAAGCACTCTACCACTACTTGAACCAAAGCATCACTTTTGGCTTTCTGGTGGTAAATTGGAGATTGCAGTCTATGTACTTTCTTGCCCGGGCTGGCTTTGAACCACAATGCTCAGATCTCAGCTTCCTGAGTAGCTAGGATTACAGGCATGTGCCACTGGTGCCCAGCCTAAAACATGTTTAGTTTTAAAGCATGCACCATGATGCAAATAAGAACCTACCCCTTTTTCTTTTTTTCTTTATCCTTTCAAGTGCACTCTAGATTTTCCCAGTGCATGGCCTAAAAGGTAAATAACACCATGGCTTTTCTACCTGCTCTTAGCCATTAAGCAAAGACATCCTTTGAGTTGGTTTTTAAACAGACACCCCCCCCATAAAGCGTAATACTCTTCCCTCCCTGAACTTCCCCTACTTCAAACTCTCTCCTTCAGATTTAGAAATCCATAGTACAGAAGAAGGACATGGACTTCACCATTTCCCCAACTCCACCTCCTTTAGCCAGCTGCAAATGTTCAGGCCTCAAGATTGAGGGAAGGATTGGCAGGAGAGACATCTGCGTTCTTTCCTCTACCGACGAGCAGAGGCACACTGCAGTTATAGCTCATAGACACTAGGGGGCAGTAAGGCCCTTCCCCTTGCTAGAAGGCACTAACGTCTGGTTTAGAAATTGTTAAATATGTTCTCCTTCAGTTTCAAAACACTTGTAACTACAATCAGGTCGATTAAGTAACATAAATTAAATATAATTCAAAGATGATATCCTAGGGAACAAACTCTTAGAGGGAAACGCCCCAAGTAGTGAGATAATTATATAATTAATTTACTAATTAGCATCCTTTCTTCAAATTATCCCTGTGTAATTCTCAATCTCATTCCTAGATTTTGATTATAATTCATCTTCTGTTTAGAATCAGAAACTTCTCCTCCAAGGGCTTCTTGTGTGGCAAATTACCAGTGAAAGATCTTTATGACTATTGAGTGGTGTAGCTTCCACTGGTGTTAGACAATGCACCAGTGTAACACTTTGGTATTAATGTATCTTCACAACACCTTATGTCTCTGTCTCTGTCTCTATCTCTGTCTCTGTCTCTCTCTGTGTTCTTTCACACACACACACACACACACACACACACACACACACACACACACACACCATCTATGCTAGAACACAGGAGGCAAAATGTTACATTTGGATTTCAGATACACAGTGAATCTGAATGTTTACCACACAGAATGGATGCTTAGTAAAGATCCATGTAACCTTCAGAGCATACTCACTGCACGAGACACAAATATTTCAGAGAGCACATTTATGCAGAAAATAATTGTCTGAAGCTTGACTTTAACTGGCATCCTGTCATGTGGTTTCTTGTTTGTTTGGGGTTGGACATGGGGCCTCACACTCTGGCTCAGCTTTTTTGGCTCACTGCTAACACGCCACGACTTGAGCCATACCTCCAGTTCTAACACCTGTATTTTTATTTGCGAGATCTAACAACTTCACTTCCACCTATTTTATGGATCAGGAAAGTAAGAGCCTCCAGGAAAGCAAGTAACCTGACCAAAGTTTGCAACAGGGAAACAGGATGCCTGAGCCCTGTGCCACAGAGCCTAGGAAAGCCATTCCCTCCACCGTGTCCAGCCTACTCCGACTCCGTGCTGCCCAAGCGCACGCCCCTCAGCGGCTCCCGTCTCAGGTAAAGAAGCACTTGTCACACCTAGAAGAAAAGCTAATCTTCCTGGACCTGGGTTCAATGAAAGGTGGATTCCCATGACTCATTTTCTCCTTGCTGGTCTATCTTATTTTAGAAAAGAAAAACCAGTGAAACTTCCCTCTAAGATTCTTTTAAGACTTCCTGAAATTTAAATACAAAAGTCCATCCCAACTTGTTTATCTGGCTTAAATTTATCTGAAGCATAGTCACTTAAGCCTTGCATAAGAAGAAAACAAAACCAAAGTGTCACTAAACTATAAAGCAATCGAACATTTAATATTCTTTATGTAGCCATTTCTCCACCTTGCATTTCACTGCAGGATTTCTTAAGGCGGGACTGTAACAGAATAGTCTTTCCTGCCCTGCTACAACCCTCCAGCCCCACAGTCAAAGCTTGTCCTAGAAGAAAAGCTAGCAACAAAGCAATGTTCAAAGCATTTATATAAGTAAAGTGCTTTTCCATTCCCATAAAACAGTTTAAGTGCTCAGGAAATGTGAGCTACGGCTGTTATTTTGGGCTCCTGGAATACTGTTGATGGTCAGTCAGGTCTGGAGATCTATAATTAACAAGCCATAAATGAATCAGAGCAAAAGAGAAGAAATGGTGGTGACTGGAGAAGAAGAGAAAATAAGAGAATGCTCACTCTTCATTAACACCCTCATAATGAGAGATGCTGTGTGTCAGTCTTGAAGGACTGAGCAGAGCAGAATGGTACAGAGGGATAATCATGCAGTAGGGAAGCAATCCCAAATGCAGACAAGTTGAACCTGTCTACGAGGCCAAAAGGGGCCAGAAAACCCCTACAGTGAATTTCAGTGACTCTTACTGGCCTCACCAGGCTAAGAAAATGCCCTTTCTGGACAGAAGAGCCACAGACAAAGATACAGACTTCAACAAAGTTCATGCAGAGGAGAAGAAACAATTCAGTTCTGCCCTCTCTTAGCAAACCAGCCAATTGCTGAGCGATCTACAGTTTCTAGAATAATGAACCGAATGTATCTGCAGAAGGGAAATCAAACAGATTTGAAATTGAATGGATTTCCCTTCTTCAGTGAGCAACATGGCGGACACCACAAGATGAGAGAGTTAGTGATAGGGAGAAGGGAAGTTGGCCAGCTTTGTCTTCTGACCACTGAACATGTTGTATGTTGTAACATAATTAACTTTACTAATATCACTGGCCACCAAATGAGTTTTTTGTTGTTGTTGTTGTTGGTCGTGGGGCTTGAACTCTGGGCCTGGGCACTGTCCCTCAGCTCTTCAGCTCAAAGCAAATGCTCTACCACTTGAGCTACAGCGCCACTTCCAACCACCAAATGAGTTCTAACTAATACATGGGGTTTTCCCATTGATCTTCATAACCTCTCTATAATAGAGATCTATTTCTGGGTTACATAGACGGAAACTGATTTCCAAGGCAATTGTTCTTCTCAAGACTATGTAAACAGCCAGGTGCCAATGGCTCACGATTGTAATCCTAGCTACGCAGGAGGCTGAGATGTGATGATTGTAGTTTGAAATCAGCCTGGACAGAAAAGTTTGTGAGACTTATCTCCAATTATCCTCCCCCACCTCCAAAAAAAGCCAGAAATGGAACTCAAGTGGTAGAGCACCAGCCTGAGCTAAAAAGCCCAGGGACAGTACCTAACCCCTGAGTTCAAGCCCCAAAACCAGCAGTAAAGGGGGGATAAAAAGACTACATAGCCAATAACAAGAAGAGTAGGAATGGATCTTCTTCATTGTCCTATATTATGTGATACCCCTTCTCCACTCTTTTGTTCAAAAGCCTGACTATCACCTGGGCACAGCTTTCTCTGGCCACCCCCACAGCACGCAGCACAGAGCTTTCCATACAGCAGGTGTTCAAAAGCAATTTGATGACAGTGATGATGACAGTAGAGTAGTTGTCAGCCCAGGAGGTTATGACTTGTGACTCTGGGTCAAGGAGCAACCACAGGGCTCTGGACTCCCGAAAGAAGTCTTCATGGAAGCTGTAGGCTTTGAGCCAGGGCTTGAAGGAATTGGCAGCTATGAATTGGTGGAAGCAGGTGGGGTGGGGAGGAGAATATCCCAGGGGTGATGAAGAAGAAACAATTTGTACGAAGGCACAAGAGCAAAGAAAACAAAACTGCATGTGACTTCCACGCCTTCTGTTTGAATAGGGTCATCTGCAACTTAATAACAACACAGGCTCAGAGAGGCTTGTTGCAAAGCAGTTCTGTTGCTGTGTAAATGTTATATAATGCATGTGTGAACCTAGATGGTAAGAGTCACTCCATTCGGCTTCTTATGCAATCAAGAGATGTGGTAAACATGAGGTGAATGCAGCCACTGCCACTGTAACGCAGCGTGTTTTACAGTAAACTTTGCTTTGAAACAGAATGGGTGCACACTAAGGTAAGAAAAGGATAATGCACACCTAAAACAGCAGTGTGTGTCTATGCGCCAGACCTGAGCCCTCTCCCTGGGCTTTTGTTCAATGCTAGTAATCTACCACTTCAGCCACAGCTTTACTTTCCGCTTTTTGCTGGTTAATTGGAGGTAAGAGTCTCATAGAAGCTGGGCATGGGTGGCTCACGTCTGTAATCCAAGCTGCTCAGGAGGCTCTGATCTGAGAATCATGCTTTGAAGCCAGCCCAGGCAGCAAAGTCCATGAGACTCTTATCTCCAATTAGCCACCGAAAAGAGCACTAGCCTCAAGTGAAAAAGCTAAAGAATGGTGCACAGACCCTGAGTTCAAGCCCTGGGACCAGGAGACACACACACACGTGCGCGCACACACACACACACACACACACACACACAAAATGACCTTTGGTAGAGAAGTGGAGTCATAGGTAGGAGATACTTAGGAAGATCATTCCATAATTTAAGCAAAGAGAATAAAGTTCTTTAAAAGAGAATGGCTCTGGGAATAAGGAAGAAATAACAGGGTTTTTAAGTATATATAATTTTATTGTTGTTATTAAAGAATTGTACAGAGGCGTTAAATCCCCTGAGTCAGACAATGAGTACAAGCCTTCTGTGACAATGTCGCCCCTTCTTTTCTTTCCCCCAGTTTTTTTCTCCAGTCTCTGCCCACACGTTGCAGCGTTCATTTTTCACATGGTATACATCGCGTACTCTGGCTGCATTTATTCGCCCTTCCTCCCTCCATTTCTGTGTCCTTTCTGCCTGACCCTCCCTAAAAAGACAACAAAAACAGACAACAAAAGGTGTTTCGCATTTAAGTTTAATTCTCTTTCCACGTAAGATTTCTCTCAATTTAGGCTGTGAAACCAAACATTGGGCTTGGCTCTGCCTGTCGTGTGTGGTTGATACACCTATCAAACTGCGACCTCATTTCTGGAGCTTATTCTAAGCCCGAACCCTTTGAGTCACTTAGCAACTTCAATAACGATGGAACTCCTTGGCACACTCTCTCGGGCAGAGCGAGAAACTGTTCTCATGGTGAAAGGGATGGAAGCAATGGCAGCTGAAGACCTCTCGCTCCTCGCAGTGGTTCCGAGCTGAAATGTCCCTGTGGGGCTGGTGTGTGACTGGCTTGCTCCTCATACCATCTTGCTTTGGGAAGGTGCCAGAACCTTTAAGGAAGAGGGTGTAGTAGGAGGCTTTAGGTGGCCAGGCCAGGCCCTTGAAAGGGATTATGGGATGCTTGTCACTTTCTCTCACACCTAGTCACAAAGTGAATGGCTTCGCCCTGCCACACAGGCCTACCTCCACCCAGGCCCAAAGCTAAAGGGCCAACAACAACAACAACAAAATCAACATTTTTTCTTTATAAGTGGATTTAGCTCCACTGTTTGTTATAGTAACTGAACGTTGAGTAACGCACTGGTATATCTGGCAAAGCACAAAGCACAACAAATGCTTCAGCCAGAGGATGAATCCTTGTGAATCCTCTCACAGGAATGGAAGAGTTCAATGGGTTATTTTACCCAGCCCCGTTTGGGGAAAAAAAAATTGGGATGCTACAATTCACCAGGAGGAATCAAAGGTCCATATCCTACATTCACCATACATTCCCCATAGCAACATTAGCCTGAAAAACTTCCCACGCCCTGTCTTCTATCCAGAATGTTCTGATCTCATACCCTGTTTTCTATCCAGAATGTTCTGATCTTGGCTCTGCATGGCTGGCTTGTTCCCTCCCCCCACACACCAGGTTCTTGCTAATCAAGGACTAGCCACCATCTCCCCTTCCCCCTCCCCCTCCCCCGTCCTCTGACCCATTTATACTCCACTTGTCTTCTGTCTCCCTCACTAGACTATAAAACTTCTTCTTTTTAATTCATCCATGATTCCCTAACATCTATGTAATTGCTGAAAAAATTAAGTAAATGTAAGAAGGAGACAATAGAAATTGAACCATCTCTGCACAGTAGATAGCTAAACAACGGTATTAAGAAAAAGAATCTGTACTTGGGCAAACAGTTAAGACTCGACAAGTAACTTGTCTGGGCTGGGGCTGGTCCCACTGCCTAGGCCAGCTCATTCGCCCTCCTGCAGAGAGGATGGGGCTGTCCTCACTGTGCAGGTGACAATACATAAAGACCTAAAGGTTGTATGCGTTACCTTTCTGTGGTGGTTGCATCTCACAAAACGAGTTTTTTCCTCTATACAGTGAGGTTAGAAAGCAGAGATCCTTTTCTGGGTAGAGAGAAGGAAGTTGAAAGATCCCGTCTCATGTGGTTAATAAGTATAAAGCCTAGTTCCTCATCTCCAAGTTCAGAGCTCTTTGCTCTGTTTCTGGTTAGCATGATTTTTTCCCATGTATCTATTATATGACCAGTGAGTGGGGATTAAAGGAGATATAAAAAATGATCAGATGAGTTAAACAATTACACCTGTAGAACAATATAAACCTGTTCCAGCATATATTGATGGGCTGACCAGCTGGAAGCAGAGATGGAGGAGAGAGGAGAAGGCTGACGGGGAGGAGCAGCTGTGACCCTGTGCGTCTGACCTCTGCAGCTCCCATCCTGAGACGCTTCCATGCGGAGGAGCTGACAGAGTTCACCATGTCCGTCTAGGCTCATCTCCACCACCCTGTGATGACATCTTAGAACAAAGAGCCTCTTTTCTAATCACCAGCACCATGTCCTTGCAAATCTGACATTGTTACAGCTGGTGGAACTCACCTCCCCCAAGTGTTCCGTGATCAGTCTTGCATCCTCTTTCTTCTGCTCACTCCGTTCCTATAACGTTCAATTCTGGGCGACACCTCTGCGCCTAGCCCTTCCTCCCTTGCAGGCCCGAAGCTGGGCCTGTGGGCCACAGCCCTGCCACTGCTCATGGAAACCAGGAGGGAAGAAGAGGGTACAGTTGTATTTGATGACGACGGAAAGAGACCTCCCAGGATGGCCTGTGTGCTGGCCAGTGAGTGACAGAAGGGACCCAGCCTGAGCTCACTGGTAAAGCGCCATCAGTTTACTTGTGACCAGAGATGATCACAATCCCATCTTTGCCTCTGCCACTACCACCATGTGAAGATGTCAGTTCTCTCCAAACCAATGGAGTAGAAGCAGCGCAATCTCAGTCAAAATTCCAACGGGCTCTTTTTTTGTAGATTTAGGCAATCTGATTCAAAATGCCGTAGGGAAAGCCAAATGATCCAGAATTAAAAATAAATAAATAAATAAAGCTGGAGCTCTCATACGATCTCATTTGAAGATTGACAGTAGTCAAGATAAAGTGATCTTGGGGAACAGAAATATAGATTCATATAATAGAACCAAGAGTCCAACATTACACCCTTCTATCTCAGGTCAATTGGTTTCTGACAACTGTATAAGAAGAATGCATTGGAGAGTCAGTCTGTGGTTAT
Source organism: Dipodomys ordii (assembly GCF_000151885.1). Lineage (NCBI taxonomy): Eukaryota > Metazoa > Chordata > Mammalia > Rodentia > Heteromyidae > Dipodomys > Dipodomys ordii. The sequence goes on along the minus strand of NW_012267243.1, from coordinate 10,065,688 downwards.
TTTTAATTAATCTATGGATGGATTGATTGAAAAATAGGTTAAGTAGGCAGATAGATAGATATATAGACAGACAGACAGACACGCAGGCAGAGATATGATAGACACAAGATAACCCTAACTTATACATCATACAAAATTATCTCAAAATTAATCATAGACCTAAATATAAAATCTAAAGCTTAAAAACTTCTAGAGGGGCTGGGAAGATGGCTCAGTGGTAGAGCGCTTGCCTTGCATGCATGAGGCTCTGGGTTCGATTCCTCAGCACCACATAAGCAAAAAGAAAAAAACCGGAAGTGGCGCTGTGACTCAAGTGGTAGAGCGCTAGCCTTGAGCTGAAGAGCTGAGGGACAGCACCCAGGCCCAGAGTTCAGGCCCCATGACCGGACCCCTACCTTTTGGATCTGAGAAGTCTTGTTCTGCCTTCCCTGAGAAACGCTGTAACACCTTACTTGGAGCAAGTGCCTCCCGGAAGAAAGGATGCCCACTCTCCTCAAGCCCACCCCAACACTTCCTGATCGCCACTCTGGCCCATCACTACATAGGACCAAGTACTCAGAGGCCTGAAAGTGGCAATAAGTCCCATGAGTGTAACTCAGGCGGACTGTAAACAAAAATAATCTAAGACAATATCATCACCTCATCCGAAGCAACCTGGGGTGTGTCGAATCGTTCATCTCTGTCCTTGTTTAAGTGGTTGTTTCCATCTTTGATCAACAGTTTAGAGCCCAAGGCTGAAATGTAAAAAGCCAGCTCAGAAAGCAAAGTGGAAGAGTCAATAAGATTTATTTACTCTTGCAGACGATGTACACCTAACATACCAGTCTGGCTTCTTAGTTTTTATTCATTGCTATCTGTAAGTACCTATTAAGTAAGCATACCAGATTATGTGAGCAAATAAAATAGATCGTGTCCTAGGCAGTAATGAGAAACACAAAGTTCCTAATGCTCAAGAGTTTATTCTAAATTCATAAAAACCACATGCCAATGTGTTCTCACAGACTTTCCTTACAGGAGTAGTTACAAGCCACCTTTGGTGAGACATCTCTATGAAATTAAACTTTTCAGGTGGAATATGGACAAGGTAGTGCCATCAGACTAAAATGGTCAAGGACAGAAGTAAAGGTGGTACTTACACTGAAAAAGAATAAGGGAAAACTTTGAAAGAACAGATTACTAGACTTTGAATCCAATATAATAGAATTAGCTTCAGTAGGAAACCTAGAACTGCTTGTATGGACCAGCTGTAGTAGGTAGGATTAGTGGAAAAAGGAAAGCCCACCTTTTGTATAAGAATTACCAAAACCACAACCTTCCTGATTTGAGTGATCTGAGAGAGAGAGAGAGAGAGAGAATATACCAGTAATGAGTCTTGAACTCGGAGCCTTATGATTACAATTGTCTTTTCACGTGCCACATAAGCCTTACCTCCAGTTCTGGATTTTGAAGAGTTAATTGCAGATAAGAGTCTCACAGACTTTTCTGCCCAGGCTAGCTTTAAACCTCACTCTGCGGTTCTTAGTTTCCTGAGTAGCTAGGATTACAGGAAAAACTGAATCTTAACTGACTTGAATATTCAAAGAAAAAGAAAAAAGGATGGGTAAGAAGAAATGTTTGGGGGGAAAGTTAATGACAGAAAGATGTGACAATAGAGAACTGTTAAGGGGAAAAAGCATTATAAGACCACCGAGGCCTTATACCAGTACCTTGCAAACAGGCAAAATGCTTGCTTGCTGAACGAATGGATGAATAAAGGAATGTCGGAAAATAAGATATGCAAATAACTTGACGTTTTAATTTTAAATAGCAAATAAATCAGATAGAATTTAAATATTAAATAAATCTATCAGTAAATAAAAAGGCAACGAACTGTAACTTTTCTTTTTCAGCTCCTCCAAACAGAAGTATATACGTTCAGTCGTTGATCTTCCATGAAAGGTGTTTCTCTATGAACCAGCCCCCTGTCCAGAGAGGGACGTGGTAAAATTAACACGTGCACACTAGGTTTGCACCTTTGGTTTGGTTTTCAGGACCTGTGGTCGGTCTCTCCATTTACATCAATGGCAATGAAAGCTGGGTATTTTGACCAGAACTGACTATACACGTAAATAGACACACAAAACTGGGACACAACAGGAAAAGACTAAAATCGGAGGTTCTAATCTACCAGTCCCATTCTTACAAAGGGTTTTGATCACTGTGAAATAAACCTACCTGGCCCACGGGACTCTTGGGAAAGAGTGTCACTGATCAGATGGCATTTGTAAATACTCTGTCTACACAGCATTCATTGTGTAGCAGTAAATGTAGGAGTTGAGTGTGGAGCCACTCACGCTCAGTAGTTAGGGACTAGAACACCCACAATCCTCACAACAGACCTCCTCTTTCAACAGATTGATCCTAACCATTTGCTCGAGATGACTCGTACTCAGAAAGCTTAGAAGAAATCTCAGAGATAAAGAGACTACCCCATTTCTTCCACCCAGGATTTTCAAATTAATCTGCCATCCATCAGAAGGCTACAGTGTGTTGACTTTGCAACTGACAGGGCAAGGTTGCAATGCTGACTAGTCTTGAAGTGAATACTCGTCACCATGGCTATGTTTCTTTAGAGAGAAGTCTCCTACTTAAGAACATGAGTGGCACCTGTCAAGTTTAGCGTTTAAAACCATCGTGTTGAAAGAGATTGCTTGGGAATCTGGAGCCTGGTGTTTAGGCTTGTTGTCTTAGCCCACAGTCCTTCTGCAGGACAAGTAGTGACTCACTGAAATGAAGAAACCAAGCACCAAGCATCTCAGCAACCTGCTGCACAATGGGAAAACCCTGAAATTTAACGCTAGTTATAGATATAATGAAGAATTTCCCTTGGATTTAATAAGATGAGCTTCCATACATGGAAAGGAGGAAGAAAGAGATGAACAAAGAAGTGAGGGGTAGCAGGAAGACATGTTGGGGCTGGGCAGAGCTTTTAAATACAACAAAATATTAGTGCAGAACAGTTCGAGGTGGTGGCCGCTGGGCCTGGGTCCTGTGAGCACTTGAAACGCACAATACTCCCCCCAGGGCTCCCTTCTATCCTTCACACTCGGCGCCCTTGCCACCCAAACTCATTCCCGCATGGACTTCTCGCAGCACCGGCTAATCTGAGCCCTCTTTTGCCAAAATTAACCCAGCAGTAAACACTCTTCTCGCTCTTTGTTTTTTTGACTCAACGTTATACTTGTGACTTTTGTCACCTCCTGTGGTGTGAAGTTGTAGATGCTTCATTTTTTACGTAAGGGTCTATTTCCTGTTTAGTGTGAATAGGTGATATGAATAGTTTCGGGTTATTATGATATTGTTCCTATGACTGTCTTGAACAATCTTTCAAGGAAACATACATACACACTTTTACTTATATAAACACGTCAATGTCTATTTACAGATGTATCTCTATATTCTTATCTATATACAGATAGTAGATAGATAGATAGATAGACAGACAGATAGACAGAATAGAGTAGAATAGATGTGTTAGCTACTTTGTGTGCCTGTGACCAAAATGCCTAACATAACAACTTCAGGGAGGAAGGTCCCCTCTGACTCATGGTTGCAGAGGGCTTACTGTGGGTGTTTGACTCTGCACAGACAGGCAGAACATTGTGGCCATTGGAGCAAGGGGTGAAAGAGGTTCTCATCTTCTGTCAGACAGGAAGCAGACCGTGAGGACCAGACATACCCCGGTGACCTACTTTGTCCAACTAGGCCCTATTTTCTAAGGGCTCCGAGACCTCTTAAAGTAGCACCACCAAGGGGGACCAAACACTCAACACGGGGGCTGTGGGAAAAATTTCACATTTTATAGTCAAACCATAACACGCACATGCTTGCGTGTGTGTGTGTACACACACACACACACACACACACACACACACACGAGACAGACATCACGTTGCTACGTGGTTTTTCCAAATGGCCACTGTAATTCCTCATCTTTTCTTCAATCTGTTTAAAGCAGTAAAAACAAAAGAAGCTAGGTATGACTCAAGGCGTGTTGTAGCCCTCCGTGAATCCCTGCAAAGCCTTCCTTTGGCTATCATTCTAAGGGCTGAAATTCTCTCCAATGCTTTAAGGGATTGTTTTTTCTCTGATATTGCTTAAAACCATTTTTTCCTTAATATCAGAGCCTTCTTCCCTCCTTCCCTTTGCCAGCCTCCCTTCTTCTATGTCGGTCTCTTCCTGGAATTCCTCCCTGGCCTCCCCCACCCCTTGGCACCAGTACTTGAGGGAGTGGCTATACGTTTCCATCCACGGTGCATCTACCTTGGGGATAGGTCCAAGGTCAAACTCACTTCCCCACCTACAAGGAGAGCCAGGCAGTCTTCTCTCAACTTTGTTTATATATTAAATACACGAGAACATTCTTCACTTCTACAAAGAAATAAGCTACAGGAGGTCCGCCTTGAAAGAGAGGGCCCTGGCCTTTGCCTTCCATTGTCAGAATCTTGACAGCGATAGGAATGCAAGAACCATTTCCTGTTCCTCCTAAGCCTCTTCTAACCTCAGTGGGTGACAGGGAAGCTTTGTCATATCAGTCATGACAATAAACTTTAAGAGGGCCAGACCATGGGACCAGCCCACTGTTGCTAGAGCTGACCTTTCAGAAGGCAGAAATTCTGATACTTCTGTGAAAAGACATGTTGATCAAATGTGAACAGTTATTTTAAAAGAACTCAAGCATTTCAAAACCTAAAGCAAACAGATTTCTTGCCAAGGTGTGGACCCCTGGCATTGTAAAGCTGGGCAGATTTACCTTCACCTTCCTGTATTTGATTAATTTACAACACACAGTTATGTGATTATGTCTTTGCTAGAGATCAATCATTTGTTTCTGTAGCCATTCTCCATATTGATGATGTATCCTGCTTTTGAGACTATCTCTGTAATACATGGTTAATTGGGCCTTAAAGTCAAACTACTCCTTCAGTTTTCCTTTCTGCTATAGAAAATGTTACAATATAGTGCTTTTAAAATCAAAGCCAGAGTACATTCAGAGGTTAAATTACATTCTATTTAAAGAGTTTCCTATAGCATCACTAGTCACCATAGTCTAATCATGGAGTCAGCCTAGGTGCCCAACAACTGATGAATGGATAAAGAAAATATAGTATAGACACACGATGCAGTATTATTCACCCATAAGGAAGAATGAAATTATGTGGTTTGAGATAAACACATGGAACTGAAGATTATGTTTTGCATGTTATACCAGACTTAGAAAGACTAATATCGCATGCTTTTTCTCAAACGCAGAATTTATATCTAACAACAACAAAAAAGAATATCATGAATGTAAAACACGGACTGTTTGGGGGTTGGAAGCGTGCAGTGGGAGAGGGAGAGGAAAGGTGGAGAGGGGTAGGAGAATGAATACGATCAAAGTGCTTTGTAAGCATATCTGAAAAGAGAATAAAAATTGTTTAAAATTTTGTTTTAAAAAGAGGTACCACTGGCTCTCATCTGTAGTGTTAGCTACGTGGGAGGCTAAGAAAGGTAGAGTCACAGTTTGAGGCCAGCCTCGACATACATGAGAAATCCCAACCAGTAACTGAGTGCGGTGGCATTCACCTATCATCCTCAACTATGTGGGAGGTAGACCTTGAGAGGGTTACAGGTCCAGGCCAGTCAGGGCTAAAGCCTCAAGATCTTATTGCAATAGAAGAAGCTGGGTGTGGTGGCATGTACCTGTCACCTCTGCTACAACAGGAAGCAAAAAGTCAGGATTGAGAAACCACAAACAGGACTCTATCTCAAAAGTAAAAGCGGAGCTAGAGATGTAGCTTAGCAACAGAATTCTGATCTAGCCAAGCACAGGCAGTTCAAACCTTACTACTTGCTCCTCTACCAAAAAAAAAAAAAGAAGGTTAAAATCATTTAAAGGGAGAGGGAGAAAGTAAAAATATGAAGGGGATGAATGTGCTTGGTCAAAATACATTAAATGCATCTATGGAAATGTTACAATGAAACCTTTTGTAAACACATATGTTAAAATTAATGAAGTAGATAAATATTTTCTAGAAATTTTGTCAGTAATATTACTGCCGTGGATAACTGGATAGCATTCCTAGCATGCACACACGCATGCGCGTGCATTCACACATACACACACACACAGCAGACCCCACGCACATTGCTCTAATTACAATTTGTGAATCACTGCTCCCAAGGCTGCCATCTACCTTCTTAAATCTGAAATCTCCTCCAGAGGATTTTCCTTCCTCTGAACTCCAATTGCACTCTCCACCCAAGCATACGCCCTGCATTATATAATCTGGCATATAATCTGTCCTCTCTGTGAGCACATAAAATGTCTCTCTATTCTATCACCAGCCCCCAGCACAGGGTCCAGCACATAGTAGGGGAAAGACGAGTTATTTAAGAACCATTATCAGCATCCAAATAATAGCTACCATTTCCAGCCACTTCTTATGTGCCAAGGAGCGCAGGCTTCCCTCCATCAGACCACACAATCCAAAGCAGATTTAGCAATCATTCTCTAGTACATAACCTAATTGTATTTCTCTGAATTGGGCTTGTGGCTTTCTAACATATTTTTTTTTCAATTGTTATTGTAAGGTTGATTTGCAGAGGGGTTACAGTTACATTAGTCAGGGAATGAACACATTTCTTCGTAAACAATGTCACCCCTTCCCTTGTTTTCCTTCACGACCCCCCCCCACAGTTGTATAGTTCATTTTCAACACGGTGTCTAGTGTCACTGCTGCATTTGTTCACCCTTTGCCCCACCATTTCTATGCCCCCCATTCTCTCCACAACAGATAAACTTACACACAAGATAAAAGGTACAGAAAACAAAAACAAGTAGAAAATAAGAAGAAAAAAACAAAATAAAAAAAACGCTCTTGTTTCCATTTTTGGGAGTTCATTTCAATAAATATCATTTTACATGATCATACACACTTGACTATTTGAGTCTCTGAGATCCTAAGAATACCCCCCTTTGGTCTCACTGTGTGAATGCCTAGAGTCCCTTATAATTGATCATGTTCAAGTGTATTTTTTAGTCTTTTACAATCCAGTGTGTTTACTTGTAGATTTATAGGCACATTCTAGACACAACAAATGAGGAAAACTATGCAACCTATGTTTCTTTGAGTCTGACTTACTTCACTTAATATACATTTTTCCACCTCTTTCCATTTCCTTACGAAGGTACAACATCATTCTTTCTGATGGCAGTGTACAACTGTGTAGAATTTCATATATCATGGAAATATAGATAACGACAGACCACTTTTTCTTGAACCATTCGTCCATGGAGGGGCCTCTAGTCTAACATATTCTTGTGTGATCGTGTACATATTGCCTGCTCCTTTCCCCCTAGAATGAAGAGAACTTGCAGAGCACCCATCCTGTCTACCAAGCGCTGGGCACCTAGGAAGTACAAGGATCTAAACTTCTCATCTCCTCAGGTGAAAGCCGACTTGCATACAGTTGACCACCAAAAACAATTTTTTTAATGTTTCGGTTTACTAAATTTAAATTTCAAGATAACAGTGCTGATTGGGGGGGGGGGGACTGTAGGGTCTGAACTCTGGGCCTGGGCTCTGTCCCTGCGCTCTTCAGCTCAAGGCCAGCGCTCTACCACTTGAGCCACAACACCACTTCCGGTTTTCTGGCGGTTTATTGGAGATTAGCCTCACGGACTTTCCTGCCTGGGCTGGCTTTGAACCGCGATCCTTAGATCTCAGCCTCCTGAGTAGCTAGGCTGACGGGCGTGAGCCACGGCGCCCGGCTTTGTGCAGAATGTCTCCCAGTTCGTAAGGAACTCGTCCTGACATTGTACTGCCATTGCTACGGGGGCTTTCGCTGCAACAAGAAAACCACTTCCTCTGACGGGCAGTCCCACACCGTGGGCCTGGCCACATCCGACCCACAGACTGACGGACGGACGGGGGGTCCCCGAGCCCCTCCGCAGGGGCCGCGAGCGGTGCGCGGGGAATCGGAGGATCCACGCCACGCCGCGAGCGCCCGCGGGCACCCCGCGAGCCTCAGGCCTGGGGCTCCCGGCCTCCTACGGCGCTCCGCTTCCTTTGCTCCCTAAATCCCATCAGCCCCGCAGGCCCAAACCTTTGTGCACCCCCGAGCCTCGAGCGGACATTACAGAGCTCCGAGCTACGCCTGGACAGACTGACCTCAGGGCCCAAGGGCCTGGGCGGTCTCCCGCCTCTGGCTTCGGCCCCGCCTCACTCCGCATCCTACCCCGCCCCTTCCCTCGCCTTGCCACGCCCATCACTCCCACGTGGCTCCTTAAGGCCCCGCCCCTTTCCCCTCCCACCACTCCCACGCCACCATCTCGAGGCCACGCCCCTTCCCTCGGCCCGCCACTCCCACGCGGCCACTTCGGGGCTTCCCTTGCCCTGTCCCGCCCATCATTCCCGTAAGGCCACTTGAACGCCCGCCCCTTCCCTCTCTCCCATCCCGCCCCGCCCCTCGATCTCGCCTCGCCACACCCATCACTTCCGCCTGCCCCCTCGGGGCCACGCCCTCTGCGGGGCCACGCCCTCTGCGGACCCGCCCGCGCCACGCCCCCGCCGCGCCACGCCCCTCGCGCAGCTCGGCCCCTTCAAGGCTGCGCTCCCGGACCCGCCCATTCTGCCGCGCGGGTCTCGGAGCCAGCGGGCTGCTTGCTGCTGCGGCTGCGCCTCCTCGTCCCCCCGCGTCACCGCTGCCGCCATGCCCGGAGGGCTCCTTCTCGGGGACGTGGCCCCCAACTTCGAGGCCAATACCACCGTCGGCCGCCTCCGTTTCCACGACTTTCTGGGAGACTCGTAAGTGGCCGCCGCGTCGCGGGGCCCCGGCCCCCGACCCTGGTCGCGCGGGGCCCGGCGGCGGTGCCTTCCCCATTTCTCCTTCCCGTCCTCCGCACCCTTGGCCCGCCGCGCGCCGCCCGCCTCCGCCGCGCACCGGTTTCCCGCACGAGCCTCCCGCGGGCTGGCGCTGCGGTGCACCTCCGGCGTCTGGCGCGGCCCGCGGGTCACCGGGTCCCGCCGGGCCCCGGGGCCGCGCCGGCGTGCGGGCGTGGACTGTCCCGGGGAGCCCGCCGCCCGGGGCGGCCGGGGTCGCACGGCCCTCCTCCCTCACCCTGGTGGTGGAATTTGCACCCCGGGGCAGGGGGCTGCCCGAGGCCGGAGTCGGAGGGCGCAGCTGCGGGCCCTGCTCGCCCCGGAGGTGCTTTTCAGATCTGGGGACCTGATGGGGAAACCTAAAAACCACCCGCCGCCAAGGACGCGGCCGAAAGATTTCTCTCTCTCTCTTTTTTTTTTTTTCTGTCCAGCGACTAGGAAATGATTGGCTGTAACAGTTTCTGGAGGTCCCAAGGTCGCTTCTGTGTGTCTGTGTGCCCTTCGTTCCAGAACTTGCAACACTTGCACTAAGCCGCATCCCCAGCCCCGGGGCGGAAAGAATAGATCGGCCTGGGTGACCTACCCCGGGCACCGAGCCACGTGTACTCCCCACTTGAACACTCTTTTGTTTCCTAGGGGTCCCCTCCCCCTTGCCCTTGCTGGGGAGAGCCAGCCGGGATGCCCTCATGACTCCCGAGTTGAAACAGCCCTGTTGTGCAGATCATCAGACTGTTAAATTGTTTGGTTTGAATCAGAAGCTATGCCTGAATCCCAGCTATGCTTGGCTAGATTATGGCTCTGCAGTTTCCAGTGGCCACTACACAGGTGTTGCTCCCAGGCCGGACGATTCCTCCTGGCTTTGATGCAGGCCTACCTATTTCGAGACCGGGACGCCTGTGAAATTAACCAGTGATTGAACAGGACCTCCCAGACTCATAGACATCAGTCCTACCCAACTCCTTACATACATCCCTCTTAAATTCATTCTCCAACTACTGATTATGAGAAAAGGAAGCTTTCCCAAAGGAAGCACTAAGCTAGGGGGAAAAAAAGGTGGGGAGGTGACAAAAAGAACTTTCAGGTCTTGCAGGCAGGAAAAGACTTCAGCAGATGGTAGCCACTCTCCAATTAGTATTTCTCTAAAACTCCATAGGATTTTCAGTGTGTTCTTACCCATTTCGACCCACAGCCCCCATGAAACATGGAAATATTACCAGTTTTTCATTTGAAAATTTGAGATAAATATTAACGTATACCGTGTTTACTGTAGCCATAATTAGAAACACTATCACTTCTTAAGCTAACCACTTTTTTTTTTCTTTTGGGTTCAGCTTGAACTCAGGGCCTGGGCACTGTCCCACTCAAGGCTAGTGCTCTATCACTTTGAGACACAGTGCCTCTTCTGTTTTCTGGTGGTTAATTGGAGATAAGAGTCTCATTGCCTTTCCTGCCCATGCTGGCTTCGAACCTGGATCCTCAGATCTCAGCCTCCTGAGTAACTAGGTGCCACCAGCACCTGGTTCCTAACCATACTTTTGTTGGGTATTGTGCTGATCCTATCAAATGGGAACCACCAGTAGGAAGATGAGAAAAATAGATACATCTATATATAAACTATTACAGAAGTCTGACGGGTCAAGTCCTAACTGGAAACCAAGTTTCCACACATTGTTTCATTATAATATCACAGATTTGTGCCTGGTTTTCCCAGAGTCCTTCCTGCATATGACCTCAGTTGAGATTGTTCCAGGTATCTTTGGGAAAGAAAAATTCAATTCAGACATTGCATGTGTCTACACTATGACTGAAACAATTGAAAGGTTTTAGGTGCGTTAGATGTGAATTTATTGAGAATTATCATTGTTTCTGCTTGTAACAAAGGCAGTGCGTGCATGTGTGTGTGTGTGTGTGTGTGTGCGTGCGTGTGTGCGCGTGCATGTGTTGGGGCTTTTTGCTCAAGGCTAGCACTCTACTGCTTGAACCACAGCCCACTTCTGGATTTTGGTGGTTAATTGGCAATAAAAGTTTCACAAACTTTCCTGCCTGAGCTGGCTTTGAACTTCTTTCCTTAGATCGCAGCTTCCTGAGTAGCTAGGGTTACCGGCATGAGTCACAGGGTGCCAGGCTCCCAGGCAACTTCTCTGTAGTACTCCTCAAACAAAAGGCCTTTACCAGGGATTTGCAGGGACTTGGTATATAGAAACCATTCCCTTGGAAAGAGGAAACCCTTTGCCTAGAAAATGAAGAAGGAAATGGGATATGTAATTGAATTACTCTCAAGAGCAGTAGTAGCAAATAGGATGGCGCATCAAGCTAAGGTAAGACCTTCTTGGAGAAACTTGTGCCAAGCTGGAGGTTGGCTTCCTAGGGAGGGCCTGTGAAGTGACAGAAACCAGTTCCCTAGTATGATTCAGCAAAACAGACTGTTGACGCACAGTGGAAAGACTTTCCTAATCTATCAGCTCTTTGGCAATACAGGGGGAAAAAATACCATTTTCCCAAAACTTCTGGAGATTCACTGTATGTGTGAGAGACTTGGGTTTGAACGCAAAGCTTCAAGCATGCTAGGCAAGTACTGTACCACAAGTACTTTTGTTTGACCAGAGCTGCATCCCTAGGCATCCTTCTTTTATTGTTTTGGTTTTGTGTTTGTATTTTGTTTTAAAGACAGAGTATAGTTAACTTTGCTGGGACTGGCCTCCATCTTCCTGCCTGCATCTCCTGGTAGAATTGCTTACAGGTGTGGGTCTCCACACCTGACTCTGAAGACCTTCCTTAAGGCTCATCTAACTCTTTAATAAGTCCTTTTTCATAGAAGCTTAGGCCTAGATTTTACTCTTACCAATTACTTGTTTCAAAAGATACGTGTCCTTCTTATTGCCCTCTATTAGAAAATGAAGCATACGTGACTCCTCCACAGCTGTCAAAAATATGATCTATTTCTTCTCCTTCCTTTTAGTCAGAAGGTCTTTCCTTGTGAGTTGAGTGGCAGATGGAGGTGGGTAGGAGGTGTCCTTTGTACTTTGTGCTCAGAGAAAGATCAAACTTTTGAGAGATTAGCTTAGCATCTAGTATAGATTGAGAAATCTATACTAGATGACTTGTGTAGTTCATAGAAGGGTAGAGAAGAGTTGTTTTTTCCTTATTTTCTTTTTCCTTCCCTCCTTTCTTTAATCAGATGAAAAAAGTAGCTTCTGTTGACAAGGAGAAGGAAATGGTACCCTAAACTTTCTTGGTAACTCAACTAGCTTGAACTGCATTCAAAATCGGTACGAAGTTTAACCTTGGGTAGTGATGATGCCGATATTAGTATTTGCCAAAGAACTGTAGTTGTAGAATGTATATTATGGGCTGTTTTCTCCCTCCTTATTCTGAAGCAAGAAAAGGAAACTGCACATAAAGAAGACCAGTGAAAAGTGTTACACTCTGTTGTGTGCAGAGTACAAACATAGGTGTATCCTGTTTAGCAGGTATTTAGATAAGTAGCTTTATGAAAGATTTTATATCCACCTATTTCAGTCTTAATGTCAGTCTTAATTTCACTTATAAACAGGACAGAAAGTGATTTGTTTCAGGTTATATAATCTGTTTATTAGTGTAGGCAGGCACTGCTTAGATTCAGGGCATGTGAGAACTGAGTGAAGGTCTGTGCTAGGGAAAAAGAAAATGAAAATGAGTAAGAAATAACAAGTTATTTTATAACCTACTTGACTTAAGTAGTACTTTTTTTTTTTTTTTTGGTCTGTCCCGGGGCTTGAACTCAGCCTGGGCACTGTCCTTGAGCTCTTCTGATCTTTAAGCCACAGCGCCACTTCCCGTTTACTGGCGGTTCATTGGAGAGTCTCACACATTTTCCTGCCCAGGCTGTCTTTGAACTACGATCCTCAGATCTCAGTCTCCTGAGTAGCTAGTATTACAGCTGTGAGCCACCAGTGCCTGGCAAGTAGCACAGATTTTAATGGCTGACAGGAAATCAAGGTGGCAGCACCCTAAAATTAGACTTTTGGGGTCATGTCTTTAATTGAAAAGCTTTCAACATTAGAACCTTTTGCAGGTAAGAATGAAAAATATTTCTCAATTGAAAAGTTAAAAAATAAATGTCTTCATAAGCTTTTTTTTTTTTTTTGGTTGGTTGTGGGGCTTGAACTCTGGGCCTGGGAGTTGTCCCTCAGCTTTTCAGCTCAAGGCCAGCGCTCTACCACTTGAGCCACAGAGCCACTCCTGGCTTTTTCTGCTTATATGGTGCTGAGGAATCAATACCCAGGGCCTCATGCATGCAAGGCAAGCACTCTACCACCAATGCACCTTCTGAGCCCTTCATAAGCAGTTCTTTTTTTTTTTTTTTTTTTTTTGGTCGGTGGAGCTTGAACTCTGGGCCTGGGCGCTGTCCCTCAGCTCTTCAGCTCAAGGCGAGCGCTCTACCACTTGAGCTACAGCGCCACTTCCGGTTTTCTGGTGGTTTATTGGAGATAGGAGTCTCACGGTCTCTCCTGCCCAGGCTGGCTTTGAACTGTGATCCTCAGATCTCAGCCTCCTGAGTAGCTAGGATTACAAGCATGAGCCACCAGCGCCCGGCCATAAGCAGTTCTTAAAACCTGTTTTAAATCCAGATGTTGTGACTTTTCATTCTGCATGATGTGACCTTCTTTTCCTTCTTCCAGATGGGGCATTCTGTTTTCTCATCCACGAGACTTTACCCCTGTGTGCACCACAGAGCTTGGCAGAGCTGCACAGCTGGCACCAGAGTTTGCCAAGAGGAATGTTAAATTGATCGCCCTTTCTATAGACAGCGTGGAGGACCATCTTGCCTGGAGCAAGGTATAGTTGTTTGTGATGAGAGCTGCAGCTCTCTCTTTCTCTCTCTCAACAATGGAGCAAGATCTAAATGCTCTTCCTTCAAGTATATGGTGTCAGAATTGAGTTGAATCAGATGATGTCCAGCTGGTGTGTGATATAGAATTGGTTGGAGATGGGGTGTAGGAAACCCTACTTCTAGGTGAATGGAGGTTGCAGAAGAAGTCTTCTGTGTTGATTATTCAATGAAATATCAGGGGGAAAAAAACACTTAATTTTTTTCTTATGAGCAGAAATACTAATTTACAAGTGCTTCAGGCCTAAGATATATAGACTAGTTAACTTTTGGGGATAAAGGTACAAGCGCATCTCAGGTTTGAAGTTCACTGGTTCACAGGAGATCTTTGGACTTCATGGTACATCCGCCAGTCTCCCTCTCACTTGGCTACCAATACACTGAGCCCAGCTGATCGCTCTCTATCGTCACCCATGTTCTTCTCCTGCTCCGAGGATGCCACAGCCTTGCTGTTACTGCTCAGGTTTACTTTAGTTCTTCACTAGTGCCCAACTCGTAACTTTTGCTGAAGTTACCTAGAACTTATTTCTTCACTGCTCTTGTCCATCTACTCCTTTGTCCAATTGAGCTATCCACTCCCATCCATAATTAACACCCATATTGCTGTGGTTCTCAAAGTTCCATTTCTAGGCCACACTCTCCTGTCCTCAGGTTGCTGAAACTGTTGCTTATCACCCTCTCTCCTGAGAGACATAGCATGTCTTTCCAAGGTCTTACTCACCTCAGCTCATGACAGCTACATTTTTGTAGTTTTGCTGGCCTCAAATCCCTTGGTTTTATATCACGTGTCTAATTTATCCACAACAGTTACAGCTCCTACTGTAAAATATGTCCAGGTTTATATTTGGAAGACTCTGCTGGTATATCTGTGTGGGATGACTTTAGCTCTTTTGGATCTCAACTTTTGACAACTTATTAAAGTCTTTCTTTGTTCTCATCTAAAGTAATAACTCGTCCATCCTCCTTCTTTCCTTCTTCTTAGCACTGTACCATCTAAATCTTTGTTGCTTATTTAGTTGGTTTGTTTCTCCCCATTGAAGCACAGGCCGGGCAGAGGCCAACTCTTTTTAGTTTACTGCTACAACAGTGCCCAGCACTCTCTTCACTTAGATGTCAGTGTTGATTGCATGAGTGAATTGTAGTAATTATCTATTTTCAGCAAAACAATTTCACTTGGACAGTAATTTACTTGGCAGTCTGAATTTGCTATACTACTAATAATGGCACTACCTTTTGCACTGGTACTGAGCACTGTCCAGTATGTGCAGCTGAATAAATGATGGGGTTCACCTGCTCACACATTGTGACCGGGGCCTGCCGGCTGCATCCCATGGGCGTTTCATACCAGTTCATCCTAAAAGCCTGAGATGAGAAGAATCGTGTTGCAGAGCGTGAGGACACTTGCCTTTCTTCAGGTGGAGTTTTGTTATTCTTTACACATGGAGGGAAATGCTAACTTGCTTATACGGCATTCTCACATGCACTTTCTCATTAGATCCTAGCCATGGCCCTTTTAAAGTAGATGTATGTTTCCTGCTCTCATTTTGTAACTGAATGTTAGAGTAACTTGCTTGAGAATGCCCAACTTTCCAGTCTAGGTGGCAATGTTATTTGAACTTTGAACCATTGTTCTTTTGGTACTAGCTGGTGAAGAGTAGAGTTAGCCTAATTTGGCGTAGAATAAGACCAAAGTACTGCCTCTCATGTAAGTGGTAGGATAGAGAATTTATGCATATCAAAAATTAAAGCCAAAGCCAAAGGAAGAGTTTATAGACATTAAATAATACCTTTTAACGAGAGCACACCCATATTCATTTTATGTGGTGATCTTCTGCCTTGAAGTTTTCAAAGTACCCAAACTTTTACATGTACCTAGGAGGAAACCCCAAGGTGGCTGTAGCATGAAACTATATGGTAACTTGGTAGGCAGCCAGTGACAACAAAAGGGAAGTTGATGATAGCCAAATGGACATGTTAATATCCATCGTTACCCATTTCTCAGGTCATTAATGTCATTTTTATGTCTACTGAGACATGCAGAAATTTTAAATCTGCTATGTCATCACACTCCATTTTACTTTCAAGACGCTACATGGGTAAATTGATCCTTTTCCAGGCTTAAGTCCATTTTCCCATCATTCCATACAACTTGCCCAGCAGAGTTCCTCACTCCTGTGAACTTCTGTATGTTTTATCAGTGTTGTTACTCCTGCCTAGCACACACACCTCCTTTTCCTAGTGAGAAACCTTGCCCATCTTCAAAGGCCTTTGAGAAATGGCTTACCCCTTTCTCAAAGCTTCTTTTCCTAACTGAGCAGTGCAATAAATTAGAATGGCAGTTTCCTTCAGCATTTGTACCATCTTATATTTGCTGCTACTTCATACAGGAATTAACCGGTTAGGAGTTCCTTTGAAGGCTGAATGGTGTATGGGTGTTTCTCCTGGAATGTTTTATCCACTTGTGTTGTTATCAGTGCTTGACCAGATAATAAAACCAGTCTTTTCTCCTAAAGGTTTCCAGGAAAAGAAAACTAGAAATAAATAATGGTCTAGGGGAGAAAGGAAGTATAGCATTTTCCTTTCATTCAGACTTGAAATGCTTTTTGCCCATTTACCCTCAGTTTGTTCTTCAAGTATACATTCAGCCCTCCATTCTTGTGTTTGCATGAAGTTTTGTGACTGCCCCTTCCTCTCCTCTCCCATATTTCCCAATGTCTGACTTGTAGCCTAATATATGAGTCAGCGTTTTTGAAGCAGAGACCACATCTATAGAATTTTCTTTACAGTGGCATTATTTTGTGATGTATAGATGTACTTAATTTTTTATATTTTATAATCATATATGCAATTACTTTGCATGGGTATAATATAGAATTCATTCTGTATTAGTCAATTTCTAAAAGGTGAACTGTTTTCTCAAAGCAGTAAAAGCTTGCTCAACTGGACATGAAAGATCTTTGATCTCTAAGTGCTATACTCTGTTGTTAATATTTCCTCAATGAATAATTTATGACTGCTTCTCAGAAAATAATTGTCACTAAAGTCCTCTTTCCTCTCTTGTAAAGCAATGACTTCAGAGAAATGTCAAATTTATAATTCACTTTCCCCTTTCTCCTGCATTTCAGGATATCAATGCTTACAACGGCAATGAGCCCACAGAAAAGTTACCTTTTCCCATCATTGATGATAAGAACCGGGATCTGGCCATCCTGTTGGGCATGCTGGACCCTGCCGAGAAGGATGAAAAGGGCATGCCTGTGACCGCTCGAGTGGTGAGTGCAGCCGTCCACTCAGTCACCAGAACCCACCCGTCTGTGTCCACGTAAATGCTTAGCCTAATTTGGCATCGAATAAGACCGAAGTACTAGAGGAAATGGGGGAAATAACTATGGACCAGTGACAATATCCAGTGTATAATGCTGCTGGCAGAGTGGCTAAAATTTTCAACTAAATTTTTAAACTGCTAAGTTCACAGCTTTTATCCTAAAAACATCATCCAGAATTAAGAAAGCTTTTGTATTGCTTTTCTGACAGCTCTTATCTTTGAAGTGGTAGTTCAAGCCCTTTTCCATAGGACAATTTTTTAAATTCTTTTTCTGTCCTTTACTCATTGGAAAGCAAAGCCAATCTCTCATGTGCTTGAGAAGTCCGAGATCAACTCCTATCTGTGTTAATGTCCCCACCACCACCCTATATGACATAGTACCTTCCTGGGGCCTTCCCTGGTTTGAATTTACATAATCAGCTTTTCTTTTCTGAAGCAGTCAAACCAAATATAAATTCCTTTTTTTTTTTTTTAAGTCTAGAAAGTTGTCATAAAAAAGAAGATGATCAGTATCCCAGCCATCCCGATAAAGAGTTCAGCATCTCCTTCTTTGTATTGTTGATGACTGTAGAGCTTTCTGGGTGGCTTTACTGTCAAGCACTGAGATGGCTCTTCCTGTTTAAGCCTCTGTGTGTTTTGCAGGTGTTCATTTTTGGCCCTGATAAGAAACTGAAGCTATCCATCCTGTACCCCGCTACCACCGGCAGAAACTTTGATGAGATCCTCAGAGTAGTAATCTCTCTCCAGCTGACCGCAGAGAAAAGGGTTGCTACCCCCGTGGATTGGAAGGTAAAGATGTTCAAAGGATAGAAGGCCTGAGGGAGGACCAGTCTCTAAATGGCTGCCTTCACAGTCTGTCTCCCTCGGGCGTCCAAGTGCAGTGGGAGGACTGTTCCTCATGACCGAGGCTAAGATTTCTACACTTGTATGGGAAATACAAGCTGTGCATTGTTTGGGGACAAATTTATTGGGAAAATTATTCCTTTCCATATGTAAGTTGGGTATGCCTAATCCAAAAGTCCACAATTATAATGTCCCAAAATCTAAAGCTTGAAGGACAAGATGAATTTTAGATTTAAAATGTTCACATGAGGGCTAGTAAAATCTATGCAAATGTCCCAGTATCCTAAGAACTCCAAAATCTACCCACTCAACCTGTGCAGATTTGGGGAGTTACTTATTTATTTTTTATTTACTTATTTTTACTGGAACTATTCCCTGTGGCAAAAATATTTATAGCAAAATCTTGACTGGCTGTTTTTTCAAGTCGTGTCTCTAGAATTGTTGATGTATTTATACTAGGAAAGTATTTCCTTTCTCTGGGTATCAGCCTTTTAAACCTGTGTTGATGTCTCTGTAATTTCTTCCTAAATTTTTTAACCTTTAAGATCACTCCAAATCTAGGACAAATAATATCCCAAGAATGTCTGTCTTCATCTTGCTATGATGTTTAAAATATGCTGAGTACCAGATCAGATCTGTTGGTGTTGGTTCTCTGCTAGACAAACCATTTACATTCATGAGACACACAGCCCAGGCACTAGCAGTCTGTGTAGAATCCCTGCCTTGTTGTCTACCGAGCAGTGATGACAGATGCTACCAAAGGGAATAAGGGTGAATAGGAGCGGGGGTGGGGGGTGGGGGGGCAGGGAAGACTGGCTTCCTATTTGGCATCTAGGACTGCCTTTCTAGGAAAGGACCTTTGTGCTCCTGGCCAACCAGCGCACGTCTGAAAGGGAAGAGTGCAGGCAGAAGAGCACTTTCAGTGAATGGGCTCCACCTTGAAGGCCCCACGGCATGTAGAAAGAGTCGGAGGAAGCCAATGGGCCTGCAAGAGGAGAGGCAGGAGGTAGGGTGAGGAGCTAGAGATGAGGAGGAGCCAGATCCAAGCCCATGGGACCTGGACGCCATGGGTGTTGAACATGAAAGTTGAATTGTATGCTATTTCATACTGAGGTGAGACGATACTTTGTCAGAGGTAGTGAAAGCAATTGCTCAGAGGGGAGAGCATGAAGAAAACTGTCATCATCTTCATTAGCATTCACCTACTTTTCTGAAGTCAATTTTTATAGCCCTGTAATGCGCCTGTAAGACTGAATTAGACCATTCTCCATATCTTCCAATAGGATGGGGAGAGTGTGATGGTCCTTCCAACCATCCCTGAAGACGAAGCCAAAACTCTGTTCCCTAAAGGTGTCTTCACCAAAGAGCTCCCGTCTGGCAAGAAATACCTCCGCTATACTCCCCAGCCCTAAGTCTGTCCGGCAGTTGCATAGAAATATCGGGGTGCCATCACAGCCAAGGTCGTCACGCTGCTGTACTACTGGCTTATTAAATGGAAGTGGCCCTAAAACTTTCTTGGGATTCTTTACTCTGCCTTCACCAGCATTTTGTCTGTTCCTCCACCTCAGCACTCTGCTGGCTGGCCCGCTGAACTATATTGTGTATCTGAGACTCAAGTCTTGTATCTCTGCAGGGTTTGTAATCAGCAAGGTCGTATGCAGTGATGAGTGAGAAAGCTTGCTTCACTCAGTCATGGAGTGATTATCAATTTTTGTAGTGGTACTGATCAAATAAATCTTCTCTTTTGTTGCTCATTTTGGAGAACACTGGACTGTGAGGTTCCATTTCTTCTGTTAAGTCTAAGTAAATAACTTAGGAACATAAGAGTAACTTGTATTCTTTAATAATCAGTATTTTTCTAATCATGGTTGGGGGAAACTAATTCTGTACTTTTCTAGTAGATAACTGCAACAAGAAGAGCAGAGGGAAGAGTCTTTAAATAATGTGCTATTAAAAAAAATTGCCATAAATCTCTAAATGGAGAGACTGCGGAAACGGCTTCCCAGCAGGGAAGGCGTTGGTGAAGATCCGAGCAGGACGAGCGCCGTGTTCCCCTTCGAGTCTTCCCTCCTCACCTCTCCCTCCAATAACAGGCGCATGTGACTGGCGCGCCTCATGAAGAGGTCTCGAGTGTTTATTGTGCGACTGTTCTCACAGCGGGCTGCTATTTTCTGAACTTTGCTCTTGGGGGATCAGCAAATAAAATCCTTTGTTGAAACTGGATTAGAGAAGTGTGTTGTCCCGCTTTGAAGTACTAGTTTAGACTCAGGCCCTGAAGGACAGAGGTTTCCGTCTCACAGGATTGGCACGAGTATTTTCCCCCAAAGACAAATGCATGGAGTTGCATATGATGAAACGGAGCAGCTAAAGAACATCAGATCTCCATACATATCTTGCCCTGCGTCACATTATTTTCTTGGATTCTAGAGTCCCACAACTGTAGTGCCCTACTATAAGATCACACCCACCTAACCCAATGCCTTGGTAGGATGGCTTGGCTTAAAAATAAGAACTTTGAAGAACTTTTAGTGGTCCATCAGTGCTTTTTGTTACTCTGAACTTAACAGAGTCTCAGACTTTTATTATACTATGCTACTAAGTCTTAGTTTTAAACAGAAGTATCCCATTTACATGTCTTAGCCTGCTTGCAATGTTACAGCAAAGATATCATAGACTAGGTGGCTTAAACAGTATCAGTTCTGTAGGCTGGGCAGTCTAAGATCTAGATAATGGTAGGTCCCTTGTCTCCCAAGAGATCAACTGTTTAAAAGGACATTCATCCCATTCAGGAAGGCTCCACTCTTAGAACCTAATTTCCTCATGAAGCCCCACATCCACACATAGATAGACCGCATCGTATTGTGTAGTCTGCAGCATTACCAATTTTAAGGGGACACACATTCAGTCCATGGCACCAGGTTCTGTCCTTTGCACGAAGCCCTCCATACTTTTATTGAGTAATTCTATGAACCATAGTGCCTTGTGTTTGACAAATCAAGCCTTTAGTTTCCTTGATTTCTCTGTAAAATTTGGGTGACACTCTTAGAATATTGAAAATGGAGACAAAAATCTCAGGTCACACAGCATTCTGGGTAGGGAGGCTCTCTTTCCCAATATAATGTGCTCTTAAAGAACTCATAGTACCTACCTATGATCTCAGCACTGAGGAGGTAGAGGCCGGATGATCATGGTTTTGAGGCCAGCCTAGATAGCCTGTCACCAATCAACCAGAACAAAAAAAGATTTGGTATATTATTTGTCCTCCAATCTTCAGTTTATTCCCTGATCCTCTGACATTTGCTTTCTTTAATCCTGAACGCTCTTGGAGAGTCTGCCTTTAACTTTTATCAGCAGCTCAAAATATAAATTTCTAACTACTCATCCTCCACACTCGAGTCAATGTTTATTGACCAATGGCACAGTTGTCACAAAATCAAATCTGGTCATCTTTTCCCACACCTCAATAAATGTCTGGTCCCTCATCACCCACTCAAGCACCCAATCCTTGGTTGGTGCTTTGACTGTATCTGTTTTACATAATGTGGTGATGTCACCAAAGGGAGAAAAAATGCTGAAAACTCAAGGAAAAGGGGTGATGTGTTCACACATCTGGTTTTACTAAACAGTTTTGAAACCTCAAAACACTACAATATTCCTTTCCAAATATGAATACTTCATGAGTACACATCCCCAGGGTAGAAGTCATCCTGAGTACATTTGTAAATATGCTGGGCAGTTCCTTTACTGACAGAGGTTGCCCTAAGTTTTCACACAGTGATGCACCCAAAGATTGTTCCTTGAAAACGATTAATACTCGATCATCGTGGCTGAGGAAGATGGTAGTTTGAAGGACATACTAATTGCTAAAAAAAAAAAAAAAAGGCATTGCCACCCTCGTCACTTACTGGTTCAGAAATGGACACACAGGATTCACATTTTTCCCAAATAGAAGATTGTTGGAGGATGGTAGAAGAATTTTTTAAAGTATGGAAGCTTTCATTCTTTTTGTTTTCCACTAGATCGGAACAAGAAAAGAGGAAGTGCTAATTGCTGCTGGCAGGCACTCTAACATCGGAGGAATGGTTCCCCAGTGGTAGAAGGAGATTTGGAATTTGCTTCAGGTATTCATCACAGCAACAAAAAAGGCAAAGCTTCATAAGGAAAAGGCTTCTTGTCCTATTCCTGAGAAGCCTGGTGACACCATTTTGTCACCAGGAGGACAAAAAGCCCAGGAGAAGGAGAGGGAGGAGTCTGGGCCTACAGCAGCCATACTGGCTGTCTGCCTACTCCTGGAAAATCTTCCCACATCAGAAAAAAGCCAGGGCACCTGGTGGCTCACACTTGTAATCCTACCTACTCATGAGGCTGAGATCTGAGGATCAAGATTTGAAGCCAGCTCGGGCAAGGAAGTTAATGAGACTCTGATCTCTAATTAACTGGCAAAAAGTCAGAAGTGGAGCTATGGTTTAAGTGGTAGTGCTAGCCTTGCATGAAAAATCTAAGCGAGAGCTTAGATCCTAAGTTCTAGCCCCAATAGCAGTGCACGTGAGCATGCATGTGCATATGCACGCGCGTGCGTGCGCGCACACACACACACACACACACACACACACACAGAGCCTCTGTGGTTAAGTGAGAACAGTCAGGTCTGTAAAAACTACTACACCTGGTATTAACTGACAGGTATTCTGAAGACAACTCAAATCCTACACTGAGAAGATCCTGAAATACTGGGCGAATTTGATTAATTCCCTTGCATTGCCTTCTTTAGTATGGTTTTCCCCTAAGATAGCATTGTATACGTGATAAAGAATAACATGTTGTAAAATGAACAGTTGACCATAGCATTCAGCTTTATTTGATTTTTAAAAATAAAATGAAACATGACATCAACCAGTACCTTGTAATGTCAAGGATGTTAACCAAGATGGTAGAACATAGTTCTATTTTCCAATAACATCTACAGTAAATTGGGGAGGGGAGAATAGCTATACCCTGGAAAATATCAAGGGAGGTATTCATTCATGGTAATGTCACAAATAAAAATTATAGGCTGTATGCTTTTGGCAGCAATGTATTAACGGTGCCATACATTTGCTAACTTACTGAAAGCAAGTCTAGTATGACTTGCTCTCAGCTATAAGCAGGATTTCATTTGGCACATCACGTGTTTTAGAGTATCTTTTTTCATCCTGGTGACTTTTGAACATTTCAAGGATAATGCAACGACTTAAAACAGAGATTTTCCAGCAGTGAACTGTTCCAGTAGATTCCATGGAGGCTCTTCGCCAGGTTGCTTTCAACACTGGAGGGCATTCGTTCACTTTTTTAAGTGACTCCACACATTGTATTTGCATCATTAGTTTGTTTTTCTAAAGTGGTGCCCAGCTTCCAACTACAAAAGAAAATGAAAAGTACAATATTAGATGATAGATATTTAGGAATAACTCTTTACCTTTTAAGTGGAGCCAGAAAACATACAGCATAGCTCTCATGTTGTTACCTAGAACATTTTCCTTTGAAAAGTTTTTCATAGAACGTTGAGTCATCCTCTGTGATTAACCACGCGTGCGCCTTGGGGCCGCAGGAACACGGCAGGCCTTCAGCTCCTCCGGGAAGAAGGGTATTAGGAAAGCTAAACTCCAGTTAACTTTACGATTGCTTGCCAAGGAACTGGAAACTTCTTTCATATTAGAAAAATGACTCAGGAGGCTGAGCTCTGAGGATTGTGGTTCAAAGCCAGCCAGGAAAAGTCTGTGAGACACTCAACTCCAATTAACCACCAGAAAACCAGAAGCAGAGCTGTGGCTCAAAGTGCTAGAGCCCTGCCCTTCAGCAAAAGAGCTCAGGGACAGTGCTCAGGACCTGAGTTCAAGCCCCGGGACTGACAAGAGACGGGGTGGCGGGGGTGGGGGGGGAGGATGAGAATTTTTTTGTAATAACAGGACCTGTGCACTGGGCATGTCAACTCAGCGGACAGTCGCTTGGCTAACATGAGTGAGGTTCTGGATTCATTCCCCAGCTCTGCGAATAAAAACCACCACAGGGCCTGAAAACAATGGTCCCACGTGAGAAGCCCAATTATTGACTCTCGATTAGCTTTCCCACTTCTGAAATAGGATCCATTTAGGAATCAGGAGCTGAGTTGCCTCCTTGAAAGAAATGATTGACCATGACCCTGGTGATGTCATTTCTTCCTCTGGAGACTGCACTGCCAGCCAACCTGAAGATCACCAATGGCGGTGGCCGGACCACAGCTCCTGTGTGAAGGCCGTTAGGGTGGTGGTTAGGGATGCGTGGGCTCAGGGCCTTTCCCAGCGGCACTGGTACGGCCTGTGTGGCCTGCCCAGGCTTCCCCCAGGTGACCAGACCCCTAGCAGCTAGAGACTGGAAGAAAGAGGGCGCTGAAGGCCCCTGAACTTCACCAGCTCGGAGCCACCGCTGCCCCTGTCAGAACCATTGACTTGGCCACTGTACCCGCACTAGGCCCTGGCCCAAACAAGCCCTGTTAGGCCACCAAACAGAGACCCCTGGAGCTCCAAGGATTCCCTCTTCTCTGACCAGGCACCAGGTGACAAGCTCCTTCGCCTCCCCAACTCTCAAGAATGGCTCCTAGCATTGCCAGATTTCTCTAATTCGGCCTTGTTCACTGCTGTAGAAGGGATGGGAAGGGAGGGGAGAAGTCTGCATGACTCTCCATGTGGTTGGTTCACACCTGTTACCCCAGCACCGGGAGAGGTAGAATCATCAGGCATTCAAGGTGCGTGAGACCCTGTCTCTAAACAAATAAATGACAGTACTCAGCCGGGTGTGGTGGTGTAGGTCTGTAATCCCAGCACTTGGCCTAGGCTTGGAACTTGACTTTAAAAAAAAAATGGTTTGAACTCTCTTGTTTTATATTAAAGATACATGTAAAACTGCGATCCTCGTCAAGAGTTTATTCTAATATAAGACATGTAAAATGACCTAGCAGTTGGATCTTGAGTCAAAACGGACACTCCAGGAAGCCTGCAGCCAGGGCCGGCACGCCCGGCATGCTCTCGTGCAGCACCTTCCACGCCCAGCAATGGGAGAAGCGCGGACATGCCACACTGACGCTGCCCCTGAGTGCCGTCTGCGCCCCTCCCCAACTCTCACCCCATACAGCCTTCACTTCTTCAGTAAATGCTGAGGGAATGCGGATGGGAAGCTGGGCAGGGCAGGATCCTATATTTCAAAGGCATTCTAACGGTTTTAATTCTTTTCAGTAGTACCCAAAGCCTTGAATTTGCTAGGCGTGCAGGCATTCTACCACTGAGTCACACACCCAATCCTTTTTACTATTGGGTGGGGGGAGCATAGCATCTTATATTCTTGTCTAGGCCAGCCTCAGACGAAAATCTTCCTGACTACACCTTCCGTATAGCTAGGTTATTACAGACGTGACTCCATGCCTGACAATTTTGTTGAGGTCTCACCAACGTTTTTGCCTGGACTGGCCTTGAATTATGATCCTCCTCATCTATGCCTCCTGAATAGCTGGGACTATAGGCATATGTCACCATATCTGGCTATAGTTTTCTTCCTGTGTCTCTGTGCCAGTCTTAGGGCTTGAACTCAGAGCCTGCGCACTATTCCTGAGCTATTTTGCCCAAGGCTAGCACTCTACCGCTTGAGTAACAACTCTACTTCTGGGGCTTTTGTGTGTGTGTGTGTGTGTGTGTGTGTGTGTGTGTAGAGATGAGAGTCTCACAGACTTTTCCTGCCCAGGCTGGCTTTGAACTGCCATCCTCAAATCTCAGTCTCCTGAGTAGCTAGGATTACAGGTGTCTGGCAGTTTTAACTTAACTGATCTAGATGAGCTTTCTCTCCATTTGTCCAAATTAATGAGTTGCAGATAGTCTCTTTTCTCATCAAATGGACTGACCTCAAATTTTACTCTAGCTGTTTAATAGTAATTTCAACACTATTTGCCAAAAAAAAAAAAAAAAAGATTCCAGATACCAAATTGTGTTACCTCATCTTTTCGCTTCCAAGTATAGTCTCTCTTGGTTGTTCGAAGACCAGTGTTGTCTGAGGGGAAGCAAACACATGCACTGAGCAGACAAAAACTGAAATTAAGACTTCGAAAGTAACAGCAGGAGAATAAAGACCAATTTGCTCCCTCCGTGTGAGACTCTGGTTTCCCTTTCTGTTGTTTTTTGGGTATTTGTTTGTTTGGGTTTTTTGGGGGGGGTCCGGTCGTGGGGCCTGAACTCTAGGCCTGGGCGCTGTCCCTCAGCTCTTCAGCTCAAGGCTAGCCCTCTACCACTTGAGCCACAGCGCCACTTCCGGCTTTTTTTCTTTTTGCTTATGTGGTGCTGGGGAATCGAACCCAGGTCTTCATGCATGCAAGGCGAGCACTCTAACACTTGAGCCAAAGCGCCACTTCCTCTAGTTTCCCCTTCTACCTTTAAAATGGGCTTCTTGCTTTCTTCCCTCAGAGGTTTCTACAAAAATGAAAGGAAACTTGCCACATCACACAAAGCAGCAAGAGGAGCAGTGGCCATGACGGCGGCGAAGGCTTGGCTCCTGCTGCAGACACAGCAGACGCGCTAGCAAAGCCAGGCCACGGCCGGCAACGAGAGTGGAATCCAGCCCCCACACTCCCTCCCCCAGCCTCTCTCTTTCTCCCTGGAGCTTGAACTCAGGGCCTGGGCACTGTCCCTCACCTTTTTTTGCTCAAAGCTAGCACTCTACCACTTCCAGCATTTTCCATGTGTGTGGTGCTAAGGAATCAAACCCAGGGCTTCATGCATGCTCGGCAAGCCCGCTACCACTAAGACGTTCCCAGTCCATATTCTCATTTTCGTAAGCACTTCAAAATCTACCTTTTATAAGTGTAGAATTTCCATTCCATGTGCTTTCTATTTGACAATGAATGTAAATTTTTCAAAAGAAAATATGTGTTTGGGGTCGAACCCAGTGTACTAACTAGACCCAGCTTATGGACTTTTGGGACTTTTGTCACAAATCCACTGAGAGACACAAAGCAATGTGTCTAAAAATACAGAGATAAAAGAAAAAAATAATGACAGAGATCCTGACACAGAAGGGCCTCCTCCCAAATGAACAGTTCATCAGCAACTGCCCGGTGCCCGGCTCCGGGCTCCCGCTGGTAACCTTAGCTGCACAGATCAGGAGAGACACGAAGAATCACAGCGCCAAGCCAACCCAAGAAGACAAATCTGCACAATTTTATCTTCAACTAACCATCCAAAAGCAGGGCTAGAGATATGGCTCAAGTGGTAGAGTGCTAGCCAAGCAAGCAAGCCAAGCAAACACAAAGCCCTCAGTTCAAACCCTCATGCTAGCAAAAACAAGGAGGGAGGGAGGGAGGGAATAGCACATCAAGAGCGGCTGCATCATCCTGTCCCAGCTGGGCAGCTGGGAGAGGTGGCCCCTTGGGCTTGGTTAGGCAGGGGTGCTGAGCTCAGAATCTTGGGGGTGCCCTCTCCAGTACACGGCCTTTTCTCTCTGGCCTTCTCTGTACAGCTGGCGCCTGGCAGCGGTGACACCTGCGGGCAGGGCTGATAAACACCAAGATAAACACCTTCTCGCTCTCCAAGTGCGCGGGAAGGTCAGGTGTCTGCCCTGTCCCTGGTCCTGTCCTCCACTTCCCCAGCACTGTGTGGCTGCAGCCGGGCCCAGCAGAAACACGGGACATGGTGGAGGCTGCTCTCCATGCTCACGGGCAGGAGGGAGGCACAGAGCCGAGCAAAGAGCCAGCTGGACCTTTCAGAGTGTGGAAGACTCTCAGAGGTGACAGGCTGGAATTAAGGTGGCAGCCAGCAGTGTGGGCGCAAGAATGGGGATGCAGGCCGTGCCCGCGCGGGGCCCTCCCAGACCACGGCTGGGAATTCAGTGGATTTCGCATTTGCTGCAGTCCGTGGCTTTCCTATCCTAGAAAGGCCAAGTGCCTTCCTTACCCATGGCGTGAGAGGTCGTATCGCTTTTGGCAGGCTCCGATTCTTGCACTATCAGCAGCTTGCTGACATCCGCAACTCCCTGAACCTAAAGCGGAAAAACAAGACTAGTGAGTAAGTTGGCTGCTTGGCAACCTTCTTCAAAAGAATCAAAGAAGCCAGGCACTCAGGGGGACAGCGGGCATCCCAGCCACTCAGCAGACGGAGATTGCAGATCCATCAAGGCAGAAGAATCCATGAAACGCTCAGAATCTCAAACATAACCAGCAAAGTCTGGCGCTGATAGCTCACACCTGTAATCCCAGCTACTCAGCAGGCTAAGCTTTGAGGACTGTGATTCAAAGAGAGCCTGAGCAGAAACATCTGTGAGACTCTTAGCACCACTAAACTACCAAAAACTGAACAAACAAAACAAAACAAAAAAACAGAAGTGGTGCTGTGGCTCAAGTGATAGAGTACTAGCCTTAAGCAAAAGAAGCTCAGGGATAGCGCCCAGGCCCTGAAATCAAGCTTGGGGGGTGAGGGGGAGTCAGTGCCAGTGACTCACAACTGTAATCCTAGCTACTTAGAAGGCTGAGATCTGAGGATCACGGTTCAAAGCCAGCCCAGGCAGGAAACTTCGTAAGACTCTTATCTCCAGTTAACCACCAAAAGAACCAGAAGTGGCACTGTGTCTCAAGTAATAAGAGTGCTCACCTTGAGCTGAAGAGCTCAGGGACAGCATCCAGGCCCAGAGTTGAAGCCCAATGACTGACAAAAAAAAAAAGGCTAGAGGTGTGGCTCAACTAGTAGAGTGCCAACCTGGCAAATATAGAAGCCTTGAGTTCAAGTCCCAGCATTGTAAGGGGAAAAGGAAGAACAATAATATAAGAAATAAGCCAGAATCTAGAATGGGTCTCCAGCGTAGGTCATTGTGTTTGGCTTGGGTTTGGTTTCATTTTGCTTTGTTTTCACACGGATCTCACTCTGTCACTCATTCTGGCCTCCAACTTGCCACCCTCCTGCCTGGGTCTCCTGAGTTGCTAGGATTATAGATAGGCATCACACTGCCAGACTACACCCCAACATTTTCATTTGAAATCCTCTTTGAAGTCATTTCCAGAAATCCCAGACTAATAACTTATTGGACACCAGTGAAGAACTTTCTAGAGTGACGTGGGTCACTTCTACACTGAGGGTCAAAGGCTGAAGACCAGTCTTCTCAGGATAAGAAGGAACTATCTTCCTTTCTTAGAGCTTTTGTCTCCTGGGACGCAAGCAGCAGCAGAAAAGCAATGATTACAACTATTGTATCTCAGTGTCCTACACTGTCTTCTATTACCTCATTTAATCCTCAGAGGGGCCTGACAAGAGGGCTGTACCCATTCTCCCCATCTTATTACTAAAGAACTGGAGGTCATAACAGTTGCAGCTAGTAGGCTCAGGAGCCAAGATTTCAATCCAGGTTTGCCAGACGTTGGACTCCAGACTTTGGACTATTCATCTACTGATCCAAAATTATAGTTCATGGTTGGCATTTTGAGTTTTGAAGTCCCAATCAGAACAGCATGAAAAGCAAGGTGCTCTTTGGAAACGCTGCATCTTACCTGTTCACAGGTTTGGGGTATAATGTAAGGTGCAGGGTAGAGTTCTTCTGTCTTACTGTTAATGACACTGCCATACACAATAATAACAATTTTCATGGTCTCTTTGTTAATGGTCAGTTCGTTATAGCTTGATAAGGTCTCCACATATGCATTGTTCAACAACACACAGCTCTCAAACTTCAGGTCCTATAAGAAAATGGCATCTTTTTTTTTTTAATAAATCATATAAACTTGATACATTGTATCAAGAAGAAAATAAATTCACTGAGGGGAGAAGGCCCATGGACCCTCCCCCACCCCCGTACCCACACCCAGAATTTATTTAGAGGTCAGGATGATGTAAAACAATCAGAATTCTGGCAGATGACCTCATTTTAGATAATCAGACATGACCTCCCGTTCTGTCATTGGAAATATGAAGTACATTTTGTTAATAAAAAAATACACTACCTAAAAATTCATTCACATTTTAATCCCATCGCTTACCTCATCATCAACAATTGATTCAAAATACTGATTTGCAATGCCAAGAGCAAACTTAAGCCATATTTTATATTCCAGGGTTGGCCAGAAAATATCAAAACCTTCGTATAAATCCTCCAAGGAGATGAAGAAGGCCTGCAGTGACAAAGCGCTCAGTCACAGCCCGCTGCATTGCAACGGAGCTGCGCTCACCACACAAGGAAAAGGACGGCTCAGGGAAGCGGAGCATAGTTGGGATTCTCTGCCGTTTAAAAGCATCTATATTATGGAAACATGGTTTGCTATGTATACAATGATTTTTTTTTTTGTTTTTTGGTCGGCCGTGGGGTTTGAACTCTGGGCCTGGGCGCTGTCCCTCAGCTCAAGGCAAGTGCTCTACCACTTCCGGTGTTCTGGTGGTTTATTGGAGATAAGAGTCTCACGGACTTTCCTGCCTGGGCTGACTTTGAACCTCGATCCTCAGATCTCAGCCTCCTGAGTAGCTAGGATGACAGGCATGAGCCACCCACGAGCCCGGCTTATAAAATAATTTAAAAAAACCAATTGTCTAATTACAACTAACTACCAACTTATTAACATGCCAGGAATATTCCAGTCAGTCTAACTGAAGGACCTAGTTCATGAGCCCCCCCCATGTTCTCTTTCTTCCTCTTCTTCTCCTCCCCGTCTTGTTCTTTTTGCTAGATCGTTTTAGGCACAGTATTACCTACTCATTCATAGTATTTGTTTGCAGAGGCAAACTATTTATCTGAATAAAGATCTTCTTTCAGAATTCAAATTAAACGAACTTTAATGAATTCACTCAGCCTTGTGACTAAATCACGCTTTCTGTCTGCTTCTAGAAATAAAATGGTATACATCGATTTTTTTTAAAATTTCACTTTGCTCCACACCTCAGATGATGGATCTTGCCCTGTCACCCCCTAACACCCCCCAAAGTTTCAGAGTTCTTTATGGCAGAAAGTTTGGCTCATTTCTGTTTGAATTGTCCAAACCAAGTGGAATGTCAGGTCATTTATTAGTTGAAGAGAAATGTATTCATCAAGTAAAAAACAGGAAGAAGGAAATTCAAAAGCAAGCCAATTAGCTGAACATGGTGGTTCACATCTGCAATCTTAGCTGCTTAGGAGGCTGTATCCAAGAAGATGGAGAGACCGGCTCCTGGTAAAAGTCTGAAACGCCCCACCTCAATGAATAGCTGCAGGCAGCGTCATACCCTTGTCCCAGGTAGCCAGAGGCGGAGCGTGGAAAGGCCGCGGTTCTGGGATAGCCCAGGCAAAAATGAGCAAATGAATACAATCAATAAAAGTTCATAAAATTCCTCCATTTCAACAGAAATTGCTGAGCACAGTGGTACACACCTGTCATTTTGGAAGCATAAAATTAAAGGATGGTGGTTCAGATATGGACCTGCCCACATACTGAGACCCTATCTCAACAACAACCAGTGCAAAAAGCGCTGGGTGTATGGCTTAGCGGTGCAGCACCCGCCTAGCAAGTCTGACAACCTGAGTTGAAACTCCGGTAGCACTAAAAACAAAAGTTATCCAGTCTTTGAAAACACTTCCAGAATGGGTGTTATTTGATCGAGTACTTACATACAGAAGGCAATTCACAGAGACAATTGTTCTAATCCTCACTTAAGTCAAATCATAGACAATTCACTTAATAAACAAGGAAATGAAGACTGGTGAGGATCAGCCAACCCCCTGGAGGTTCAACCGTCGGGGGTCACAGAGCAGCAGAGGGCTGCTTGTGAGACCTTCCTCTCCCTTCTGTCAGCTATGCTGCCCAGCCTCCCATTCGCTGGCTGGGGGCTAAGGAAGACATCTGAACCTATCGGCAGAAAAGACACCGCCATGCCTTATTTACTCAAGGAAGGATTCACTAATAACCACTAATAACCACGATGGAATTATTTCCTTACCTGTAAGGAGGTTTCACAGATGGCAGTGTATTCCATTTCCCGCTTCAGCAGACAGCTCAGCTCTCCAAGGACTTGCCCACTAGTGCAGTACTCGGTATAAAGCGTCGGTGAGTTTCTGTCGGGTGTCACTCTGTGCTCTATGCCAAAGGTGGGGGAGGAGCTGTGCAGCTGTAAGAGCAGAGAGATGTGCAAGGGAAAATAAAAATGAAAAACCCTCGGGCTTCACCGGAGACCTTCCATGGTTTCTTACAAATTATTCCAGTGGAGCAGAAATTCTTTCTTTGTGAGTCCTGCCAGGCATGAAGAAGGGGCCCAAGTCATGGTTTCTTTCACATTTTAACTTCCCAGGGCAAAGATTTTTCTCATGTGAAAAACACAGTTCTTTCTCCCCCACCACCACCTGCTTTTTTTTTTTTTTTTTTTTCAGTCATGGGGCTTGAACTCTGGGCCTGGGCGCTGTCCCTCAGCTCTTCAGCTCAAGGCTAGCGCTCTACCACTTGAGCCACAGCGCCACTTCCAGTTTTCTGAGTGATTTATTGGAAATAAGAGTCTCACAGCCTTTCCTGACCAGGCTGGCTTTGAACCGCCATCCTCAGATCTCAGCCTTGTGAGGATTATAGGCGTGAGCCACCGTCGCCCGGCTTTCCCTCCCTCTTTTTAAAAATAGTATATATTAATTACACAAAGCACCGCCTTTACTGGGTACCAGAGATTCTAGCAAGTTGTTTTCATTTTTGTTTAATACTGGGATTTTTTTTTTTTTGTTTCTCCCATTCTTTCTTCAGTGATCCATTCAAAATCGTATTGTTCAGTCTCAGTTCATTAGAATACTTTTTGTAGGTGTGGGGTAGTCTGGTTTCCTTTTTTGTTTGTTTTTAATTTTAATTTTTATTGTTATTATACAAGTAATATAGAGAGAGTGTATAGGTAATGAGTACATTTCTTTTGGGACAATGTCATCTCTCCCCCTTATTCTCTCCCAGTTGCTTGCTTGTTTGTTGCTTGCTGTTTTATCTTTGATTGATTTCTTTGTAAGTTGTCTTCTTTTGGTAGCACCAGGGCTGGAACTCAAAGATTAGTGCTCTCACTCAACTTTCTCGCTCACAGCTGGCATTCTTTAACCACTTAAGCCATGCTCCTGTCTGACTTTTGCTAGTGAATTGGAGATCGAATCTTGCGACCTTATTTTGTTCATCTTCTCCTCTCCTTCTACCCTTCTCTAGAAAATAACTTCCAAAAGGGCAGAGATTTCTGTTTTGCAATTCCTGTGCCTACTTATGATAGCAGCAAACTATTTGTTGAATGAACAAGTGTGCAAATGAATGAAACCATTTGCACAGTGCCAGACACTTTTCCAATGTGTAGCTATCATATTTATCATAGTAGCTTGTTCCTATGGTATTGCTGAAATAGTCAAAATATTAGAGTATTTTAAATATCTAAAAATTATTTGGGGAGGGGCTGGGAAGGTGGCTTAGTGGTAGAGTGCTTGCTTAGCATGCATGAAGCCCTGGGTTCGATTCCTCAGTACCACATAAACAGAAAAAGCCAAAAGTGCAAGTGGCAGGGTGCTAGCCTTGAGCAAAAGAAGCTTGGGGACAGTGCCCAGGACCTGAGTTCAAGCCCCATGACTGGCAAAAAAAAAATTATTTGGGAAATAAGCTGGGATTCCTCTCTATATTCATCTACTTAAGTACTAATATTACTAATATGAAGATATAGGAAATTATTCTAATTCTTCTACTGAAATCTTACTCTCACCAATAAGACTTCCCATTGGTCAGATGAAAAAATATTATAAATATATATGTATATATATACATTAAATATAGTGGGGTTTGAACTCAGGGCATCAATCTTACTAAGCTAATGCTCTACCATTTAAGGCATACCTCCAGCCCTGTCTTTAGCTGGTTTGTGTTTGTTTGTTTGTAGGGGTGGAGATAGGCTCTCAGAAATCCTTCTGCTTGGGCTAGGCTTGAACTACAATCCTGCTCTCAGCCCTAAAACAGCTAGGATTAAGAGTACGAGCTGCTGGGTTTAGGATTGCATTCAAAGCCAGCTCAGGAGGGAAAGTCTGTGAAATTCTCCAATTAACCACCAAAAAGCCAGAAGTGGAGCTATGGCTCAAGTGGTAGAGCTTTAGCCTTGAGAGAAAAAAAGTTCAGGGATGGCACTCAGGTCCTAGGTTCAAGCCCCAGAACCAGCTCCCCCCTCCCCCCCTGCAAAAAAGGATGAGCCACTGATGCCCAGCTAAAAGCTGGCATTTGTGTCCTACTTGCCCGCCATGAAGATGTGACTTGCAGCCAGCCCATAATTCCTGAATTCTCCCTTCCCTTAGGTGAGGGATTTAAGCTACTCAAAGTATCAGCTTGCTAAGAAACACTGCTTCTCCCAGGACTGTCAAGGAGATAAATAATGGCTCAACCACAGTATGTGAGATCAGAAGCACCTTTGGGTTTGAGTGTGAACATTCTGTCTCAGCTGTAGTGCTTACTCTGAAGAGAGACTCAGAGACTCCAACATTTAAACTTTCTCAGTCCCTAAATATCTTACATAAGAATTAGACATTTCTTAAGGAAAGAATCAATAGTTCCTTACAGTGGCCATTCCTGAAATAATTAAATAGATTCCCTGTGGCATTTCCCCTTCTCTGAAAATGACATCTCCATAGTCATAATGAGCAAGTCTGGTTCTTTCCTAAACAGAAAAAAAGAAAAGGAAAGAAATCACCACACACACTGTAGTTGACTTTTCCAAATAGAAGTTAAAATTTAAAGATTAAAAACAGTTTTAAACTAGGGCTTGGAATGTGGCTCAGTGGTAGAGGCTTGTCTAGCATGCAAGAAGCCCTGGGTTCGATTCCTCAGTACCATATACATAGAAAATGCCGGAAGTGGTGCTGTGGCTCAAGTAGTAGAGTGCTAGCCTTGAGCAAAAGAAACTCAGAGACAGTGCCCAGGCCCTAAGTTCAAGGCCCAGGACTGGGAAAACAAAAAATAAAGAACAGTTTTAAACTAACATTAAAATGCAGATGACATTGTTGGTGTATTAAGAAACCACAGCATGTAGAAAGAACACATCAACAGTTAGAAGAAAAACGTCAGGGAAACAAAGAATAGACTTGGTGATTAGTACCTAGTACCTAGAGTAGCAAGTGATATGAACATTCAGTAAATATTACACAATGAACTGGGAAATTAATAAAAAGCTTCTTTTTTTGTCAGTCTTGCGGCTTGAACTCAGGGCCTGGGCACTGTTTCTGAGCTTTTTTGCTCAAGTCTAGCGCTCTACCACTTGAGCCACAGTGCCATTTCTGGCTTTTTTCCGAGTAGTTTATTAGAGATAAGAGTCTCATGGACTTTACTTCTCAGGTTGACACTGAATCACAATCTTCAGATCTCAGCCTCCTGAGTAGCTAAGATTACAGGCCTGACATGGTATCATGGGAAACTAGGCAAATTTCCTCCATCACAAAGACCTTTCAGTTAGATTGCATAGACATTTATAATGAAGTATAATGGTTACGCCAAAGGACATAGGGGCAGCTTCCTGAGGGAACACAGAAAGGCCACAGGACCTTGGCTATTCTGTTATGTTCATTACTTTAATGGAGGAAGAGGCCTATTGAGGAGAGTCAGAATGAAGCCCTAGGAAAAACCAGCTGGAGAGGTGGTCAGGGCCAGGTCTGGAAGGGTCTCAGGGGCATGCTGAAGAATTTGGCCTTCCCACTGCCTCCCACCTCAGGAGACTGAGAACTGAAGATCATGGTTCAAAGCCAGCCAAGACAGGAAAAGGCTATGAGACTTTTACCTCTAATTAACCACCAAAAAGCTAGAAGTAGAGCTGTGGCTCAAGTGGTCAAGCACTAGCCTTGAGCACAAGAGCTCAGGGACAGTGTCCAGACCCTGACTTCAAGCCCCAAGACTGGCACAGGCACCAAAAAACATTTTTAAACCCTTGTCAGTAGCCATTTAAGACAAAGACCGAGACACCAACTGGTGGTCTATGGTTAAGCCCAGCCCACAGAAACTTGTTAACCTGACCGATATTTTTTAAATTTGTATTTAGTGGTCATTTCTTTTAATTTGGAAATTTCACACAAAGTTTTAGATTTGTAATATCTCTTGGGAGCAGAGAAACAGTCTGACCTCAACCTTCTTTAATCTGCTAATTATTTTCACCCTTCATTTTGCTATATCTCAGCCTCACTTCGCATAATCTATCAGCGTTCCCCTTCTTGAAAGAAGATACCACTCACTTTTAGTATGCCTCTTGCTCCGCAATTCTTTTGGCCAGTTTCTCCTCAACGCTACATCTCTAATTGTTGAATCACTCTAGATTCAACCCTGGGTTATCTTGTCTCTAGCCATCTTTATTCCTTAGATAATCTCATTAAGTTTCAAGATTTTTACAGCTCTAAAATGTCAGCCTCCACCTTGGCCTCCCATCTGGAAGCCAGTTGGGATACCCAACTGGCTGCTTGGCATCTCCACGTGTAACTCATTCAGAATCAGATGTTTTCCTTATGCCTCATGAATCTCTTTCCTATCTGGAGAAATGGAAATGTCATTCTATTTCCAAACTAAACTCCTAGAACGTTTCTCTCAGTCTCTATTTCTCTACATCTATAGATACCTTTCTAGAGATACTTTTCCTTTTCTTCCTCCCTCTCTTCTCCATCATCTATCAGCTTCAAAATACATCAAGAATCTGACCACTTCTCAGCACCTTCATGAAGGTCCGGGTGAAAGGCACTAACATCATTCTCTTGCTGCCTTCGTTATGCTTGTCTCCTAACTAGGCAGTTACTTGCCCTTGACTTCCTATAGGCTATTTTCAACATGGCAGCGAAGTTGTCATTCTTATATCTAAGATCCTGTCACTTCTCTGCTCAAAACTTCCCAGTCACTTTCCATTCGATTCAGAGTCAATGCCCAAGTTCTTACAGCAGGCCACTGATTTCGACACACTCTGGTTCACCGCAGTAGCTCTGACAGCCTCTCCTCCCTCAGCTCCGCTCCTGTCTCAGTGCTCTGTGGTGCTCCTTTGAACATGCTGGGCATCTCCATCTCAAGGCCCTGCACTGGCAACTTCCTTTGCCTGGAAGGCTCTTCGCCAAGACATTGATGTGGCTCATCTTCCAGAGCTCTCTTCCAATGTCATCTCCTTAGAGCAGCCTTCCCTGGTCCCTCTGTATAAAACAGCTGCTCCAGCACGTTCCCTCCTCTCACCTTATTTTACTCCATCACGCTTGTCACCCTCGGACAGCTGTATAATCATGGTTGACTTGCTTATTGTCTATCTCCACCCATGTACTATAACAAAGGCTATACACTTGTTTCTGGTACCTAGAGGCATTTGATAGACATTTGTTGAAAGGATCCAAATTCCTAGAGCAAACCTCAGCTAACTTCAGACAGAGAATGAACTCAGTTTAAAGTTACTACACTCCACGAAGCTGGTTTTATTTTTAGGTAATCTGGTTGGCTTGTATAGTAGTTTAAATTTGAGACCTTTGCTAGAGAAAAAAAGTTTCTTTAAGTATGAATGTGGAAGTTCAGACTCTACTACATAAAATAGGATGGTATTAGTAATCATCAGAAGATCAGGAAACACGAATAGCTCATCAGCCCATCGTAAGCAAATAAGCCATTGTGGAAAACTGCCTAACCTTTAGGCTCAAAAGGAAATCTACTCTTCCTCCAAGCTTTACGGAGTTTCCGTTTGCTTTTTTCTGAATTGCCAGTATAGGATACATGCTTTGAATGTTTCCAATACAAGGGGAAAATCTTTAAACATAACCCTTAAGCCAGACACAGGATGACCCATTGCAACAATGATACTCACAAGACACTATGTTGGAAATGAACTTTACAACTTGTAGAGGGAGGTGGGAGAGGGAAGGGATAGTAGGAGAAAAACAAAGGAAGAAATGTACTCATTGCCTGACTCATGTAACTGTAACCTCTCTGCACAGCATCTTTACAATAAAATAAAAATTAAAAAAAAAACCTTTGAGCCAGACAGAAGATAAAATCTTTACCTTGAAGAAATTAATAAGAATGTCTTTCTTTTCCATCCAGACAATGTTAGGAAGGTAATTGTCGGGGGTTGGGGGTGGGATTGACATTGGAAAGTTATTCAGTGCTTTAATTTTTGAAAGCAGTACCTAAAACAACAATGGAAATAATCAGGTCCTACAACAGAAAATGGGTAGCGGGCAAAAAGTAAATAAACTGCAACCGTTATATAACACATTTATCTTGAGTTTCGACTTACTCATACCTTCTCTCATCCTATGCAAATTATGCTCTAATTATTTTGGTTCCTAATCTCTTCCCCTTACTATTTTTACTGCTCAAACTCAGACTGAACTTTTCATCTTTAGAATTCAGGTCACATTCATCTTACCGACTTTGTCTTAATCCCAAATTTTCTACACTTTCACACTGATTGCCATATAAATGATTGCCAAGTGCTCTTGATTTTCTTTCTCTTTACATATACGAACGACCCCCTCTGCTAAAGCAACCATGCAGCCTGGGGTGTGAGGTTGAAGAATCAGGCAAAGTGCAAATTGTTTCATTACCTTATTCATCTCAATGCCTTCATGCTTGTCAATAATGCCTCTTGACCACAGGAAAGTAAGATTTTTCAGAGCCTTAGCGATCACATTCTGGATTGTCTGTTTAGTCTTCAGAGCGATGACAACATCACGGCCCTCATGTTCTATGAGGCCTGGTGAGCATAAAACCTGGTAAGCAACCTGTACACAATGACCACTTACGTTTATGATATAGTTTGTAATTTCCAAAGCACCTTCTCAATAGCCTGTGGTTCTCACTTTACAGAACTCAGGGGCTGCTAGGGTGAATTTTCATCTCCATTGCATGGATGAGACATTGAAAACTAGCATCCTCTACCAGAGAAGCTACGTATCTCTATTGGGCACCTCGCCATGGTAGAGTATTCGTATTTTTACTTATCTGTCTCCCCGTCAATTTTGCATCATTTTTGTTGGTTGGATAAATAAAGGACTGAATGAAAAAATGAAGAGACCCCAGACTTTGGCCGGTAGGTCTTTCTGAGATCAAAAGAAAGAGTCTTTCCACATTAGCCCAATGAGAGAAATCTTGAACTACACTGAATAGAGGCTAAAGCTTTTTCTTTCATCTTTGGGATCCTAATGTTGAGCACAATGCCTGACACAGGGATGGCTCTCAGATATTTTTGTTTCCCACTGAAATGAGGTCAAAGGATGCAGAGCTCAGCTATCCGGGTCAGGTTAACCAGAGCCAGGATCTGGCCCAGCCTTTCTAGCCACAGGGCCTCAGCGAAGCAAACCTCTCTCAGCCTCGTGAAGATGGTAATAGTTTGCCTGATAATGCTAAGGATTCCGTGAGATGCTCAGCACAAGGCTTTCCATGCCTTTGAGGCACTTTGGCGTCTGACATAGTAAGTATCCAATAGTTAACTGCAGTAGACATCTGGAAACAGGCATTCCCCTTTCCGGGACGGAATCAAGAAAATGTTTGTAATTGTTCATACTGATCGAAAACGTAATGCACCATCTCCTACGCCTCTGGGTCTTTAAAAGCTTAGAGATTAAAATCTACCTATACACAAATGGTAACAAGGGGCCCAAGGCTTTCTGAAATAGCACCAGAACATTTCGTTCTGTTGTCTCCTAACTTATATTTCCATTCATTAGTTCAATGTTCTTTCCATTTTGATTTGGAAAGCACTATCTCTAAATCCCTATGACACCTTACAGTGTGGTCATGACCACTAAATAGTCTTAGTTTATTTTTTTCTGGTAATATCTATTTATTACATGTTTACCATAGGCTAGGACACCTGCCAGATGCTTTTCTACCCACCGAGAGCCTGGCCGTGATCCCATGTGAAAAAATAAACCCAAGACCCTTAGCCTGCAACCCTGGGCTCCTGCTGTGTGATCCAAGTAAAACTTAGTGAGTGCCACCTCTAAGAAATCCCATCACATACAGCCCTGCATTCTGGATCATACTTGCAAAAACAAAGGAAAATAACTTAGAGATAACCTTCACATCTTTTTTCTTACACTGTATCTGGCCTTGCCATCCTACCACACTTCCCAGCCATACTCCCACACTTTGCATCCTTTCTTCCACTCTCCCACAGGAAATAACAGGGGTCCTGCTATTTTCTGCACCTATCTATTGGCATGCTCGGACGGTGCAACCAACCTCACTTTTTAGTCTACCCATCTTTCCTTTCCCACAGTTAATACTTTACTGTGCTCAAGAATCACTGAATCAATCAATGAATAAACACAGGAATCAATACATGCATTTATCCTCCTGTTAAAATTATGGAATCATAAAGTGTGATTTCAAGACACCAAATTCTCCAGCTACTTGCCTAGTTCTTTGACAGCATCTCGTTTGTTTGTTTCCAAAATTTCATATAATTTCTGTAAGAAATTAAGAAAAACATACATTTTTTCCCTTTTACCAAATGGCTTTACATTCTGATTTAAAAGAAGGGGAGGAGGAGGAAGAGGAGGGGGGGGAGCATAGAGGAAACTGCACCTCCTTAGGTTGAAAGGAGCCATTTGGCTCAATTATTCCTCTGGTCAGTTCTGCTGTTTTTCCTGTGCTGAGACCCAAACCAGGATGAATGTTGTACAGTTGGTATTTTGCAGAGTTATTGCAGCTAATATAGTTGTCAAAAATAAAAAGATTAGAATGTGCCCCCCTTTGCACCAGTGGGAATTCTTCCAGGCAGAGTTCAATTTGGAGTGTCAATTAGTTCATGTTTCATATATATAATGACACATCCAAATAACAGGGGTCCTGCTATTCTCTGCACCTATCTATTGGCATGTGTCAATAGTGTCAATTAGTTCATGTTTCATATATATATATATACATATATATATATGTATATATATATATATATATGACACATCAATTGAACTCTGCCTGGAAGAATTCCCACTGATGCAAAGTGGGGCACATTCTCATCTATAGATACAGATATAGATATATCCTGAAATAACTGAAGGAATAGCTCCACCCAAGGCAAACCAACCTCTGATCAATCAAACACACAAGATATTTGTCCAGTGCTCACAATGTCCCAGGCACTGTTCCTCGCAAAGAGCACTGTGACTTAGAGTCTTTCTGAAATATGTCCTTGGCCACACCAGCAGCTCTAGGATTATACAACTAACAGTTCTGCACAGTTGCCAGTCTGGGTTTCTGAAACTGCCTTCAGTAAGGTATGGTACCCTGTCATTTAAAGGAAGCAAAGGGACTGTTATCAAAATCTTAAGCAAAGTGAAATTCTGCTCTAAAGCAGAAATCATGGGTAGTTAATCTCTCATCTTGAACATACAAATGTGGTATACAGTTTTTATTAAATTGCTTCTTCTTCTCACTTAATAACATTGAACCAGGCCAGGAATAGTGTCTTAAGCCTGTAATCTCAGTTACACCAGATGTATAGATCAGGAGGATCATAGTTTGAGGCCAAACTGGAAAAAGTTCCAGTCTGTTTCAATAAATAACTAGGTATGATAGTGCTTCACATCTCTCATCCCATTCTCTCAGCTCTGAGAGAATGTAAACAGGAGGATTCAAGTCGAAGATCACCACACATAAATGTGCAAAATTTAATTAAAATCTCTTGTACAATTCTTCTAATATCTACCTCCCAAGTAACGAGGATTGCAGGCATGAGCCACAACACATGTCCAGCTAAGAAGAATGTTCCGACCTCCTTCAATGTCATGACAAACAGAAAATAAAGAGAATTTAAAGATTTCAAAGCGTTAAGTACATATGCATATTATTGAAATTACTACTTAAAGCAGTAGAGGAATTTAACATAGGAAAGGTTCCTAAGGGGTAGCTGTGGACGTGGTAGTGGAGAGAGCAGAAAGGGATGTTTTTCCCCCACAAATAAGACTTTCTGCTGCTGTATTTAAAGTCTGAGTTTTAGGCAGATTGTGCCTCATTGCCAAAAGTTGCTCTATAACAGCAAAACTTGTGGAGTTCTGCATGTTCCAAATTCAAATTTGGGCTTCCTCGACATTTCCACTTCTAATGAGGACATCGTGAAGAAGACAAAGCGATTGGCAAATTCCTTCTCTCTCTCTCCTCTCTTTTCTCTCTTTCCTCCTTCCTTTCTTCCTTATCTTCCTTCCTTCCTTCCCTCCTTCCTTCCTTTCTATCTTTCTTTTTTTGTGCCAGAAGCAGGGCTTGATCTCCCTAGTGCTATACCATTTGAGCCATGACTGTAATCTAGCATTTGGCTGGCTAATTAGAGATGGAGGTTTGCAGACTTTTCTGCCTGGGTTGTCTTTGGACCTCAATCCTCCATGTCTCAGCCTCCTGAGGAGCTAAGATTATAGGTCTGAACCACATTGTCAGTTTATGCCACGCCGACTCCAGTGGAGTCTGCTTAGCATGGGAAACCATCTTTCAGACCTGAGAAAGGGGCTTCAGAGACCTATCTCCGAGTATTGGGACTTCACCGAAGTCTGCCTCGGAGAATGGGGCTTCTAAGAGGCCTACTCCTGGAAAGGCTGGCAAACCCCTGGGAAAGATGTGTTTCTGCCTTTCTTTTCCTCACTATTAATCTTTTACTGTTTCTACTGCTCTTTGTACTTACTCATTGTCAACGTTCCCTTATTCAAAGCTCTTTCTTAAGAGTGTTGACGACTCCAATATTTGATGAGTGTCTTAAAAATATGACTAACTCACCAGAGTTAAGTGCTACCCTGAAACCCCTCTTATGGAGGCTAGTAGACAAGTCATAAGTAAATATAAAAGTATTGGGGGTTTCACGAAGTCACTTCAGCAGAAGGAATTGTTTGTAAGGGATTTACAAGAAGCTGTAGGCTCAGCTAATACAGAAAGAATGTATGGCAATTGCTGAGACAATTATTTAGGAGAAAGAATTTCCTGCTATTTACTAAGAGACTTGCTAGATCCAGGTCTCCTTGAGGTTTACTATTAAAGAAGAAACAGGAAAGATCTTATGGGAAAGCTAAGGCCTCTATAAAGATAGGTAATGGTTAATTGGTGACAAACATCGTAATCGTTGTATTTCTTAGAGATAAGCCGGAAACAAGTGCCTATCAGGTGACCAGCTGGTGACCACCCAAAAATGAAGCCATGCAGCAAGATTGTGTAACCTTTTGCCCTTTCTCATGAAGACTTCTGTTATAAAAGTTTGTTATCCTCTGCATTAAATCGCACTCAGCATCCACTCCTCTTGTGTGTGAGTTGTCTGTTTGCCATCTCCCCATCCTATTCCAGGTTCCTCCCCTAGGTGTCCTCCGTCGTCCCGACAGAGCCCGGTCCGCGGCAAGTTTATCCAACATTTATTATCATCTTCCCAGATGTGGTAGACCTATTGGTATGAAGCATAAAAATTCTTCCATATCTAACTGGCGTGTGTGTATGTGTGTGTTTGTGTGTGTGTTTGTGTGTGTGTGTGTGTAGGGTGTTACATATACAAGACAAAGGGTAAAGAGATCAAAAACAGACAGGAATAAACCAAAGAAAAAAGGAAAGAAGAAGGGGAAAAAAAGAACTGTAAATAAATACAATTTTTAAAACTCTTACATTTCTTAGCGTTCATTTCAATAAGCATTATTTTATATGATCTTATTATTTGAGCCTTTGCAATCCTTTCCTAAGAATATCCTCTTTTGGTCTCACCGTGTGAATGTCTAAAGTCCTGTATAATTTATTATGTCCAAGTGTATTTTTTGTCTTTACCATCCAGTGTGTTTCCTCATAGATCTATATGCACTTCCTAGTTATCACAAGTGAGGGAAACCATGTAGCCTGTTT
Source organism: Dipodomys ordii (assembly GCF_000151885.1). Taxonomy (NCBI): domain Eukaryota; kingdom Metazoa; phylum Chordata; class Mammalia; order Rodentia; family Heteromyidae; genus Dipodomys; species Dipodomys ordii. Next base: position 10,021,952 of record NW_012267243.1, on the reverse strand, counting down.
CCTTGGGTCTGGCGTCCTTCTCTTAGTATACTTTTTTCCAATTCTTTCCATTTCCTTACGAATAGGGCAATGTCATTTTTTCTGATAGAAGCATAGAATTCCACATGTTCTTGATCCATTTGTCCACTGAGGGCCATCTGGGTTGCTTTCATATCTTGGCTATCATAAACAATAAGCCCAGCTTTTTTGTTGTTGTTGTTGAGGTAGGGGGTCTTGCTAACTTTACATTCGGCTTCTCCTTGAACGGTGATCATCTCAATCCCAAGTAGCTGGGACTTCTCGTATGAGCCACCACAGCAAGCCCTGCTGAATTCACTTTTAGAGTGTGTGTTACAAAAAGACACACTTTCTTCCCTACCCTGTACAAAGTATCTAAATCATTTATTATCTGCTCTGGAGATAACAAGTGAGCTTGGTGGTAACTGCAGAAACAGAAGTGTCAGAGACGATTCTCTGCAACAGCTCATGTAACACAAGGAACCACTGACTCTCTTTCAACTAGAATTTGTGTTTGACCAACTATACATCAAAATGATCTTGAAAGAAATGAGCACATCTAAGTGCCTTCTCTCCCTGCCCCCACCAAAAAAAAAAATGCCAATGCTTTTTCTCACCTGATATATTGATTCACGGCCAGAAATGTGTTTTACTAAAAGCTTGGCATCTTCTTGACTTTTGACATAGCCTTTGGTAATACTATACATCAGGCTGAGACGCTTTTTCATCTGTATTTCTGCAATGTTGATCAAGAACGGCACCACCATCTGGAATCACAAGGAGGAAACAAACAAACAAACAGACCTGTAAGTTTCATAAGGAAAAGCACGTTCCAAGAAGGAGGTTCTCAGGGTGTCATCTCCAAACCAGCCAGGTGGCCCCACCCAGCCCTGCTGAGTCAGATGCTCTGGGGTGGGCCCCACAATCCGTACTTTAGTTGCCAAGTCTTCCAGCAGGTTCTATGGGTGTTCAACTTTAAGTTCCACTCTTAAAGACTTGTTAGCATCCCTGTCCCCTTCATTGTAAGCACTCAGATTGCAGGAAACCAAAGTAGTGTTCCCGGAAAGCTGGGTACTAGTTGCGAGGTGAATGAATCGTCTCTCCACACCTCGGACCCTTCATTTGCAAGGGAAGGAGACTTAGGATCCTGGAGATTCTTCTTAGCTCTAAATGTCTCTGATCGTTGTCAGAGCAGCTACTGCAGTGATTTCAGAGAATGAGATTTTAAATATAAACCTGCCTAGGTTCAAATGCCACTTCTTCTATAGCTCTGTGAGCGTTGAGCGAGTGAGTGATTTTTGAGGTGACGCTGTCATCTCCTTGTGTGTTAATGAGGATAATAATATCTAAGCACCAGAATTCCAGGGGGAGCTTCTTTCTCAAAAGCAAACCTGGTCAGTGGCATAGCGCGATAGCGCGGGACTCCCCACCGGGGAGAAGCCGTCCCAGAGCACATGAGGAGGTGCTGGGTAGCGAGGGAAATAAAAGTAGTCAGGAAAATAGTATCAGAGCAAAGGAACTACAAGGGCAGAGAAAGGAGAGCTATTTTGATGATGAACACTGGGCAAAAGAGGGAGATGTTTAGAGACCCTATTTCAAAGCTTTCCTCCCATGATGCACTGGTGCCCACTGGGTTGGTCCAGGGGGCATCTGAGGATCTCCTGTATTCTTCCCAGCTTGCCAACGCTCTTCAAGGCTGCATTATATCATATGGCTCTTAGGGTACCTGACTTCATCTAGTGCCAACACCTATCTCCCAAGACTATTCTGATAACATTACTGCATAATGTATGTCAAGTGCTGTACACAGGACCTGGCAAAAAGAAAGTCAATGCTTAACAAACAAACCAAAAAAACAACCCCTAATCATTGTAACATTGATTCTAGATATATGCTCCTGCTTGGAGAAGTACTCCTATTCTGATTCCTTCATTCAGCAAGTGTTTATTAAGTACTAACAACACATTGGGCACTGTGCAAGAGCCATGTGTTACAGCAATGAGCCAAAAGCAGAGCCTTCTGCACAGAGTGGAGGCATAAATAATAGTAAGCAAGCGCAAAGTATTCTGGAGAGAAACAGAGAAGCGAAGCATGGACAGGGGGAGCCAGGGAGTGTGCAGGGGTGTGCAGGGCAGGTCTCCTTTCACAGTGGGTGGTTGGCAGAAGGCCTCCAGCCAAGCTAGATGTGAGCAATGGTGTGAAGTCGAAGAGGGAGTAAACCAAGCACCAAAGTATTGGAAGAGTACTTCGAAGAATGAGCAGCTCTTGTCCGCATATTTTTCAAAGCAGTGAGGTTTCTTAAATCATTTGATAAACTGTGTAGAAAAAAATGAATATATTAATTGGGCACCAGTGGCTCATGCCTATAATCCTAGCTACTCAGGAGGCTGAGATCTGAGGAACGTGGTTCAAAGCCAGCCCAGGCAGGAAAAGTCCGTGAGACTCTTATCTCAATAAACCACCAGAAAAATAAGTGGTGCTGTGGCTCAAGTGGTGGAGCACTCACCTTGAGCTGAAGAGCTGAGGGACAGCGCCCAGGCCCAGAGTTCAAACCCCATCACCAATACCCGCCCCCCGCAAAAAAAAATCAGTATACTAAAATATGAAGTCTTACCTTAAAGAGAGGTAGAAACCGAATTACTCTTAAATATCCCATGACCACAGTAAATTGGATGAGAAACAAGTTGTCTGGTCTCAGTTTAACAAAGTATATGCAAAAGATATCAATGATTCCAATAACCATGATAAAAAACTCCAAAACATTCCAGTGTTGACGGAAATACACTCTCTTCAAAATTAGCAACTGTTTAAACAATAATCAGAATGAATGTCATTTTATAACAAGTAAATATTGATGTAGGGGTAAGGATCTTTTAAATTAACAGTAAATGCTTCTGTTACAAATAAGTAACATTCCCAAAGTTAAGCTTTAATTTATTCATTTGGAATTCCCTAAAATTCTTTTTAATCTCCAGCAACAAAATATTATCCAAAATATGAAATATAAAAAAGCAAGATTTAAAAATAACAATACACAGCTAAGCTGTCTTTGAAGAACTTACCCTAACAAGCATCTCATATTCTGAGAAGGATTTGCAAAACAATTAGCATTTATTCACTTATCTCTGCCTTTCATTGTTACAGAAAATATTTGGGAACACGATCTATGTCTAGATTTTCAATTTTTAATTTACTTTTCCTCAATCCATGAGATTCTTTCTGCAGTTTCCAAGGCTCTGTCTATTTTTACTGATTTCATTATTAAACCCACAAAATTCAGAAGGGCCACTAATATTCCAGGATTCCATCAACTATAATAACAAATGGCTTCTAATATCAAGTTGTTTGTATACGACAAATATAGTCAAAATATCTGAATTGTTCTTTTCATAGACTACATTACTATTAAACAGTACCTTTGAGGCTGATTCTAATACATATAAAAACACAAAGTAGTGGTTTATTGATATCAGTGCTGACACGTTTAACTCTCTTGCCATTGGCCATATGTGCATGACCATAGGGAAAATATATATCAGTGTTATGACATGTCTTGTATATTCATATTCTTCTGAACTTATGATACTGTATACAAAAACAATCAGCTTGTTACTCCTGAAAAAAAGATTAGGTAAAATGTCAGATCATTTAAATATCACCATTAAGAGCTGAAGTATAACATTTGGTTGAACATATCACTCAAATAATGCAAAAAGAACATGTGTGTGTGTGTGTGTGTGTGTGTATATATATATATATATATATATAATGTAAAGCAATAAGAAAGAATAAGGCTGGGAATGTGGCTTAGTGGTAGAGTGCTTGCCTAGCATGCATGAGGCCCTGGGTTCAATTTCTCAGTACCACGTACACAGGAAAAGCTAGAAGTGGTGCTGTGGCTCAAGTCCCTTGAGCCAAAGCAGCTCAGGGACAGTGCCCAGAGTTCAAGCCCCAGGACTGGCAAAAAAGAATAAAATTCAAATCATATCTACAGAATGGAAAAAGAGTTTTAAAAACATAACTTATTAGCCGGGGACAGGAAGCTTTTCTTTCTTTTCATTTACTTTTTTTTTTTTTTTTGTGCTCAGGTTTTGAATTCAGGATTTCTCACTTGCTAGGGGGCACCCTGCAACTTGAGCCCCCTCCCCCAGTCCAGCCCTTATTGCTGCATTTTTCAAATACAGTCTTAGTTGGTTTGTTTGTTTTTCCCAGGCTGGCCTCAGACCACAGTCCTTCTACTTATGCCTCCACTGAGATAGCACTTATTTGCTGATAGAATATTTCTCTTTGCCTGGGCTGGTATTGAATCACAGTCTCATCTCTACCTCTTGAGTAGCAGGGATTACAAGCTCTCTCACCATACCTAGCCAAGAGAGCATTTTTTATTCTTTTTATTTTATTTTATGTCTTTCTTTTGTCAGTCGTGAGGCTTGAACTCGGCCTGGGCGCTGTCCCTGCACTCTTCAGCTCAAGGCTAGTGCTCTACCACTTGAGCCACAGCACCACTTCCCATTTTCTAGTGGTTAATTGGAGATAAGAGTCTCACAGATGTTCCTTCCCAGGCTGGCTTTGAACCATGATCCCCAGATCTCAGCCTCCTGAGTAACTAGGATTACAGGTGTGAGCCATGGGCACCAGCTCATTTTTTAGTCTTTTATTGTTATTATAAAGGTGATGTACAGAGGGTTTACAGTTACATATGTCAGGAAACGAGTACATTTCTTTTCGAACAATATCACCCCTTCCCTGCTCTCAGTTTTTCCCTCCCATTCCACCCAAAGTTGTATATAGTTCATTTTCTACACAGTGTCTAGTGAGTACCACTGTTGCATTTATTCACCCTTTGTCTCTCCATTTCTGTGCCCCCCTTACCCTCCCAAAGACAAAAAAATGAACAAACAAGACAAAAAGAAAAACAGCAATAAAGAAAAAGCCTCTTATTCCATCTCCTAGAGTTCATTTCAATAAATATGATTTTATGTGAGCGATGTACATAGGCATCGAACATTTGTGTTCTTCTCCTAAGAGTGTCTTCCTTTGGTCTCACTGTATGTGAATTACTAGAGTCCTGTATAATTTATCATGTCCCAATATAATTTAAATCTAGCTACTACGCATAAGAGAAAACTTTTTTTTCTTTTTTCTTGCTTATGTGGTGCTGAGGAATCGAACCCAGGGCCTCATGCATGCAAGGCAAGCACTCTACCACTGAGTCAACTTCCCAGCCCAAGAGAAAATTTTCTAGAGAGCATGTTTAAATGAAAATATTCACAAGTTAAAAGCAAGAAATAACCAGGCATGTTGGCACACACCTGTAATCCCAGCACTAATAGGCGGCAAGTTAAGGTCACCCTGGGCTACATTGTGAGCTCCAGGCTAGCCTAAGCTAAATCTGAGCATGTAGGAAGACCCTGTCTCCAAAAGAAAATAAAACAAGAGACAAATAAATGTAGAGGAAAATGAATTGCTTAAAATAAAAACAGTAAGGGATGGTAGGGGAAAAATAAAGGAGAGTATAACAATGCTTGATAGGAAATGTACTCATTACCTTGCTCATGTGACTGTAACCCCTCTGTACAGTATCTTTACAATAGAAATATGTATTAAGCAAAAACAAAAAAATAAAAAAATTCTATCCAATAGTTGCTATGACATATTTCTTCAAACTTTCCAATCCATCTAAAATGGAGCCTGTGCCAAGAGTTCCCTTTATGCCAAGATCATAGGGTTTTATTTATATCCTTTCTCAATTTATTAAATGAAAAAAGCAAAAGTTATCAGATTTATAAAAGTTTTTTTAATCACTTAAAAACAAGCAGCATTTAACATTCATGATATGCTCTTATTTTGGCGTCTACGGGGTTTTTTTTTTGTTTTGTTTGTTTTTATTTTTTTATGATTGTAGAGCTTGAAGTTAGGATCTGGATGCTGTCCCTGAGCTCTTTTGCTCAAGGCTAGTGCTCTACCACTTTGAGCTACAGCTATACTTCCAATTTTTCTTGTAGTTATTTGGAGACAAGAGTCTCACAGACTTTCCTGCCTGGGCTGGCTTGAACCATGATCCTCAGATCTCAGCCTCCTAAGTAGCTAGGATTACATGTGTGAGTCACCAGTGCCCAGCTGGTATCTACTATTGAAAGAAAAACCTGACTGCCATATTTAAAAATTTGTAAGCTCACAATCTGTATAACAAAGGTGTCTATCCGAGTTGAGTAAAATCATACTTTGTGATATATTAGATAACTGATGCTGTAAAGGTCATTGACATGTCTACCCTCTGCTATGTATGTTTTTCCCAGGTGAATATGCAAGCAGCTTGCACACCATAGAGTCCTAAAACATCAACCCCTCTCTCTTACTGCCCATGTTTTACTAGAGAGTTCAATGACATTGCTAAAACAGAATGGAAGAAGAGAAGCAAACACTGTCCCCATGCCCCCCAATCAATGAGCTTACCATCATATTACTTTCACTCTGTGTGCGTGTGTGTGTGTGTGTGTGTGTGTGTGTGTGTGTCCTGGGGCTTGAACTCAGGGGGCCAGGGCACTGCCCCTGAGCTTTTGTGCTCAAGGCTAGCACTCTACCACTTGAGCCACAGCTTCACTTCTGGTTTTCCAGAGACTAATTGGAAATAAGAATCTCACAGACTTTCTTGCCCAAGCTAGCTTTGAACCCCAATTCTCATATCTCAGCCACCTGAGAAGCTAGTCTTATAGATGTGACCCACCAGTGCCTGTTTTGTTTCTAAATAAAATTCACGGTGATCTAGTCTGAAAATAGAGAAATAGTCATCTATTCAAGTGTATTATTATTAAAGTTTCACAGTACTTACCCAGATGGAATAAAAGATGTATTTTCTTTACGATATTCCAGGTAAGATAACATGTTTTTAAACTTCATAAGCCAACTTCTAGATCTGACATAAGTTGAAACATCATAAATATTCATAAATCTAAGAAAAAGCATGCATATATGTTATAATAGAAAGCAAATGACTTACTGGGAGTAATACAAAATGGAAGGTTAGACTAAATATAAATAAATGGTCCTACTAAAAATGCTCACCCAATCTCAAGCCTCTGCACACTTATCTCTCTAACCAGGGTCATGATACAGGAACACTAGTAACATCAGACTTGTGCCCTTGTTCCAAGAACCATTCCTGATCTGAGATCAAAGACAAAGCTTCTCTAGAGTAGTCCTTTGAGGTTCTGGAATCCAGCTTCTTTTTGTCAGCATTGCTTGACAACTGAGTGAAGGTTCTAGCTTTTCCAGGGACTGATACCAGATCTCCCAAAGAGAGGACCAGGCTGCTGAAGTGATAACTACCACCCAGCTGCTTCCCCTCCCGCTGCCCCTCAGCTTTGCCTCAGATCATCCACTAGCTAATGTTTGCCAGGACTATGACCAGATATTGAGGAATCGGTAAGACACTGAGTATTTCCCACCAGATTTCTTTACATCGCCCAATACCAGTGCTAGGGCCAATTCGTCCAGAGCCTGGTCCTCCCCAGAAGCCAGACTCCAAGAATTTACTGACTGTGATATAATGGCAAAGTAATGTGAATAGTAACTGAAGCTATGCCAGCTCTCATTCATGAGAGCTCATCACATTGTAGTCACACTTTCCTCCAGAACCCCTAATGTCACGGACGTTATAAAACCGCAGAGGGACAGGCAATCGAGGAAAACAGAAAGGAGATAAACAGACAGATACATGGACATCGCTGAGCTAATAAATTGATCTATCTGGACACTTCTCACTGTTCAGTATTTATCACACACAAGTTCCATTTTGGGAATATCAAAGAGTTACAGAAGTATCATATACTTACTTTCCTTTGATGGGGCAAAAGCTTTTGGTTGCACCAATTAATATCCGGGCTGCTTCTACTCCAAGGATTCCATTGTTACATTGTTTTTCAAAGCTACTCTAGACATACAATTTTAAATGAAAATTATAAAGGATCAAAACATCCATGTAATACACCCTGCTTCATCCTTCTGTGGTCTGAACTGTTATTACTGAACTGTGTACAATTGTCCCTCTGCACCCATGTGTTCTGCACCCATGAATCCAATCAATCACAAACAGAAAATGCTCAGAAAAAAATACATCTGCAGTGAACATAGACTTTTCTTTATAATTATTTCCCAAATATTATAATGTAAGAACTATTTACAGAGCATTTGCATTGCATTAGGTATTATAAAGAATCCAAAGATTACAGAAGTATAGAAAAGGGTGTACATTAGTAGGTTATAGGCTAATACTAAGTGAAAAGCATTCACAGGTTTTGGTATTCATGGTGGGAGTAGGGGGAATCCTACAATCCTTTCCCCATTGATATTGGGCATGACTACATGAACGTATACTGTTAAAAAAAAGTCAACAGCAGGAACTAAATTTCGTTCAAGTAAATAGCTACTGAATGCTCTCTTTTTTTAACCAACTACAGAGAAAGATTTCTAGTTTCAAGAAGATTGAAAAAAATTATACAACTCAGAATTTACTTCAATTATAGAAAAAGCATCAACAGCATCCTTCTACAATACAATAGAAAACGGAAAGTATCAATTCAAAGTGTAATCAATCATCTCTGTCCACAAAGGACTATTAAAAGAGAAAGAAAGAGCCGGGCACAGGTGGCTCATGCCTGTAATCCTAGCTCCATAGAAGGCTGAGATCTGAGTAGTTAGATGGTTCAAAGCCAGCCAGCCAGCCAGGGCAGGAAAGTCTATAAGACTCTTATCTCCAATTAAACACCCAAAATCTTGCAAGTGGTGCTGTGGCTCAAGTGGTAGAGTGCTCATCTTGAGCTGAAGAGCACAGGGACAGCGTCCAGGCCCCATGACCAACAACAACAAAAAAAATTAAACACCAAAAATCTGGAAGTGGAGCTATGGCTCAAGTGGTAGAATGCTAGCCTTGAGCATAAAAGCTTAGAGACAGCATCCAGGCCCTGAGTTCAAGCCCCAGGGCCAGCACAAGAAAGAGAGAGAGACAGAGAGACAGAGACAGACAGACAGAGAGGGAAAGAGGGAAAGGGGGGACCTGGCATGTAATAGGTAGATGCTTATAACATCACCTACTTGGAAGGCAGAGACAGGATGATCTCAAATTTAAGGCTAGCTCTGGAAAAGTTAAGGAGACCCTATATTAGAAACACAAGGCAAAAACAAACTAATAGCCAAAAAAAAGCAAAGGGCTGTGGATATGGCTCATTCAGTTTATCTAGCAAACACTTGGCTGCATCATCCAGCGTGGTGCAAATACAGAAGGAGGAGGAGGAGGAGGAAGACTGTATTCTTGTGTCAATTCACTCCACAAAACAGCACCTAAGTGCCTCTGACACAGGCTAGAGCTATCTCCTGGAACTCCTTACCCGAACAGTCTTCCTTACACATTGTTTATAAATAGTATCTCCAACTTCAAGCATAAATTCTTAAGATTCACAATGGTAGGAAACTTTTTCACTCTAGAAATCCTGCCACTTAGACTTGAAACATTCACCGTCCATTGAAACATTCACCCACTCACCAGCTCCTTCTCCAGAAGGTATGATAACGTCTATAGCAGTTTGCTAAGGATACAAATGAAACTGCCCCGAAAGGGAACAAGGGCAGCAGGGCACCAGTGGCTCGCTGCTGTCATCCACGATACTGAGGAAGTTGAAACCCAGTAGATCTAGGTTCAAAGCCAGCCAGAACAGAAAAGTCTGAGAGACTCCTTTCTCCAACTAACCAGCAAAATTCTGGACTGTAGGTATGCCTCAAGTTGGACAGTGCCAGCCATGAGCAAGAAAGTTGAGCAAGAGTACAAGTCCTTTAGCACACACACACACACACACACACACACACACACTCACGAGGTACAGGGACAAAAGGTAAGCTATCCTTATTCCGAGAGCCACTGGGGCACATGGTAGATTTCTCCACTTAGTGAGCCATTTGTAATTCCCTGGGAAGATGCCCATTACAAGAAAGGTTCGGCCCTGAGGCATACATATTATACTTGAAATATTTCTTCTAGCCCTGTCCATCTAGAAGTAGGCCTGGTTCAAGAAAACTGATTTACTAACAGAATGGAATGTTTGCTTAATCATTCATCCCTTAAATAAATATTTATGCATGCCTATTGTGTTTCAAATCTCATGCTAGAACAAAAGAGATATAATCCAAGGCTTTCAGAAGTTCACCGTCTAGTGGAGGAGGGAGAAACATTAAATACACACAAATACAAAACAATGTGAGGAATATAAGAAGTCAAATTAAGAACTCAGACCATACCTGAGTTCAAGATGGATTTGAGTTACCAGTGGAGAAAACATCTAGCCTTAGGGAGACTAGTGAGTCAAAAAAGCTCAGGTTTAAGTCAGACACTAGTGAGGCTCACACCTGTCATCCTAGCTACTCAGGAGGCTGAGATCTGAGGATCAGGGATTGAAGCCAGCCAGGCAGAAAAGCCTGTGAGACTCTTCAATTAACCATCCAAAAAGCCAGAAGTGGAGCTGCAGCTCAAGTGGTAGAGTACTAGCTTTGAGTAAAGAAGTTCAGGGACAGCACCCAGGCCCTGAGTTCAAGCCCCAGGAATGCCCCCCCCACACACACACACAATCTCAGGTGCTCAGGTTTTTGAAAAGATGTCAATGTGCGAAGTCATTCTAGCCGTGCCCTGGTGAGCCGGTCCTCCCTGTCCCCAGAAGACTTTTCAGCTGGCACTGCTGCTCCTCCCGGTGAGGTGGAATCTACTTCTCCACTCATTGACCATGGGAAACTGCACAAGGTTGCACAAAAATAAAGACATTTCTAAATGACTATTCTAATGGCAGCAATCAGACTGAGAAAGTCACTCATCTGCAGGCAGGAGTCATTTCCCACTGAAATGAGAGGAATGGGAAGAGTTGATCATGTGCCCAGTTGGATCCTACAGTTGCCGGGGACCAGTGATGTCTCCGTGTGCGCATCCTTCCTCCTTTTGTTGAGGAGGTCAGTTGGCCACGATTGAGGGCTGGGTGTGTAGGGGGCAGAGAACATGTCATTTCAATTCAAAGGTCTCTAGATTAAGAGATGAAAAACAAAGTCTCTCACTTGGACCAAATGTATATCACGGCAGCCTAACAGGCTAAAGCTTGGGGAGTGGTAGGGATGGGGTGTTGGAGCATGTAGGAGAACTAGAAAAATAAAGTGACAAATGGCTAGACTCTAACCAGCCACAAATTCTTCCCATCTCTTCCCATCAAGAGCCTAAGGAAGAAGGGGGTCTGTTTTCTTGTCATTAAGCTTTAATGAATCAAACATTAAAAATTTTACCAACAAAAGATCAGAAGGAAAGAATCTTTTCTTGTCACTTAACAACCGTAAGGATTGGCATCCATCAAGACGCATTATATTCATAAATTGTTTTATCAAGGCCTTTGTACAAAGCTAATGAAAATAATTTTTTAAAGAGCATGCTTTTCTTGTCACCTGAAAACTATAAGGATTGAGGAATGACGAGAATGATGTAAAGCTGAACAATACGAACCATTTGTATTATCGCCACGTGCAGCCTGGCTTCTTCTATTAAGACTTCATCTGTTGGAGACATCTCTTTCTCACCCTGGGACACGTGTGAAAACTGAGCCGTTTCAGACTACATTTTAAAACACGAAGAGATGAAGTAAAAAAAAAAATTAAGTAAACGCGATGACAAATTCTTCTCCAAGCCTCTCCATGCTTGGCTGCTCTCTGAATCAGTCCATGTTTCCGAATTTTCACAGTACTGATAAAACAGAGATCTTTCCATATCTCAGCCCTTTGGAAATACCATGTCAGTAGACACGATTGACAGTTACACAATCAGCCAGTCAATATAAACTTCCAGTCTCCTGGCATTCGACAAATAAGGCTGATCACCATAATCCTCTCTGTCTCTGTCTCTATCTCTCCTTCTCTCCCTCCCTCCCTTTCGTTCTCTCTCTCCCTCTCTCTGTGCTTGTCACGGACACTGTCCATGAGCTTCTTCTGCTCAAGGCTAGTGCTGTACCACCTGAGTCACAGCTCCACTTCCAGCTTGGTTGTTGTTGTTGTTTATTGGAGATAAGAGTCTCACAGACTTTCCTGCTTGGGCTGGCTCAGATCTCCTGAGTAGCTAGGATCGCAGGCGTGAGAAACAGAGACAAGAGTTCAAAGAAATAATTTCATTGAACTAGCAAAGCTAATAAATAAGCCTCTCTGTTTTTATTTAGCAGAACCACAGTTTTGTGGGTTGTTGTTGTTGTTTTTAATATGAACTCAGGCAAAACAAGAAAGACCAAGGAAGGAAAGAAAGACTACAGATAGTTTAACCAAGTATCCACTCACAGGAATGTATTTAATCTTTGCTTTTCTTTCTACCACACTCCAATTCACATTTGTCAAAAGTTTTTCTGTCTTAAATAACGTTATCGTGTTCTGGATGATCTCCTGGATGTGCTGGATGGCGTTTTCCATGGCCATTTGTCTTGGTAGAGTAATAGCACATAGACCTGTGGGAAAGAAAAGCAAGGGTCTGAGCAGAACTCTGGCTCCAGCTCCCGGCTCTCTCAGGCTAATCTGGGTTTTCCCTACAGAATGTGTCTACTTGTGATTTTATTATAAACAAGTCAACTTTCCTTTTTTTTTTTTTTTGCAGTTGTGGGGCTTGAACTCTGGGCTTGGGCACTGTCCCTCAGATCTTCAGCTCAAGCAAGTGCTCTACCACTTGAGCCACAGTGCCACTTCTGGTTTTCTAGTGGTTTATTGGAGATAAGAGTCTCTCAGTCTTTCTTGCCCAGGCTGGCTTTGAACCTCTATCCTCAGCTCACAGATTCCTGAGTAGCTAGGATTACAGGCGTGAGCCATGGGCGCCCGGCTATCCTTTCAGATTTTTAAACTGTTCCCATTCACGATATTATTGTGGTTATAGAGAAATATCAGGCTCAGGTTCCTTTTAGGACTAAGTCATTGTGTCAGAGCCTGGGGATTGACTCCCAATATCCAGTCTTCCCTTCCTTTCATCAACAGAATCTCAGTGTTCTGGGTAAGCATATAGACAACTGAAGAAATATCATATGGGCCATATGGGCCCATATAATCAAGTCCCAGATAATGGAATATGGGTGGAATATGTAAGTTCTGAATTGTCCCGTTCAAAGGAAGCTGCTTAGGCTCCATCCCCAATATCTCTTTTTTAGTTCACTGGATTGTAGACATGGTGGCATTAAGCAGTCTTCTACCTTGCAGACAAGAAAAATATCTTAGGGAATGGAGGAACAACAAAAGACAAAGAACCTGAGCCTTTGGACAGTCTAAGATAACAGAACTATCCCTCTCTTCCAGACTTTTCAAAGAAGTGAAGTCCTAAGTCTCACTTCATTTCCCTTGAACTAGCTGAACCAATATCCCAATTGGCACAGCATCTATATATAATGAGTGAATAAGAATAAATGATTTCTCAGTCCCTTGAACTCCATAAGAGTTGTGTGAACCCCAACAGCAACCTAGTTGTATTTTTCCTCCATAGTTAATTACTGAATGTGTATACACCTTACCTAATGTTCTAGCTGACTCGATCATCATGTATGAGTTTATTCCCATAGTCAATAATGTTATTACTTGCACATAGAATAAAATCTGAAAACAAGGCATACAAATGGTTAGAATCAAAATAATAAGCAGGCATTGTTCATACCAACAAAATTCTACCCCGACCAACATATATATGTATATATAACCCTGTCTCTGATAAGTTGAAGCAAAAGGCTATTTTATGAATACTGACTGAACATATTATCCTGGAACAGAAACTGTCAATCTGAGCAAGGAAAAAAAATGATCATGCGATTCTGAGAGGAAGATACTGAGAAAAGAACTTTCCAGATTTTCCAGCAACAGTCATGTGAGGCTAGCAAGGAAGCCAGCCCAGACAGAGCTGTGGAGCCTGTGGAGCCATACGCAGGACAGAACTGTCGCCTGTCACCAGTGTGTATCATGGTTTTACAAAGGGCCCTGATGGAGCAGACAGGATGGGTTTGAGGGATCCGAAGAGGCACCACACACAAGAAAACCATATGAAAACAACATGGTCCTATTTGCCATATGGTTTCAGGTCAGTTTTCAGTGTCCTCCACTGAAAAATGGAATAAATAGCAATATCTTCTCCAGTGTCCCCACATAGACAAGTTCTTCTTCTGTTGCTCAAGGCTAGTGCTCTACTACTTTCAGCCACAGTGCCTCTTCCAATTTTCTGGTTAATTGGAGATAAAAGTCTCAAGGACTTTCCTCACAAGGCTGGCTTTGAACTGTGATCCTCAGATCTCAGCCTCCTGAGTAGCAAAACCACAGGCTTATTTGAACTTCAAATTAACTCCAACCAGGACCCACAGCCATAAATCTTAATAAAAGAGGTAGGAGGTATGTGATATTCCATCAAGAAAAGGCAATGTTCCTCTTTGGAGAGTTCTTTCCCGATCCTGCTACATGCGAAGCTGTTTCTTTGATTTCTCCACATGCAAGAAGAAGAGGTTGATAGTTGTTCCCCAAAAAAGATAATGTATTAAACAAATGCTATCCTCCTTTGGCCTTCTGGGACAGGAGCAAAGTAGTCAAGAAGGGAATCTGTTGGACGGTAAATCAGATAGTACCTGGATATCTGGACATCTACATCCAGATTCCCCGGGAAGTGTGAAGATAAGTGACAGTATATATTATGCAGGTAGTTTTCTCCCTCCCACTGGGGCAGGTTTTAGATTCATCTGACTGGAAAGTTGCAAAAAGCTAGTCTGGGGAATTTCTAGCAACTTCTCTACACAATACTGTCACAAATGATGGGTAAGTCCCAAAGCCTGGGGTTGTAACTCAGTGGTAAAGTGCTTGCTTAGCAGATGCAAGGCTCTGGGTTTAATCGTGTACACTATGAAAACGGACAAATGATGAGGGGCTCTAACACTGCCAGCAGGTGCACTGGGCTCTGTAGCTCTTGCCTGGAGTGTTAGTACCACACAAGCTTCATGACTAGACAATCCAGAAACCTACCAGCTAGCTCAGGAGGTAGAGGCTTCAAGAAACAAGTTGGAATTTTGTTAGGGGACGAAGGGTAGGTTTTTTTCCATGGACCACTTAGAAAATGTTTTAATGATCCCTGAAATCATAAATATAACAAAATCCTTGTGATAGGATGTAACAACTTACAAAAATTCCTCTTCCGTTGGCACAGTAAACTAGCATTTCCATTTTTTTTTTTTGGCCGGTCATGGGGCTTGAACTCTGGGCCTGGGTGCTGTCCCTCAGCTCTTCAGCTCAAGGCTAGCACTCTACCACTGGAGCCACAGCGCCACTTCAGGCTTTTTCTGCTTATGTGGTGCTAAGGAATCGAACCCAGGGCCTCATGCTTGCAAGACATGCACTCTACCGCTGAGCCACCTTCCCAACCCCAGCATTTCCATTTTTGTTCTAACAGCTATACAATTTGGAATGCTCTCCATAAAGATTATTTTTTTATGCCTCCTGACAGCTATTGAAACCTTGCATCCCTGTGCTCAATAAATAATATTGATTTATTCAACAATGAATATTGAATAAATCAATATATTCAGCAATCTTCATTGTTGAATAAATCAATATTATTTATTGTTGAATAAATTTGTTGAATAAATAATGTTTATCGAGCATTTATGAAATGTCAGGTATTTTACTAAATGTCATCTTAATCTTCAACAGGGAACTGAGCAGCAGCAAAGGTAAAAATTTTCCCAAGGTGAAGGCAAGGGTAGAAGCCACATCCGTCTTACATCACTATCCATAACTACTCTATTACCTGGTCCCCTTCATGCTGTCAACACAGATAAACCTTTTTCTGAGTTCCAATCTACTTCAAAGAACGCATTTTTTAAATCGAGGCCAAAAGTGGTTAGCTTTATTATTGGATGTGGTGACACATGCCACAAAATGAGCAAAGATGAACCATCATGACACCTTCTTTTCCCTACCATATGTGGTGCCTCTTCTTTGTGTTCAGCCAGATTATAAATATCAGGAGCCAAGAGTAAGCTGAAAATTCCTCTGATTCCAGACCAGGTGAGAACGACTCCCCACCGCCAATTATACTCATAACTTGAGTGTATCAAAATCGGGCTCACTAAGATAATAGTAAGCCACCTGTGGGCAGACAAACATTAAAAATAAATAAACCAAGCCGATGTGTTAATCATTATTGAGACAATGCACTCGGTGCTAAATTTCATATTAAAATTTTCAAGCAAGACAAGGCATTGCATCAGTGTTCATTGATGTCATTCCAACTTTCCAGTGAATGAAATCTACTGGCTACATTTTGTGTAAGACCTAAAAATTAATGTTAGAGCTGGACGCTGTTTTCTTGCTAGCTACTCAGGAGGCTGAGATCTGAGGATTACAGTTCTAAGCCAGCCCAAGTAGGAATGTCGGTTAGACTCTTATTTTCAATTACACACCCCAAAAGCCATAAATGGAGCTCAAGTGGGACAGTATTAGCCTTAAGCACAAAAGCTTGGGGGCAGTGCCCAAGCCTTGAGTTCAAGCCCCAGGACCAGCACAAAAAACCCAACATACAAAAAAAGCTGTGTAAAACAAATGTTTACATATAATTACCTGACAAATATCACTGTTACAAACAAGATGAAAACGAAAGCTACAGTGTAAAATCTAAAATACTTGATTTCTCCACATCCAACCACAATGCCAAAGAAAGTATATATTAAATGTTCATATACAGATGAAAACATTGTTAGGAACCTGAGATGAAGAAAAAGAAATTGACATTTTAAGTAATGTATTTTTAACTATTTTTTTCATATAAAAGCATTTGTAGCTGGCTCACATCTGTAATCCTAACTACTCAGGAGGCTGAGAGCTGAGAATGGCAGGTCAAAGCCAGCTGGGTCTGGGAAATGCGTAAGACTCTTATCTCTAACTAACCACCAGAAAAACTGGAAGTGGAGCTGTGGCCCAAAGTGGTAGTGTGCTAGCCTTGCGCAGAAAGAGCTCAAAAACAGCACCCAACCCCCGAGCTCGAGCCCCATAACCAACAAGTTAAAAATTATTTGTGCTATAGCTATCATTATTGTCTCTTGAAGGCCCCTGCCTTCCGTGAGCTTACAGTTAACAGGAAAATGTATTTTTTGGTTTTGATTTCACAGAATCTACCTCATGATCCTCATCACATCAAACCCATGGGCTGCCTTTCCTAACAGAATAGCAAGTGCAAAGTAAGCAAATAAAGACCTCTTCAAGCTGGTGACTTACCAACTTCTCTGGAATTTCCAGGCACCTTATCAACTGTCTAATCTGTCCAACTAATCCCAAGCTGGGGTGACAGCTGATTAATTTTGTGTAATAGATATATGACCACCCAATACCCTGCTGTACGTCACGTTGCATAGTCTCTCCAGTCTGCTAGCTCGTTGATAGTATTCCTAAATCTAACTCGAATCTCATCATTCTCCAGGAAGACATCCTAAACAGGCTAACTGGATGGGGTCCTCTGGCATCTGTCTTGCTGTCTGCACCACTCCCATTCGCCCCGCCTCCCAGAGCAGCAGGAGAATGCACTGGAAACTTCTAGATTGGTTTCTAAGAATCTGTATACCCAGCCCAGGAACACAGTGGCCATGGTAGGGGCCAAAGTCTGGGCAGGGTGCATGTTCTGTTCTGTCTGGTTCTGGGTGCTAGCCTGTGTGAGTCAACCTGACTTCAAGAAGATCCTAAGTTGCACCTCCTCTCAATTTCCCATCTGTGACTTTCTCCTGCGGCTTCTCTGCCCCATAGACTAGTCTCCCTATGAGTGAGCTCTAAGATCTGCACCTAGAAACACTAAGAGGCCTCATTTTAGCTACAGTTAAGCAGTGTTCTCTGATCCAGCCTTAACCCAGACAAGTACAGCACGATTCTCCAGGTGTTTCCTATCTCTTGCTGCAACTCACTGTCAACTCTGACAGGGAATGGACCTGAATGGGGGCGGGGGGGCGGGGCGCAATCCAACGCTCACTCCTTAACTTTCAGATGTCATGGAAAAACCAATGAGTTAAAATGCTTTTTAAAAAATCTTTCCACAAGACACAAAAAAGCCCTGCATTTTCCCATATCTATCCTTAGTAAGTCATACGTATGTGTATGCCATTTAACAATGAGCATATTCTGAAAAGTGCCTTGTTCCCATACATCCAAAACTAAAAGGCAATATCCAAACCACAGCACACATTAAGAAAGGATTGGTGGAATGTGTGAAGGGGTAAACAATGAATAAGATCATTAACACTGATGCGAATCAGAGGAAAATGTCTTGTGCAAATCCAACCATCTATTTCACAAAATAGTTGTTATTCCCAAACTTGTACATTGTTAAAAATCTGTTGTGGGCTTGAACTCTGGGCCTGCTCACTTTCCTCGAGCTCTCTCACTCAAGGCTAGCACTCTGCCACTTTGAGCCACCGCTCCACTTGTGATTTTCTGGTGGTTAATTGGAGATAAGAGCCTCACCCACTTTTTTGCCTGGGCTGACTTTGAACTGTGATTCTCAGATCTCAGTCACCTGAGCAGCTACAATTACAGGTGTGAGCCACCAGCGCCTGGCCCACATTTCTAAATTTTAAAACCCAATAAAGCAGTATTCACATACACACTAAGCTATGATAGTTATAGGTATCAATTTTGTTCTATTTTTTAAGTTTTACCCATGTAGGACCATCTTCTATCACTGGAATATCACAAAAGAAAGGAATTAGTAATTATCAAAAAAGTCAGAAGGACATAATTTCAGGGCAATATTAGTATTTTATACTAAATAAATTTTCATAAGAAAAGTTAGGATTGTTTTTATCAGTTCAAATGTTTGCTTTTATCTGATGTATTTCTACACTAGATTGTGATTTGATGTCCACTGATTCTGAAATTATTCTGAAATTTGTCATGAAAAGCCTAACATTTTTTATCTAAGAGACAGGCAATGGTTTTACCCTTTCTGAAGCTTTTCTTTCTTTTTTTTGTGTGTGGGGGGGAGGGGGTCCGTCGTGGGGCCTGCACTCTGGGTCTGGGCGCTGTCCCTCAGCTCTTCAGCTCAAGGCTAGCGCTCTACCACTTGAGCCACAGCGCCACTTCCGGCTTTTTTCTTTTTGCTTATGTGGTGCTGAGGAATCGAACCCAAGGCCTCATGCATGCAAGGCAAGTGCTCTACCACTGAGCCACCTTCCCAGCCCCAAGCTTTTCTTATATTATGTTAAATGCTGTCCTATATTATGGTACTATTAATTATTTCCATAACTTAGCAACTTAAATAATTTAGTTAAAGAAATAAAAGGAAAGGCATTTATCTTTTAAATTCACAATTCAAAGTATAACTCTAGTCAAAGGTTTTCTAATAACAACAACAAAAACCTGAGTCACTGTAACTTTCCTCATAAAAGCAATAGCAATTAATGTTGTTATTTGTTGGTACCTTAAGTTCTTTACAAATGTAACTGAAAGAAAAATTGAAAATGTAAAGGTAAATATTAATGTGAGTTTTGTGGAGGAAAATAAGCCATGCTCAAAAAGCCAGATAGCCTATTCTATGCATGTAAACTAGCTCTGTGATGGTTGATGCTGATGCTGATGCTGATGATGCTGATGATGCTGATGCTGATACTGATAGGACATGAGTGCTAAAGGAGGAAGAGCCTGTGAGAAGAGAGTAAGGGGGAAGAGGAAGGAGGGGTTACGAGGAGTAGCGAGGAGGATGAAAGTATGTTACACGCATGTGCATTTGTTGTTTATGAAGACAGAATAATAAATATACATGTATACTCAAAAACAGCTTTCAGCCGGGCGCTGGTGGCTCACGCCTGTCATCCTAGCTACTCAGGAGGCTGAGATCTGAGGATCGCGGTTCAAAGCCAGCCCAGGCAGGAGAGACCGTGAGACTCCTATCTCCAATAAACCACTAGAAAACCGGAAGTGGTGCTGTAGCTCAAGTGGTAGAGCGCTCGCCTTGAGCTGAAGAGCTGAGGGACAGCGCCCAGGCCCAGAGTTCAAGCCCCACGACCGACAAAAAAAAAAAAAAAACAGCTTTCAAAAGAACATTTTATTGGCATTCACAAAGGCAGGCCTCTCCGAAGTACTAAATACCAATTATACCATACAGAACAGGAAACTTACTTAGTAATTATGAACTCCATCTTCGGTTTAAAGCTTAAGGAATCTAAATTCAGTCCCACAGTGACCAAAGCAACGATGCCTGACATTCCAAGAAGTTCCACTGAGGAGAGGGGGGGAAAAATGAATAAAATTAAATATATTTCAGCATGCACCTTATAGTACTTTATTTTGAGTGAGGAATTGGTGCGAAACTGGAGAGTAGTACTTCCTCCTTAGAAAGTTGTTCCAGGAGATTGGCCTGTAACCCAGGGACCAGCACATTTTCTATCAGGGGACAGACGGTGAACAGCCAGTCTTTGGGGCTGGTATGTCACCTGTCACCACCACCTTACTTAATTGTTGTGGTGCAAAACCAGTTATAGATAAAATGTCCAATGAGACTATTCATAGACACTAGAATTTGGAAATCGTGTGTCACAAGACATTGTTCTTTTGTTGTGTTTTCTAAGCCATTTTAGAATGAATGTAAAAGCTATTTTTGACTAACAGTCCATGTAAAAACTAAGCAGACTTGGCCTAGTTTGACAAGCCTACATTATCACTGAGGATAAGGCTTCTGGAAAAATAACTTTTGTAGTCTCTGCTCTGCACTTCAGGGACTTACACTACACATGACCCAAACTCAGGGCTGACTACAGTCCAGAAACCCCCTTCGCTTTTGCCTGAAACCGTCATTCATTGGGCTGGAAATACACGTGTAAGTGCAGTTCTGAGGCAGGAAAAAATGTCGGAATACAAAGCATATCAAGTCTTCATATAGAGTATTGTCAACAGCAAAAAGGAAAGGGAGAAAAAGAGCATGAAAGGTTAGACAACAAAGAACTTTGGAACAGATGAGTGGTTGCTTTTGGCATGCCACCTGCCCTTCCTCCCCTGTATCCTGTCATCTATAAAATAGCTGTAAAAATTAGCTGTCATTGTCAAAATTAAGTCAGATACAATGAACACAGTTTGACAAGTTTGTGCAACAATGGCTAAAATGACCATCATGGTGATGCTATGAGTTCTTTTTATCTGTTCACTTTATTGTGTAGCAATTCTTCCTCCTAATGCTTAGTACTTATCCATATTGTTTATGAAAGAAGATTTTGTCATTCATTTATCTTGGCACTTACATTCACTTTAGACTTCTTTTTATCTACTTCTTTAAAGTGAATTTCATTTAAATAACCAGTGACAGTAAAATCAGTAGTGCTAGAGCCTGTGTTTATAGGAACAGTAGCTCTCAAAATCTTATTTTTAATTCTTTATAATTAGTAGATCCTAGGTTTTAAATACATTTTTGGTGAACTCTTTATATATTTATTTTTGCTGCACCATAAAGACAAGAGCTCTACCATTTGAGTCACTGCCCAGTCTTTTGGCAAACATCTGCTTTGAACTGAGCTGAACTGATTAAGCTTTTGAGTGGCATAGCCAACTGAGCATACAGAATTGTATGTCAGTACCAGGAACCTTCTAATGTGGAAAGATGTGAGCAAAGACCCTAAGGAATCCCATTCTTCCCCCTCTGCCTTCAACTCACACCCATTTGCATCTGCCCATGAGCATGACAAGAGCCTCCATTTCTAGAAAGAGAGGGGAGAGCAAAAACTGTTGACTGACTGCTCTGCGTTGAACCCACTGGTGTGCTAGAAAATGCTTACTATCAACTCTCTGGGGATTGGTGGTATCTTCCTATATCCACAGTGTAACGGTTACCACCATGACCTATTTCTAGCTACCAACATGAGGCCACTTGAATAAAGGTGGAAGGAGATACCTATGATCAAGTGCAAACCCCTAAAAGCTGTTTCCATCGCGCCGGCAATAAGCCAGTCACGCCACTCACATGACCTCATTAATGCCTACCAGGCCCTCTATTAATTAGGTACTATAATAACACTGAAGAAACTGAAGCTTAGAGAGATTAAATAATTTTCAAAGGACACTAAACTGATCCAATGTGGAGCTGGGATTTGAACACAAATCTGCCTAACCCCAGAGCCCTTTCAAAGGTGAATGTTAGTTTATTCAACCAACAAGTCCTAAATTGCTATCAGGCTCATTGCAAACCATGAGGAGAGGAGAGAACAAGTAGAATAATGAGTAAGAGGCAGCCTCCACCTGGAGGAACTGTCTGCTGAGAAGTAGAAAGACTACATGAAAGCTTTCTTGGCCAGGAGTCAAGTAAGTTGCAAATTGGCAAGACTGATTTTCCATTCAAGCCTGGCATCAGTTCAACTCAATCAGAACCTTAGGAGAAGGGCAGAGGAAATAACATGCTCCGTGAGAAGGGCAGGTTTAGACTCCGAGCACCACAGAGAAAAATTGTAAAAAAAGAGAGAAATTCTGTGTGTGGGTTGCAGGATTTACTTCTATCAAATTTAAAAGGAATTACAAGTTAACATCAGAAAACAGTAAAACTGAAAACTGAGGGGGGGGGCAGACAGGCAGGCAACTAAATTAAAACTTCTTTGTCAAGATTTAAGGCATCATAAATGCTTCACAAAAGATAAGTAGAAATGCATAAAGTCAAAAGAAATGAAAGATCAGTGAACGTTCTCTATAATTTTGCTGATTCAAGAAGCAACCCGCCCCTAGATAGCAGTTTAGATGTCGAGGGAAAGCAGGGGTTTTCCATAACTGGAGGTGGAAAGAGAAGTTATCCCTTGATACCTGAGATCTTTCATGAGTAAAAGTTGCTCTCCTAAGTAAGATGCGATCAAAAGGAGAAGAGGATCACTTGCACATAGTTATTATGGCTCTTAGAAGCTGGCTATCTCAGCCTGGCCAGTAAATACTTCAATCCCCAGTTTAACAGGACTAAAGTAGGTGATGATGGTTCATCAGGGCTCTTGCTCCTCTTACACATATATATAATCTATATCTATATCTCCTTTCTCTCCTCCTTTCCTGCCTCCCATGCACAGGAAAAGGCCACTATTTCAGCATCATCCTTGTTCACTGCTCATAGAATTAAAGGCTGGTAAGGAAAAGACCTTAGGAGATCTCTCTGAACGTTCTCATTTTACAGATTGGGTGTGGGGGGAGTGTTTATAGTCAGAGCTGAGATGAACTCCATGTTGATTCCTCTTCTAGGGAACTGTCAGTGAGTACTGATGAGATCAAAGAAAAGAGTAATCACAGAGATGAGAGCAGAGTAGAAGAGTCAGGGAGCTACCATAAAGAAACCAAGGGGTGCCAGAAAAGACTGAGAGGCCACAGCAGTGTATTCTGACAAGACACAGGGGAGGCTCCAGAAAGGCAACGCTGTTGGGAAGAAGTGAATGTAGTCAGTAGAAGGACATAGTCCAGATGTGTACAAATATGCTTGGAGAGCAGCATTTTTGTCTTTGTCCCTGTCTTACCAATGTAGAAAGTCATGTACACCATGGAAAAGCAGAGGATGACATTGGTGAGTGTGTTGCTGAAAAGGTCTGTCAATATACACTGGATGACCCTGGCACAGCAGTATCCACAGATGATGCTCCCGACGATGTCCAAGGCGAGTCCCATGACGACATGTAACTCTAAAAAAGAAAGAGGAAAGAGAAAGTAGAAAACAAGGAAGGGAGCTATAACTTTCTTTTTCTTTCTTTCTTTGGAGAGGCAGTACCAGGACTTGAACTCAGAACCTCGTGTTCTTGCTTAGTTTTGCATTTGAAGCTGACACTCTTATCACTTGAGGCACACCTTTACTTGGATTTTTGCTAGTTACCTGAAGATCAGAGATTCTCGGATCTCTCTGCCTCGCCTGGCTTTCAACCATGATCCTCAGATCTTAGCCTCCTGAGTAGCTAGGATTACAGGTAGGTGAGCCACCAGCACCTGGCTGGGCTCTTTTATTGATGGCATTTTGTGTGGCTTACCAGATGACAGCGTTCCCAGCTGGGTACGAGGACTCTCTTGGGATAACTTTTCTCTTTGGTCTGCAACTTGAGGTTTACTTGGCCAGGGAGGGAAGATTCAAATGTTTTCAGGAAGCAGACAAAGAGCATATATGTGAAATCAAATGTGAAAGCCAGGTGACAGATTGAAGAGAGAATATCCAAGCAAAA
The DNA here is from genome assembly GCF_000151885.1 of Dipodomys ordii. Taxonomy (NCBI): domain Eukaryota; kingdom Metazoa; phylum Chordata; class Mammalia; order Rodentia; family Heteromyidae; genus Dipodomys; species Dipodomys ordii. The sequence continues at coordinate 9,997,746 of NW_012267243.1, read as the reverse complement.
AAGCATCCACGGTTGGCTTGATCGCTCAGTGGTAGAGCTTGTAGCTAGCATGGTTGAGGCCCTGATTTGATCCCTAGCATAAAATTTAAAAAGACAATCAAATTCAATTTTTTTTTCAAGAAATCAGTTTGTGGCCTTTCTCCCCAGCCCAGGGGGCTTTTGGGAAATAGATTTTAAAACATCATCAGTCACAGTAACTGGAGGCTACTTAAGCATCGGGATAGTCCAATGTGAGTGCTGAGGGAACTCAGATTACAGGTGTGAGCCATGGGGCCCAGCTATATCTTCTTTATCTTCTAATAGTATGTCTGGAAATCTAACAAAGCAACACATTCAACTGGCTCAAATCTAAGACCACATCAATTCTTAAAATCCACTCACTGAGATCCAGATTGATTCAGGAAAGAGGAAAATCTAAGCCAGATGATGCAATTGTGCATGCACGTACACACGCATATATGTACACTGAGGGACATGAAATCATTTTTTTAAACTCGTTTGCCTTTTAGTATCCAAGTAAACATAAGTTGTATTTGCTCTCTTATTACCTGATATTCTAATTAGTCCAAGAGTAAAGTATAGAAAGGCAGTAAGGACATCGTCAATGCAGCTTAATTTCAATAACAATGATTTTAGAAAACATATCAACCAAAGTATGTTCTTACCTCTAAACATGGAAGTATGCAATGAGTAGCCCCGAAAAATTCCAAAAAAGATGGCTGTGACACTACAGATGATCAACGATTCTCCTCTGATGATATCAATATACATTTTAGAAATACCTGGAAAAGGAAATACAAAATGTAATTAAAGGTGGTACATGAAAATGGTATATTTGGACATGAAGCTGAAAGGAAGGGGAAGGGCACGGTGGGGAAGGGAAGGAAGGAGAGAAAAGAGAAGAGGAAGGGAGAGGAGGGAGGGGAAGAAGAAGACAGTCATGACAGGGATAGGTTTGTAAGACGATCATAATCACCATGGCTGGCTTTTTCATTTCTACATTGTACCTTCTGAAAATTCAGAGGCAAAGGGATAAAGCAGTAGCACTTTAAGTACCTATGGCCTCAGTCCCTGAGTGATCCAATCAAGGTGAGCTAATAGAAATGGGGTTAGGGAACAGAACATCACCACCAAAAGTGTCCAAGGCTGCCGATGTTGTTCCAGCTATAGGTAAAATGGGTATAAATGCAGGCGTGAGTTTGGATCTTTCATACTCATTCATAGGGCAATATATTTCCTCTAAATAAAACCCGTACCTTACAGTTGGTTAGAAAAAATGTTTCGGAGTCAAAAAAAAAAACAAACAGAAACCATAGCATGCAGCCACTTCGTGAATTTATTGCAGTGTGGAATGAAATGCAGCGATAGAAGAATATCTCAGGTAAACTCATCCCTCGCTCCACCCTAACCAAAAGATGAGAAACGGACAAAACCACAAACTCTGTTGGGAATAATCTTTTCTCGAATACGTATAATTTGAGAATAAGACTATTTTCTTACCTTTCTTTTCTTTGAAGTAAAAAACAACAACCCTACAACTTACCCAACCTTGGCTCCTCAAATAATGGTAGCAGTTCCAAGGAGCATTTTCAAGAAAAGGCTCATTGAAGGGATTTTGATTTTCTCTCTGTGTGGGTAAATGGAGCCCTAACTTTACTTTGTAGCTTTAGCTTTTCTTTGTAAAGTCTTTACTTTGTAGCTCAGCATTTAGTGACACAGACTATGAATACAAGTTTCTGTCACCTTCTAGAAGAGTTACAATGCTCCTCTTGGAAACTGTGTGTGTGTGTGTGTGTGTGTGTGTGTGTGTGTGCACATGACAGTGAGTGAGAGCACACATGCACCAGATCTTGTGCTCTCATTTGACTTTTTCACTTTTATCTGGTATACTACCACTTAAGCCACATCTCCAGCTTTTTGCTTCATAATTGCAGCTAAGAGTCTCTCAAATTTGTCTGCCAGGACTGATTCTGACCCACAGCTCCCAGATTTCAGCCTCCTATGTGTTTAGGATTATAAGCATGAGCCACCAGCACCCTACTTGAAAACATCCTTTAAGGTTATAATTGACTCTATCTCACATCCTCATCTGTTCTGCCTTCTACAGATCATTAAGTCCTTTAACCTCAAGGGGAAAAAAGCACAGATTTCTACTCTGCCACATGTAAAACTTCTGTGAGAAAAGTATCACCCAAACCATGTATTCCCCCACAAAACATAATAACGTACTCCCTTATCTCCAAGGTAAGAAAAATAAATCGGACATACCAATAGTTTTCATTGTGTTCACAGAATGAATAGGATCTGTAATGCCCAGGGTGATGCTAAAGAATAAGCAACACTGTATATCCCATGATTCCTTATTGAATTTCAAAACCACATATCCAATTACGATGAATGCTGTGCAAAAGCTTATCAACGCAGTTAACAGGACCTAGGAGCCAAGTCAAAACACAGCATTAGATTCGACAGCATGACTGCATTTACTTACATCCTGAGAATCACGTTTTTGTATCTATTTCTACTTTCTTGGGTTTTTTGGTTGTTGTTGTTGTTTGGTTTGGTTTTTTTGTCGGTTGTGGGGCTTGGACTCTGGCCTGGGTGTGGTCCCTGTGGTCTTCAGCTCAAGGCTAGCGCTCTATCACTTGAGCCACAGCACTACTTCCAGTTTTCTGCTGGTTAATTGCAGATAAGAGTCTCCTGGGGACTTTCCTGCCCGGTCTGGCTTTGAAAGGCTATTCTCAGATCTCAGCCTTCTGAGTGGCTAGGATTTACAGACCTGAGCCACTGGCGCCCAGCTACTTTCTTGGTTTTCATTGACATATAACAGTTGTACATATTCATGGAGTACAAAGCATACAGTATGTAGTCATCAAATTCAGGGCAATTAGCTGTCACTTAAAATGCATGGTTTCTTTCTGTGAAAACATACAAAATCCTCTGTTCTCTTCTGAAATACGGATATTGAATTCCTTTTTCTTTTTGGTTATTACTGGAACATAGGATAGCTCTATTTTTAAGTTCTCTGAAACCTTCTTACTGTTTTCCCTAATAGTTGTAATTATTTGCATTCCTACCAACCATGTGTTAAAAACCTTCCTTTTTCTACACCCTCATGAGCATTTATTTTTATCTTTTTAGAAAATGTTTTAATATAGTATTTTAATACTATTATAACACTACACTCAAATATAATGTGCTAACATGGATTAATATTCTAATTTAACATTAAAGCACAAATCTAACCCTCAGTCCAATCTAATATTCTAAGGCTACAAACCCTTCAACACATCATCTTTTATAGCATACTAATATGCTACAAAAGACACTGCTACAACATTCCAATCTAGGCTACTCACATAATAAAACATTTCTCTATTATTTGTATGCAAGTCTAACACAACACCATAAAATAATTGTCTAAGTAATTACTTTAATATCAGGGGTTTTTAATCTTTTTATATTAATATTCTAAAGGAAATAAGATGTTATTTCATTGTGGTTTTGACTCCTATTTCCTTGATGATAGTGTTGTTTTGATTTGGGGTTGTTTTTTGTTTTTTGTTTTTTGGCCATCTGTGTATCTCCTTTTGTAAAATGTCTATTCAGGTACTTTGGCTCATTGTTAATAGGACTGATATTGGGGGAAGGGGCTGCTTGAATTTGTAGTAGAAGTCTGCTAGACTGAACTGCAAAGCAATATTAGTGAAGAGTTAGAATAAGAAGATATCATAATTAACAAAACAATCTACTGAACAAATTTAAATTCCCTGTACTCAAAACTTTGAGAACACACATTTCTTGCAAGAGAAAAAGCAGGGAACTTTCAAAAACTAACTGATCGTGGAGAAGACCGGAGAGTAAATCTCCACAAGTCACAGGACTGGCTATACAAACTACAGTGTCTGATTACAATCTGATAGGAGGCACAATAAAAATGAGCCAGGTGTGTGTGTGTGTGTGTGTGTATGTGTGTGTGTGTCTTGAACTCAGGGCCTCAGTCTTGTGTAGCTTTTTTTGCCCATTGTTGGCACTTGACCACTTGAGCCACACTTCTGGCTTTTTGCTACTTAATTATAGATTAAATTCTCTTGTGCTTTTCTGCTTGAGCTGGCTTTGAACCAGGATCCTCAGATCTCAGCCTCCAGAGTGGCTAGGTTACAGGTATGAGCCATTGGCTTAAAATTCTTTAAATTCCTAATGTATAAAATTGAAAAAAAATAAATTTACAATTGATTACAACTGCTGGGTTTCACCCTTCAATATCTACTCTGGAGGTGGAGATTGGGAGGACTGAGGTTCAAAGCCAGCCCAGGCGTAAACATAAAACCCCATCTATATATCAATAGCTTGATACAATGGCATGCACCTCTCATCCTAGGTCGAAATCAGAGAGATAGCAGTTCAAGGCTAGCCCAGACATAGCTCAATCAATAGCTGGACACAGTGGCACACCTATGTCATTTAACTACATGGAGATACAAACAGGCAGATCATAACCCAGGCCAGCCTAGGCAAACACTGAAGACACTATTCAAAACGTACTGAAAGGGGCTGGGAAGGTGGCTCAGTGGTATAGCGCTTGCCTTGCATGCATGAAGCCCTGGGTTCAATTCCTCAGCACCACATAAGCAAAAAGAAAAAAGCCAGAAGTGGCGCTGTGGCTCAAGTGGTAGA
>NW_012267243.1:9974901-9990870 GCF_000151885.1 Dipodomys ordii | reverse complement strand
AAAAAAAAAAAAAAAGAAAGAAAGAAAAGAAAAGAAAAAGAAATAAAAAGCTAAAAGGACTTTGAGAGTGGCTCAAGTGGTAAAGTCCGTGTATAACAAGCTCAGGGCCATAAGTTTAATCCCCAGTACCACAAAAAAAAAATCCTCAACTGTGCCTCAGTTTCCTCAACTATGAGATGGTAATGCAGTACTATTTCCATTTAACAGCTGCAAAAGTGAATAAATTCACAGTAGGCCAGTGGTTCACACTTGTAATCCCAGCTACTCAGGAGGCTAAGATCTAAGGATTTTATTTGAAACCAGCCCAAGCAGAAACTCTGCGATTCTTATCCTCAATTAGGCAGCAAAAAGCCAGAAGTGACACAGTAGCTCAAGCTTTGAGCAAAATTTTAAAAAAAAAGAGCTTAGAAACAGCACCCAGACCCCAAATTGAAGCTCCAGTACTCACACACACACACACACACACACACACACACAAATAAATAAATAAATATAAGTGAAGGAACTCAGGAGTTAATGAGCTAATAAATTAACAAGTATAAAGCACTCAGTAAACATTCACAGACACTCAAGAGAGGTAGTATTTCTGAAACCAGAAAGTCTTCACAACCCTAGATACGTTCAAGAATTACCACTTTTTTGGGGAGGGGGGGGCGTTGGTCGTGGGGCTTGAACTCTGGGCCTGGGCGCTGTCCCTCAGCTCTTCAGCTCAAGGCAAGCACTCTCTACTGCTTGAGTCACAGCGCCACTTCTGGTTTTCTAGTGGTTTATTGGAGATAAGAGTCTCATAGACTTTCCTGCCCAGGCTGGCTTTGAACCGTGATCCTCAGATCTCAGCCTCCTGAGTAGCTAGGATTAAAGGCATGAGCCACCGGCGCCTGGCTAAGAATGATCACATTTCAAAAAGTAAAAATCAAACAATGAGTGGAAGCAATTGTTAATGACCCTATTACTATCCAGTTGAAATGGGAAATGGGTACCGAGATACCTTAATGAAGGTTTACATGAATGAAACTGCGTCTCTGCTATATGATGGGTATTTTACAGTTCCTCTGATCAGAAAGGGTGGACGTGTCTCATCAATGAAACCTCTGCTGCCAGGCCCCCTGGGTCTCCCCAGGTGCTAAGGACAGTGGTGAGGAAGGACCTTGAGGATCCTATGGGGACGGGAGACGACCGAAAACCCAAAAAACCCAATGGTGCAAATGAATTCACCTCACTGTCAAATCACTGCGTTTCCCTAAGCTTTCTTGATTTTACATCTCCTTTATTATGGACTTTCCTATGCAAAAGTTTGAATGCCAGATGAAATCATGTAAGCACATGTTTAAGAAAAAACTATCCCACAGAGGGGGATGGGTAGGCGAATGCATGCCTGGCACGCTAAGCCCTAGGCTTGATCTCAGTAACCCCTACAACAATAGAATATTCTGCACATCCCGGAAGACATGGGGTGGATTTGGTAGTTTGGGTCCTCAGATGTATTCTCTAGCGTCAAGCATACGATACCTCAACGAAATGGTAGGCCAGCTGTCCTAGCACAAATCCTGTCATGGAAAGAATTGCCAAGACCAAGACGTCAGAATTCCTTAAAACCATCTTTACAAATCCTTAAAGAAAAAAAAAGTCACTGAAGCACAATTCATAGCTTAAAATATGTGTGGAAATGTAACAATGAAATCCCCTTTCCATATAACAAACGTAAGCTAATAAAATGCTAATTACCCCCCAATTGATCACTACACAGTACTTGATTTGAATAGTAGGTACAAATGTTATATCTCAACTTTAACATAAACCTTATAAGCCAGGTGCTAGTGGTGCACACCTGTAATCCTAGCCAATCAAGAGGCTGAGAGCTGAGAATTCCAGTTGAAAACCAGCCTGGGCAGAAAAATCCTAGAGACTCTTATCTCTAATTAACCAGGGGAAAAAAAAGCCAGAAGTGAAGGCATGGCTCAAGCGGTAGAGAGCTATCTTGAGTGAAAAAGCTAAGCAAGAAAGAGCACAAGGCTTTGAGTTCACACCTCAATATTGGTACAAAATAAAATAAAAAAATGAACCATATGGAGATTTTTAAGTTTATAGCTTCAACACAATTTAACATTCACTCTCTAAGTTTAAACGTTTGAGTTAGGTTATCATAGCAGCTGGTGGTTACTATAAATACTGTTAAAAGTCACGATGATTATGAAATGCTACCCACTCTGTACAAGATAGCTGGTAATATCTGGTCATATGTTATCAATAATAAATAATAAACAAAAATAATTTTTATTTCTGTTATAATAATTTTAATAATAAACTAACAATGTTATTAAAATTAACAATAATAAACGAATAATAACGTCAGTGAAATTATTTTTTTAAGAGTTACATGAGGCATCTGTCCCAGATGAGCTTGGAAAAATACGAGATTTCCACCGAGGCCTCCTGTCTGACCATGCACAGACACATTAGGATCATTGAGTGGGTATCTTACCAATGGATCTGATGGTGTGAAATAAATCAAACTTAATATCTACGTAGTTTATCTTACGTGAGTAATTACTCCCATGCGGTAAGACAGCATGAGGACGTAAAAGGCAGAAATGCTTCTTTTATTTTTGAGACAGGGTCTCACATTGTAGCTCAGGCCTTCATTTGCAATCCCCCTTCTTCAGCTTCTCAAGGGCTGGGTTTAAGGGGTGAGGCCAATGCACCCAGCCAAAAATACTTCTAACTAATTCTAACCATAAGCAAAACTGTCTTAGCAGATAAGCAACAAACAGCACCTGATATTCCCTATCTGCATTTTCTGGCCTTGCAGGCCTGCTCTGTCCAAGATTATTTATATGTAGACTATACTGAGTCTAATCTGCTCATGCATGGGAGAAGATTGCTATTGCTCTAACAGATTCTGTACATCCTGCTTCGCAGCTACTGGTCAAGCCAAGTTAGCAGGCATTTATTGAATACTTCTTGTATGTATAAAGCCAGATAAATAAATGTTATTCATGCTATGTCTGCTATACTTTTTTACTGCTGGTTCATTTTGTCCTTACCAAAATGGACTGAAGTCATTACAGAGTATTTTGAAGACTTCCAGAGAAAGCAATTTCAGCTGGATACAAGATATAAAATTGAAGATGTTCTTTATTCATATCAACTTCCTTATTTTGTTCCTTCACATCTTAATTCCAGAAAGGAGATTGTTCATATATATATATATATATATATATATATGCGATGTATTTTAGTATTATTTACCCTCCACCATTCTCTCTCTTCTCCCATTTCCCTCTAATTGCATAGTTACAATCAAGTTCTATGTATACATAACTATGGATATAATATACAAATATATTATGCACATAATACTGTATGCATATAATACATATAGTGTGTACATATGTGTATATGTACATATATTCATATACATGTATATGTATATATATGTTCATATAGGGATCTGTATATATGTATATCTTTTTTGTATGTGCCAGTCCTAGGGCTTAAACCCAGGGCTTGGGTACTATGCCTGTGTTTTTCTGTGCAAAGCTAGAGCTCTGCCATTTCAGCCACAGCTTCACTTCTGGCTTTTTGGTGGTTAGGAGATAACTGTCCCACAGGCTTTCTTGCCCAATTGGCTTTGAACCATGATCTTCAGATCTCAGCCTTCTCAGTAGCTAGGCTTACAGTAAGCCACTGGTTCCTAGGCTAACTTTAGTTTTTTGAAGCGCCTCCTCCACATCCCAGAAAGGATTTACGAGCAGCTGACATTGCTTCTTCCTTACAAATTCTCCTTGGCAGAAGTCTACACATGTTTCCCTAATCACTAGGGCTGAATCGTAGAATTCAGTGCCGGTGTCACTGTCTGCTACTTTATCCGTGTAAATACCATTTTCTACACCTGTTGAGTTCTTAATCAAAGGTTGAGTGGCCCTTATTTGTGAAGTCTTTCCAAATTTCCTTCTGGAGAGAGGCAGTGAAGGTGGGCTGTCATCTTCTCTAGAGAAATAATCACACCCAAAGCCACAACAAATGGTAAAAGCTAAGGACACTGACTGTGCAGGCTGTAAATTTTATGTCTTGGCTGCCTTTGTGTGGTTGCTACAATCACCTCTCAAGTTCTCAGATATTTTTGTCAGGGTGGGCCTTATTACCAGAGAATCACAGCATTACCTCCATGTGTATACTTGGCGCAATGCACCAGAGTTACTTGTTTGCCTGTCCCCCTCAGGAGAGGGTGCCATGAGGTCAAGGCCTGTCTCACCTTCCTTAAGTACCAACCCCACCACTGTACCAGTGAATGGATCTGATGGTGAGAAATGAATCAAACTTACTGTCTATATAGATTATCTTACATTAATAATTACTCACCTAAGGTAATTTACTCATGTTACCTAATGAAGGAACACATTTAGGTGCTACTTAAAGTTGTTCTAAGAAGGTTGGGCCATGGCTAGGTGGTAGAGGACCTGCCTAGCAAGTACAAGACTCTGAGTTCAAACCACAGTACTAGCAAAAAATAGTTTGAAATTGAATGAAGCGAAACTGACAGAATTTACTCACATCTTGAAGTCCCATTTTCTTTGGATGTAGTTAGAATCACTTTACCATAATCTGATTTTTAAAAAGCTCAAAGGGTAAAGAAGAGATGAGTTTTAGGGATCATTACCTACCTCCCAGGACAACAGTGGCACATACAAGCATTGCAAAGTGCTCCTCTATCACATAGTAATCAGCTGACCTTCCGCAGAGTAAATCGGGTTTGCTGTCTTCCATTATCCAGAAGGAAGAATTGATCTTGGTCTTTGTCATTATTTCTCCAAGCCTCGGTGGATGAACTCACATGTGCTGATACTTTCTCTACCACAGACTAACCTGTTATAATATACAAAGAGAAACCTGAGGCCCTTCAGGGCCCTGTTCACCCACACGGTCTCTACCTGAGAGGGTATCACACTCAGACTGCCCAAAGCACACACTTACACTGATGGATCTAACTCGTGTTCAAGGATATTATAGAGGGACCCTAAGAGCATTGTTAGCATTTCTTCTCAAGGCTGCTGCATACATAAAAGGTTATTACAGATTATTGCACTTACTACTGTCATGACGTGAAAACGTTTGCTTCCCCAGCCCCCCACCCCAAGTAAACAAGAAGTTTCCCAAAGGCCATAGCTAAAAACTGACCTTCAATAAGGCTGTGCACATCATATGTGACACAAGATAGGCTGTTCATAATGCTTGATGAACCCAAATCTTGGTGAGGAAGGAGCAAGGGTAAATGGAGGGGCACAGACCATGCTAGAATTCCATTTCACTATTCTAATACCAGTACTCCTTCCTCTCCTTAAAACTGAAAATGGCACATGGCAAACCAGGCCAAAGTTGGACATGAAGATGGGGTTGGATCATCTAAAAACAAAATAAAATACTGAGGCTGAGTTCTCATCGTATGAGGACTTGGATTAAATTCGAGCCTCTTTTTCAAAGTTTCAGGCATCTCAATAATAGGGTGGGCCTTGACCCTCAGCCTCAGCTGTGTTCTAGTCTGGGACATAGCTGCAGAAATGTGTGTACAGGTCCTGAAAGAGACTCCTGCTGTTTGATTTTTTTCATCGCAGCCCTTCTATCTTAGTAACTCCTAGAAGGTCCTAAAGAAAAAGTATTTAACCAACCCTAAATATTTTTAAATAATATTTATATTTTATCTTTGTGTAGTTACTGGTCAGAATAATTATGCTATAAATCAGGGGGTGGGCCAGAAAAGCACCACATCTTCAAATCACTTCACCTGACCCTCGAATAGCCGTTAGGAGTCCTTTGTCAAACCATTCTGTCCCCACCTTAATGACCTTTAAATCAAGTTTTTCTTCAAACTGCCAAAAACCAGAGACATGATCATCCCAGACTAAGCTGGTTCAGAGCTGAAGTCAAGATGACGGCTTTGAAAATCTCTAGGAACAGGATCAGCCCCAGTCTGTTTGCCAGGGATGGTACTGCCAACTGATATCACCAGGCAAAATCCATTCCCACTCCTTCTTCCCATTGGTTTCTTCCCAACCTGCTATATTCTGATTGGCTACACACACTATCCTCACCACCAATCCTGAAGAGGCTATTTTCTACTTCCAAGGAAGCTTGCATTTCTTTAGTGCTCAAGCTGTTGACCATAAGCAAAACAGTTGTAACTGATTCCTCTTGACTGGCATAATCAGAGGAAGTGGTCAGTGCTATTCGCCATTTAGACAGCTCATCTTTTTATGTATTTTTTGAACATGTATACTCTTTTCCTTTTGCCAACCCAATTCAATTCAGTTATAACCTTCTTCAATGTAGCTCTCTCTCTTTTCTGCTTCATTTTCTTTCAACTTTTTCCAGTTTCTTTGTCTTCCCTTCTAATGTTTCTCATTCTTATTTTGCTCCTCTCTCCAATCATTGGCTCTTGGTCCTTAATTTAAAGAGACAATGTTACTCCTTCTCACAGAAGGAAAAGATGCAGCCTTAAATTCTGTAATGCCTAGCAAATATTTTTTTTGCTTCAGATCTAATTACTAGAAACAAATACAGTACATTAATTCTTTGCATGAATATTACTTGTTTCGTAGGTAACTTTTAAGGAGGGGTTGTCTTGTGATGCAGAGGTTCCCTCGCATCCCTGTGTTTCACTAATCAATGTGGTTGTTCATCGTACCAAGGAACCTTCTCAGCAGGAATAGTGCCAGATATATTATCCGTCATCTACAGCGCTTATGAATTAAGGAAATGTTGACTATTTGCTGAGTTCCCTCTGCCTTCTCCTCTTTTCACCTTATCCATCTATACTGTTTGCCACTTTGCTTTCTCTCAGCACCTTTCGCTCTCTTCAGCCGCCCTGCCTCAGGTAATTTTAACCAATGTCCTTCCAGCTTCTACCTAGTTCCTATCCCATGTTGTCTCCTTAGGCTTACTTGGTCCATCTAAATCCTAGAGTAAGGGTCTGTATTTTCCTGTTTGTTTTTGTGTGCAATCCTGGGGCTGGGCATTGTCCCTGAGATTATTTTTTCTGCTCAAGACTAGTGATTTAATACTTGCGCACAGCTCTATGTCTAGCTTTTTGGTGGTTAACTGGAGACAAGAGTCTCACGGACTCTCCTGCCCAGGCTGGAGCCTCCTGAGCAGCAGAAATTACAGACACGAGCCACCAGCACCCAGCAAGAGACTCCTCTGTATTCAAGTTCCAAAATTCTGATGCTCCAAATCCTCATATTTCAGGAAAACTCAGATTGAACTTTAGTCAGCTCTGACTTACATAAAGTTCTGAAAACCTCAGGTAACAAACACATAGGAAAACACAGATATGATCAAATTCCCCTTCATTATCACCTTTCTAAAAGGCCCTAATAAATTGTTTCACCATTTATTTAAAGCCAGCAAAAATGAACTTTAAACGTTTAGGAAAGCTAAGGCTGGGAGGCTGCCCGGTGCCTTTCCCCAAGCCTGCGCTCTGGTAATATGCCATATGATGTGACTGAGATAGGCCATAACATAGGCAGGTTACTCACAGGTTCTCATCCACCTGACACTATGAGAGGCTCAAGGGTTATAATGGGATTCAGGCAGGGCCAATCAGATGGTTCCTAGTACTGAGATACCACCAATACTCAGAGAAAGAATTGTTCTGTTTCCACTTGAGTTAATCGGTGATGCTGACTGCATGATACACCTAGAGAATACCTACCTGGCTTTCTCCTAAGATGTGAGATGTTCTATGAGGTACCAGCTTAGATATTTCTAAAATTTTAGCAGTTAACCACATAATGCCAGCCTGCGTTTTATCTTTTCCCAGAAGTAATTTCTTAATTTCAAAATGCATTGCCATCTAGAAAGACTGGAAATGAGAAAAAATGTGTGTGTGTGTGTGTGTGTGTGTGTGTGTGTGTTAATATGAAGGCTTGAACTGAGAGCCTTGAACTTTTGCTTGGCTTTTTGTCACTCATGGCTGATGCTCTACAACTTGAGTCATGCCTCCAGTCTGGCATTTTGCTGGCTGGTTGGAGATGAGTCTTTCCCATGTGTCTTCCCAGGCTTGCTTTGAACTGTTATCCTCAGATCTCAGTTCCCTGAGTAGCAAGAGTTACAGACCTGAGCCACTGCATCTGTTGCAATTTTATTTTGCAAAACCAGTAAGTCTAGGCGCCTTTATTATTATATTTAGGTAGCTGTACAAAAGAGTTGCCATTTAACAAGCAGTTCATGAATACAATGCATTTGATCCATGTCACCCTCCTTTATATGACTTTCAAAAGTTTATTTGAAAGCTGATCTTTGGCTTTTTCAGCTCATCTCTCTCCTCATCTCAAAGTTTGGGAAAAGCCAGGTGGTGCTGGAATACAATCTGGAGATGTTCTTGAGGCAGGGTTATTAAGCTCATTACTTAGAATAATGGTGTGGCCCCTCTTTAACCGGGTCCCTTTCTCTCCAATAACAATAGGCTCCCACTAGTAGCCTCCTGGGGCCCTGAAAGCTTCTACTACATGATGCCTCTTGCCCTCGCACGCACTTCTCTCTAGACCTTCCCGACCTCTACCCACCACCGGTCCCCCTGCCAAAGTCACACAGATTGTGGCTTCTGTTACGTCAATTTCTCAGGCTCGGGCCGCAAAACAAATGTTATATTTTGTTATGCAACGAACAAAAACAAAACTGAGTAGCTTAAAACAGTAACGTTCATTTATTTAGCTCACAAATCTGTAATTTTGGCAGTGCCCAGCCGAGAGTTGGTATCTACTCCATGAAGTATGGGTGGCTTGACGGCAGAATCCACTTCCCGGGTGACTTAGTTGTGTGTCTGGCAGGTGGAGTGGATGGCCGCTGGAGCTCAGCCAGCCCTGTGGCTTGAGGCCTTGGGTCTTTTCCCTGCAGGTTTCTCCACAGACAGGTTTCAAAGAGAAAGCATCCTCGGAGAATTGGGAAGAAGCCACATCTTCCTCTGTGATCTAGCCTTGGAGATCACAGCGGCTCACTGCCACGGGGATCAGAGGCTGGTGCAGACCATGTCACTAGGCAGGAAACCACCACATTATCAAAGAAGCCTGGGAGATGGAGATGGGGTCATCTTGGAAAATTCAGCGTACCGCAAGTTAGAATGAATGCTGGCGTAACTCAGTCCTTTACAATTTAGGGCCACTGTGTGAACACGGTGTCTGCCTCCTTTGCTCTGTCTAGAGCAGTAGCTTTCAAAGGCTGGGGCAGACAATGATTCTGAATTGTGATAAAAGTTCAACTATACATAGTCAAATGAGAAAAACAAATGAAACATGAAATTCTATAATAAAGTTTAATTTATTCAATTTTAAGGATCAAACCTTATGCTGAGATTAGATCTTCCCTGCTTTTCTAGTGTTAAAAGGTAATGACAGGGGGCTGGGCAGGTGGCTCAGTGGTAAGAGTTCTTGCCTTGCATGCATGAGGCCCTGGGTTTGATTCCTCAGTACCACAGAAGCAGAAAAAGCTGGAAGTGGCACTGTGGCTCAAGTGGTAGAGCGCTAGCCTTGAGCTGAAGAGCTGAGGGACAAGCGCCCAGGTCCAGAGTTCAGGCCCCACAACCGACTGGAAGAAAAAAAAAAAAAAGGTAGTGACAGTACATAGTAGTTGTTTTCCTAATGATGTCATAAGAATATCCTCCCTTTAATTTTTCACTGTTTTTTTTTCCAATCACTACAACACAAAAACCTAAGGAATCACTGTTTGTAAGTTATCATACCTTAACACTGAACTTAGCCCTTGATTAACCACCTCTCACTTATGTGGAGGTTTTCCTGATACTAATATGTGCTTTCAAAAACAATCACTCTGCAAAAGTTCAAGAAAAGCATGCAGCAGAGCAAGACTTGAGCTTCAAACATGAGGTGTTGTAGCTCTCCATGCATCTACCTATAATTCAGTGCAACAAGAGGTACTATATCTCTCTAAACAGACCAAAGTTATAGCTCCCTTCATAGATTTAAATACATGTTTGGATCCTCACGTCAGAAGAAACTTTGAAATCAGATCCAGGAATCCTTCAGTAATCACTAGGTTTACACACCCTAAAAAATAGCATGACAAGATGAAGGCTTGGGAAATAGAGGATCAAGGAGACTTCAGAGTGTCGGATGTGCCTGGGCCTTGTCTGCAGGAGAAGTGGGTACAGAAATGGGGCACTGGAATAAGCAAGGTATGGAGGTAGGTTTGGAGTCACTTTTAAAAAGATCAACAAGCTCTATAAATGAATGAAGAGTAATGGAGAGGGGTCTATGAATAAGGTAGTAATAAGTCCTATGACTAAGGTAGTACTAAGTGAATTCATTCAAATACTATTTACTAAGTTGCTATCCTATAAACTCTATATAAATGACAAGTAAGATAAAGTCCCTTCCCTCAAAAAAACCACACCATTCACATTACTCAGAATGAAGTGACTGGCCCTCTGCATGCCCCAAAGGAGGAAAGATTCATCCTTTGTAATAGGGGGTGCAGAATTACAAACTGCTTCACCAAGCATCAGAACTGAATCCTCAGAGGTCCCCAAGGGGGCAAGAGGAAGAAGAGGAGCTGGTGGAGGAGTTAGAAAGGCATATTGGGTTGCCGGGCGCTGGTGGCTCACGCCTGTAATCCTAGCTACTCAGGAGGCTGAGATCTGAGGATCGCGGTTCAAAGCCAGCCCGGGCACGAAAGACCGTGAGACTCCTATCTCCAATAAACCACCAGAAAACCGGAAGTGGCGCTGTAGCTCAAGTGGTAGAGCGCTCGCCTTAAGCTGAAGAGCTGAGGGACAGCGCCCAGGCCCAGAGTTCAAGCCCCACGACCGACAAAAAAAAAAAAAATTAAAAAAAAAAAAAGAAAGGCAGATTGGGAGACAGGAGAGGGCTCTTGATTGGCAGAAAGGTGCCGATACACTGAGTCTTACAAATAAGCTATCTGCAAATGTATCAAAAGCTAGAAAAGATCTGAGGATAAAGACTGGAGACAGGTGAATGGAGAGGTTTCTTTTATTCTAGGGGAGCTCCAGAAAAGGGGGCTAAGGAATTGGCAAGTGAAGTCCAGGAATCTCCCCTACTCATACCTGGAAAAGTCATGTTTTATTCATGATCAAGGCTTCAAAGGAGCAAAGTGAAAGCAGAGACAACCAAGTGGACTACTGGAAAATACCCTGAACTCAGAGACCAGAACAATGCAGACTACCTCCGTATTGCTCCACAGCTCGTAAACACCGGCTGCAGCCGCCAGAGAAGGGGTGAGAGTTATTGCCTACACTTCTATGTAAAGGAAATTGAAACTGATTTGCTCATGCAGTATTAAAAAAAAACAACTCAAAACTTTATAAAGTGTGGGAGACATTTAAAACAGGATTATCTCAAAACTGAGGGAAAATGTCAAGGATAAAGTATTGCTGAATTGCATATTCATTTTCCCTCTCCTCAAAAATGAAAGGCTAGCTTGCAGAGCAAGACAAAGAGGATGAAGTTGTAAGAACAAGAAAATAAGCTGTTGTTTTAAACATTTCCTTTTCTATAAATCTTTTCAAGGAAGTCACAAAGTAACAGAACATTCAGGGGCTAGAAAACAGACGTTTAAAAATTATCAATAGGAAGCCGGGCGCATGTGGCTCATGCCTGTAATCCTAGCTTCTCAGGAGGCTGAGATCTGAGGATCGTGGTTCAAAGCCAGCCTGGGCAGGAAAGTCCATGAGACTCTTATCTCCAATAAACCACTAGAAAACTGGAAGTGGCGCTGTGGCTCAAGCATTCGCTTTGAGCTGAAGAGCACAGGGACAGCGCCCAAGCCCAGAGTTCAAGCCCTATGACCAACCAAAACAAATTATCAATAGGAAATTTAAACAAAAATAAATAATAAAAAAATAGGGATACATGTGGACCCATTGCAACAATGAGATGTACAAGTCGTTATGTCGAAAACGTATGTCGAAAACGAACTTTACGGGAGGATGGGGGGGGGCAGGGAGAGGATGGGAAAGGATGGGAAGGGGAAACAAAGGAGGAGGCTACAATGCTTGATAAGAAATGTACTCTCTATCTTGCCCATGTAATTGTAACCCCTCTGTACAGTATTTTCACAATTTAAAAAAAAAAGATCAATATGTGACTAATTATGGTGGCTAAGTCAAAGAAAGAAAGAAATTGAAAATAGGACAGGAGAAGAAATGGCATGGGTTCTGGTACAGTGTTAATTAACACTGCCAAACCTAGAGCACGGAACAGCTTCTACATATACAACTACTCAGAATGTACTTTTGTTAATTTAAAGATAAATAGAAGTTAAAGATAAACAAGACTTTTACCTAGAAACTATACCCCTCCTCCACCTTAGAAGTGAATTTTAATTTGGACCAAAAAGGTAATAGTTAATAACCAGAAGACAATTTTTAATATTTTCTTGTTCCAGATTAGACCAGAGGCTGAACAGATAAAACAAAGTGCTGAAGTTAATACTTGAAATATTTTTATAAAACATCTATTGTTCTTGACTCCAATTGGCATGAATAGATTTGACTTTCCTGCTACTAGAAGAAAATGCAGGCTTTTACAAAGGGTGTGCTCAGTATAATTTTGACTTCTCTTCTGATCACTGTTAGGTTGCAGATTTGGCACTTTTTACCGGACCTGAAAGGAAACAGATTTTAAAATTATATTTAGTGGGTGATATGGAACATAGTAAGGCCAGTTTTTCAAAACAACAAGCATACAACAAAGTCATTATGTCCCAACTTGAGCCAACCATTAATTAAACACCATGATTGCTGGTTTACTGATTCAAATATTCTTTTATCTAAATGTGTACAGCTGTGAGGTTATATCTCCCATGAGCTCAGTATTATTGTGGCTAGTTCAGTCATTGATTAGAAACTTTGCATCAATTGCTGAACCGCTCATCTATTTCTTCAAGGTAAAATGGAGAACAGTTCCAACAGGTTGCACGAAGGCCCAACATAGCATCCTGTGATAGGAAGGTAGGCTATATGACTTCAGGGAGAAAGGGCTGAGAAGGGGGGTGCGGGGAGGCTCGCCCGACGGTCATGGTGGGGGAGGGAGGTATGAAGTGACTGCCTCATCAGTAATTCCAGCCTGAGTCATCTCACTGTGAGACTATTCCCGTCTTGTTTTCTCTGCTCTCTTCTTTCTCCAATGTGTCATACCAAGAAGCCTAAATTGTTGTTGTTTTTAATTTTTAATACTAAGGACTGAACCCAAGGATTCTCACATACTAGGCAAATGCTCTACTACATAAGCCATGCTTCCAGATCTTTTTGTGTTTTATTTTGTTTCTGAGATAAGATCTCACTAACTTTGCCCAGCCTGATGTTAAACTCAAGATCCTCCTGCCTCAGCTTCCCAAGTGCTGAGAGGACTGGTGTGCAGCCCACTAGGCGGGGCCTGACCACTGCTCATGCCCAGGCCTGAGGAAGCACTGAGCCTCCATTCTAACGTTTCCTCCACACTCCTTCCTGGCGTCAGGACAACAGTCCTCTGCCGTCATGGTGCTTGGTCCCTGTCACACTACCTAAACTGTCTCTTAATCTCTTAAAATCTATGATCCCTTTTATAAGCATTAAGACTCTACATACTACATTTCCACATGCAAAAGAATAAAGTTGGATTCTCATCTCACACCATGCACAAAAAAAATGTAAAATGTATCACAAATGTATTACTTGAAACGTAAGGACTAAAACTACTTTTAAAAATCTTAGAGGACATGTCGAATTAAATATTGATAATACTGAAATGGAAAATGGTTCTGAGGTACAATACTAACACCCAAAAAGAAAAAAAAAGGAAAGGAAACTCATCAAAAGTAAAGTCTATTGTATTACAGACATAAGAAAGAAAAAGAATGGGACATATTACAGAATTGTATGTCTGGTAAAGGATTAACATCCAGAATATGTAAAGAACTCTTCCAATTGAACAATAAGATTGAACCTAGAGCCTCATGCACGCTTTCAAGGAAGATGCTCTACCACTGAGCTACATCATCAACCCAAGAAGTAATTTAAAAATACACTGAATTAGGGCTGGGATGTAGCTCAGCAGCAAAGTACTCACCTAGCAAGCAGAAGACCCTGCATACAGACACACATACACACATACACACACACACACACACACACACAATTAGAATTAAAACAGACATAACACCAGAGAATATATGCAGTTGGCCAACAAACATATGAAAAGATGCTTTAAATAATTAGTACTCATGGAAATGCAAGTAATAACTACAGTAAGACACAATTTCACACTCACTATAATGCCTAAGAAAATTTTAGGCAACAACAAATGTCAACAAAGAGGTGGAGAAACTGGAATCTTCACACGCTGCTGGTGGGAATGGGAAGTGGAAAACAGTTTAGCAGCTCCTCCAAAGGCTCAGTTGCTATCTGACCCAGAAGTGCCTCTTGTGTATATGCCAAAGAAAAGTGAAAACATGGGCCCATACAAAACTGAGACCACAGAGGCTGCATTAGTTGTAAAAGCCAAGAGTAGAAAGCCACATGTACATTGACCAATAGATGGATCAAATTTGTATCTAGCTGGAGTAATATTATTCAGCCATGAAGAGCAATGAAGCTTTATACATTTTACACCATGACAGAACCTTTGAAACATTATGCTTAGTGTCAGAGGCCAACTACAAAATGCAAGAAAATTTTTTATGATTCTATTTATTAAAAGTTCAGAACATTCAAATCCACTGTGATAGAAAGTAAATTAATGATTGCCAGGATTTGGAGAAAGGAATGGGAAGGGTTTTCTAATAAGAATAGGGTTTCTTTGGGGGAAGTGCTAAAAATAGACAATGGTGAGAATGACAAAGGTTTGTGGATATACTGAAAACCACTATTGGACCCTTTGAAAAAGTGGATTTTATGAGAATCATCTCTCAGTAAAACTAGGAAGTTTTATTGTCAATATTACGCTTTGAACTCAGGACTTTGTGCTTAATAGGCAAGTACTCTATCATTTTAATCATATGCCCAGCCCTTTTAGCTTTGGTTATTGTTTAGATAGGGTCTTGCATTTTTGCCTGAACTGGTCTCAGACCAGAATCCTACTACCTATGATTCTTGCGTAGCTGGCATTCAAAACTATAATACCCAGCTTGTTACTGAGATAGTCTCACGAACTTTTGACCTACCCTGGCCTCAAATTACAATCTTCCTGTCTCTGCCTAAGTAGCTGAGATTACAGGCACCTAGCAAAGCTGTTATTTAAAAAAGAAGAGAAGAATCCTAAATATGCTTGCCTCCGAGATTCTGGTCCGTGCACCTGCTCCATTCTCAAGCTGGCATTCCCACAACAGGCTTTGTCCCAAGTATATTATATATGCTCAAAGTTCTTTTTCAGATTCCATCACAGTAACTCCCAGGAAGACATGCTTTCTGAGCTGAGAATCATTGGTTAAAACCAAAGACATAAACTAGCTACACGCGGCGCACCAGTAGTCCTAACACTCAGGAGGCTGAGGCAGGATCCTGAGTTCCAAGCTAATCTGGCCTACACAGCAAAATCCTGACTTAGGAAATACCAAATCAAAAGCATGGTAATCACAGTGATTGAGGATGCTATCAAGTTGAGGCATTTATATTAGTTCTTATTGTTACTGATTATTAGTTCTTACTAATGGACACTAGGGAAGCTGGACCCCAAGCTCTTATGGATTAGGGCTTGAACAAAGTTAATGACTACTTAATGGAGGCTGTGAAAAATCACACTAGACCAGAAGTGACATCATTAAACTGAATTCTCCTCTTCTATAACACTCAAATCTTTTTTTTTTTTTTTGGGTCCGGTTGTGGGGCCTGAACTCTGGACCTGGGCGCTTGTCCCTCAGCTCTTCAGCTCAAGGCCTAGCGCTCTACCACTTGAGCCACAGTGCCACTTCCGGCTTTTTTTCTTTTTGCTTATGTGGTGCTGAGGAATTGAACCCAGGGCCTCA
>NW_012267243.1:9954784-9972726 GCF_000151885.1 Dipodomys ordii | reverse complement strand
CACACACTCAGAACTCTGCAGGAGTGTGTGTGCGTGCACGGGATTGCTGCTCCCAAAGTTATCACACACTCAGAACTCTGCAGGAGTGTGTGTGCATGCACGGGATTGCTGCTCCCAGTGTTTTTACGCAACTGCAGAGAGGTAACCTGCCATGGTCTCTTTGGAACACTCAGTGTGGTCCCGAAATGTAGTAGTATGTCTTTTTTATTGCAAAGGTGATGTACAGAGGGGTTACATTACCTTACATAAGTAAGGTAATGAGCACATTTCTTTTTGAACAATGTCACCCCCTCCCTCATTTTCTCCCACTCCCTCCCCCCATTCTCCTCCCTTCCCAGTTGTAAAGTTCATCTCAACATAGTGTCTAGGGAATATCACTGCTGCGTTGCTCCACCCTCTGTCCCACCGTTTCTGTGATTCCCCTTCCCTCCCTTAAATCAGATAACCTTATATACAAGACAAAGGGTACAGAGATCAAAAACAGTGCCAACAAGGAATAAACCAAAGGGGAAGGAAGGGAGGGAGGGATGGAGGGAGGGAGGAGAAAGGGAGGGAGGGAGGGAGGAAGGAAATAGTGCACTAGAAAAACCTCGTTTCCATTTCTTGGAGTTCATTTCGCTAAACATCGTTTTATATGGTCATATGCACATAGCTATTGAACTGCTGTGATCCTCTGCTATGAATATGATAGATATAGTCTAGTTATTACAAATGAGGGAGACCATACAGCCTATGTTTCTTTTGGGCCTGCCTTACTTCACTTAATATAATTTTTCCCAGGTCTTTCCATTTTCTTATGGACGGAGAAATGTCATTCTTTCTGACAGAAGCATAGAATTCCATTGTGTATATATACCACATTTTCTTGATCCATTCATCTACTAAGAGGCATCTGGGAAACTTGAAAAAGGAAATTAAAATAGACTTAAGGAGGTAGAAAATCTCCCATGATCCTGGATTGGGAGGATTAACTTTGTGGAAATGGCAGTGCTGCCAAAAATTCAGTGTGATACCCATCAAAATCCCAACAACATTCTTCAATAATATAGAAAGGCAATCTAAAACCGCATATGAAATCAGGCTCCAGTGGCTCATGCCTGTAATCCTAGCTATTCAGGAGGCTGCAATCTAAGGATTGTGGTTCAAAGCCAGTCTGGGCAGAAAAGTCCCCAAGAGACTCTTATCTCCAATAAACCACTTAAAAACTGGAAGTGGAACTGTGGCTCCAGTGGTAAAGTTCCAGCCTTGAGCAAAAGAAGCTCAGGGACAGTGCCCAGGCCCTGAGTTCAAGCCCTACAACCAAACTCATATGGAATAACCAAAGACCCCCAAATAGCAAAAACAATCCTTAGCAGGAAGAAGACTATTGGAAGAATATCAATACCAAACTTCAAACTCTGTTATAAAGCCGTAATTATATATAAAAAAAAAAACAGCTTGGTACTGGCACATGAACAGGCCTCAGGACACATGGAATAGAACTAAAGACCCACAAAATGAACCCACAGACCTATGGCCACCTAATCTTTGATAAGGGAACCAAAAACACAGGATGGAAGAAAGACAGCCTCTTCAACAAATGGTGCTGGGCAGAATTGGCTAAACACGTGGAAAACTTTAGTTAGTTCCTGAATATATCACCCTGCACCAGAATCAATTCCAAATGGATCAAAGACCTCAATGTAAGACCACATACCCTGAAATTACTACAGGAAGTTATGGATAAGGGAAACAACAGGATTCCTTGGCACAGGATGAAACTTCCTAAGACCCAGAAACACAACAAATCAAAAAAAAAAAAAAGGCTGTATAACTGGATTGCATTAAACTGCAGAGTTTCTGCATGGCAAAGGACATAGCTAGCAAGACAAATAGAAAGGCCACAGAATGGGAGATCTTCACTAGCTAGTTATACATCCAACAAGGGCCTCATACCTAGAATATACTTAGAGTTCACTAACATCTTTGAAGAACAAAAGAAATGTAAAACATTACACTTGATGCTAATGATACCTTATCTATTAAACTATCTACCTTAGAGTCAACAAAAAGTATTTCCAACAAACTTTTACTTGTTTTACTATTCTTTATCCTTCACAAAAAAATTTAAAGCTAATTTTCTCTTTAAAAAAAAAACCTAGCTAGGTGCCAGTGGCTCACACTTATAACCTAACTATTCAGGAGGCTGAGATCTGAGTATCACAATTTGAAACCAGCCCAGGGAGGAGAAGTCTGAGAGACACTTATTAACCACAAAAAAAAAAACTAAAAGTGGAGCTGTGGCTCAAGTGGTAGAGTGCTAGCCTTAAGCAAAACAGCTCAAGAATGATGCCCAGGCCCTGAGTTCAAGCCCCAATATCAGCACACACACACGGATATGTACACGTATACAAAACACTTAGTTAGGAACAGGTGGCTCACATCTATAGTCCTAGCTACTCAGAAGAATGAGATCTGAGGATCGCAGTTCAGAGCCAGCCTTAACAGATATGTCCACGAAACTCTCTAGTTAACCAATAAAAAGCCAGAAGTGGAGCTGTGGCTCAAAGGGTAGAATGTCAGCCATGAGCAAAAGAGCTAAGGAAAAGCACCCGGGCCCTGAATTCAAGCCCCTGTACCAGAGAGAGAGAGAGAGAGAGAGAGAGTGTGTGTGTGTGCACGCGCGCACATGCATGTGCACGCGCACACACACACACACACACACACACACGGCCTAGATCCCATCTTTTTGTCATGTACAATGCTACCTCACCATCTTCTTCTCCCGTGTACCAGGCCGCCTTTTTCACCCCTCACACACCACCTTCAGGGCACCACAGTGCTACCAAGGTGCTATGAATACAATTTCTGAGACTTTGTTAGTATCATCATTAAACTTATTACTAGTAAAATCTTAACAATTTCTAAGAAAATTGAAGAAACTAAGCCTGGTGTCCATGATTCCCCCCCAAACCCCTGCTATCTGGGATGCTGAGATCAGACTGCCGTTGAGGCCAGCCAAATTAGGTGGATTATAGTTCTGGACACTTGGGAACAGGAAGTGAGCAAAAAAAGGGTTAGAGGCATGGCTCCACAGTAGAGTCCCTGCCTAGCATAGCCAAGTTTAAATCCCAGTACCAGCAAAAAGAAAAAGAAAAAATGGGGGAGAAAGAAAGAGAGAGAGAAGGAAGGCAGGAAGGAAGGAAAAAAGGAAGGAAGGAAGGAAGGAGTAAAGGTAGGAAGGGATGGAGGAAGGAAGGAAGAAGGAAGGAAAGAAAAGGAAGAAAAGAAGGGAGGGAGGGAGAAGAAGGAAAGAAGGAAGGAAGAAGGAAGGAAGGAAGGAAAGAAGGGAGGGAGGGAGTAAGAGAGGGAGTAAGGGAGGTAGAGAATGAAGAAAACCTAAGCTAACAGGTTGGTGATGCCTTTGAATTCCAGCATAGTTCTTTATGAGGTCATTGGCCTTCTCCCCGAGTCACTATAACCTATGATGTTACAATGATTCTCATTGTATAGTTTTCTGGGTATATCTGGCTGATCAGCAAGACTATCTGAAATGCCTTGACTGAAGTACCATATGAACAATACATGGGGCATTTTCTGCTCTGTTCTGATCAATTTTTTAATTAACTCCAGATTTTCTTCCCAATTGTGAAAGAAAGATGTCTAATCAAGGCCTGGCCCTGATTTTCCCTCTGTTGTTTATCTGCTTTTTCAAGGAGAGCTTCTGCATTTGTGATGGAACAATCTGGACAAAGGTTGGATGGGAGATTTTTCCAGAAGAAGTGCACTATCTGAAAGTGAAGGCTTCTCCATCCCACTGTCTGCCTTTCCCTCTGGACAAGCTATTCTGTAGCTTTGCTAACATGGATATAGTTCAGAGTTGTTTGCACCTTAGTTATATTGTAGTACAAGCTCTCTTTTTAATCCTATCTGTTTTATCTGTCCATTACCTGTGGATGAAATGGAAGAAACACCAAAAAAAGGTGAATTTCTGATGTAAACATAGAACTTCAAAGAGTTTAGAACGTAAGATCATCGGCTTCTCTGAACAAAGGTTATTCCCCTCGGCAACCTCCTCCCTTCTCAGGCTCTAGCACAGTATCTTGCATGTATTAGCTACTCAACAAATGTACACTGAATCAGAATTTCCTTAAAATCATCTAGACTACTCCTATTTCAAGTACAAGTAGTGAGCTACAGTGTGTATGATGTGTAGAAAATGAAGTCACCTGTCTCAACCCTTAGGTAAGTCATTTGCTCTTTCTCAGCTCTCTTGTTCCAGATCATAGAATGATCAATGAGCTGGAACACGAGATCTCTTAAAGATTTTCTAGGCCTGTCTACAAAAGCTAAGTACAAATGTTGCTATGAACTTTTTAAATGGACTGTAAACTGATTTCTAATTGGATAATTTTCTGAGAACTAGAACTTCTAAACTAATTTCCCACTTTGCCAATAGATGGCACCACAGTTGGAGGCAATCCTAAAAGCCCACTGGAATATATATATATATATATATGTATATATATGTATATGTATATATATGTATATGTATATATATACACATAAACATTTACATATATACACATACATGTGTGTATTTATAAAAGCTTTCTTTTTTATATTTTAAAGGTGATATACAGAGAGGTTACAGGTAATGAGTACATTCCTTTTTGAACAATGTGATTCCTTCCCTTGCTCTCTCCCAGTTTTTCATCTCCCATTTCCACCCACAAGTTGTACAGTTCATTTTCAACATAGAGTCTAGTGAGTACTACTGCTCCATTTGTTCACCCTGTGGGCTTTCTTCTTTTATAAAGGCCTGTGGTTATGGTTTTCAGGTTGATATTGTTTAGCAAAGGTGCTAATATTCAAATCATCTCTCCCAGCAGAGTAAACATAGGAAAGCACTAGAGTTCCTTGATGACAGCAGTGACCAAGCTACCCTTGTTTTGCATAATATAGAAGAACATTTCTTCTCAGACTTTCTTTGATAACTTTTCTCTTGTATAAATAACTGCTGTATGCATTTAATAGAATTTAAGTTTATATATGCAGAATGCAGGTCTAAATTTGAACTCAGATAAAAGTCTCTCTATCATTTGTTTTGCTCCTTTTAGCTGAGAAGACAAGCCTCCTTAGATAAACCTGATAAAGACCTAGAAAGTCCATCCATCTATGACATTGATCAAATACTCTGCAGACTGCTGGCCACGACATCAATGATGACCAAGTACCTGAAAAAGGTGTCCCAACATTCTTTCCCTAAGAAAGTAAAACAACACAAAGAGCAAGAAGAGTGGAGGTGGAGGAAAGGAATCAGAGTACATGAAGCATGAGCACATGCAAACATAGTTCAGTCAAACATGGAAATTACAAGAGAGATCCTTAAGAGGACTTATCTAAGGGTAAAGTAGTCCTTTGAGAGTCTTTGTAATTTTTTTGCCACAATCTTTACTGAAATTTTCTCAAAAAAAAAAGTCTGGATTTCCATTCTATGAATCCATACTTACTAAAGTGACTCCTAAGATAAAACAAAAACACCTTGGTCTGGCATTTCAGGGCACGGTTTGACTTTGAGAGCTGCAGCACTTGTCAAGGAAAGAACTATTAACGGTCCCCTTTGCTCAGAAAAGAAATATCAGATGCAGAGAATTTAAGTACTTTGTTGAAGGTCTTATAGGTTTCAAATGGAGACAGACAGCTGTATTGAAATCCTTGTATTATTCCATCTATGCCACAGCCTGCCCCAGGAAACTCTGACTTGCTTACTCTTCAGTCAGGAAATCTTGTCACTGTCCTCCAACAGGCCACGTGCACATCCAGCTCTAAGATTCCACTCAGGCCCTTTTCCCTTCTATGCCTGTCCAATAGGATCATTCAGTAAATGCTTAAAGGCACAAATACAGTTAACCATATAAAATGAATGTTGTGTTAAATGTGTTCATATTCACTAGTTTGTGTATGTTCATACAACATTAGATGTTACTACAAAATATCAGCAAAACTTTAAGTAGCACATAGGCTTTTTAAAAAATTTCTGTATAATAAGCGTACAGAAAAGTGGAGAAATTAAAAGTGTACAGCTCAATGAAAATGTGCCTATGTAATCAGTAAACTAGTTAAGAAAATGATGACATATCCTAGAAATTTTCTCAAACCATAAGGGTAATTATCATTGTAATTATAAGCATAATAGATTAATGGATTAAATAAGTATTTTATCAGTATTAACATTTTAAACAAATTTATTATTATTAAGGTGTGGTATAGAGGAGTGAGTTATCACTTCATAAATCAGGTAATGAGTATATTTCTCTTTTTTGGACAATGCCATCCTTTCAAAGTATTACTATTTTTTTCTATCTGGGGAATTAAATATATTACTGAAATATTTTTTATTTCTTTTTTTTTGCCAGTCCTGAAGCTTGAATTCAGAGCTTAGGCACTGTCCTCGAGCCTCTCTGTCCTCCAGGCTAACGCTCTACCACTTGAGCTGCAGCGCCACTTCTGACTTTTTCTCTTTATGTGGTACTGAAGAATTGAACCCAGGGCTTCATGCATGCTAGGCAAGCACTCTACCACTAAGCCACATTCTCAGCCCTTGATTTCTTTAACATTGAAAGAATAATCTATTTTGCCTGGCTGTCTCAAAAAAACAGTCCTAAACATATATTGTATGTATAGAAATGACTGGTTATCCTGTTACAAGTAGGTATATTAATAAGCTCCCAAGATACACAATTCCTATTAGGTGCAATGTTATAGACAAACAGCAAATTAGAGAGGCTAAAGAGAAAAAAGGCAGATTTCATATTATTGAAAATAAATGAAACATCCAAGGCCTATAGGTGCAGCTCAAATGGTAGAGTGCTTACCTTGCAAGCATAACATCATGAGTTCAAAACTCAGTGCTACTTTAAAAAAAGTATCGGGTCTGGGAAGGTGGCTCAGTGGTACAGTGCTTGGCTTGCATGAATGAGGCCCTGGGTTCTATTCCTCAGCACCACATAAACAGAAAAGGCCAGAAGTGGCCCAGTGGCTCAAGTGATAGAGCACTAGCCTTGAGCTGAAGAGCTGAGGGGCAGCACCCAGGCCCAGAGTTCAGGCCCCATGACAGACAAAAAAAAAAATCTATTTCACAGGGGAAAATGTTAATCATGTTTTTCCATTACTAAGAGTATATGAGCTTCCTTACCTGCCCGGTCCAGAAACTCAACACACTCAGTCTGATTGTATCGAGCAGCAACATCTCGAGCCTTTTCTTCCCGGAAGTTTAAAGCTTCTATGTCAACATCCAGGTCTACAAGGGCTTTCAAAGTTTCCAAACGACCCCAGGCTGCAGCACAGTGTAAGAGTGTATACCCTAGTGAGCAGAATGAAGAAGGTCAGGTCCAACAGACTAGGAACAATCTCCAACTTAGGACAGTCTGACATGATTTTTGTTTTTGCTTTACAGTGGTACTATATATACATAGAGAGAGAAGGAGAGAGAGAGAGAGAGACAGAGAGAGAGAGACAGAGAGAGAGAGACTATGCAGAATCTTAACATTCAAATTGTCTAAGTCAGACACTGGTAGCTAATGCCTATAATCCTAGCTACTCAGGAGGCTAAGATCTGAGGATCTCAGCTTGAAGCCAGCCCTGACAGGGAAATCCATGAGACTCTTATCTCCAATAAACTACTCAGAAAAATCTGGCAGTGGTGCTGTGGCTCAATTGGTAGAGTTCTAGCCTTGAGCACAGAGAGGCTCAGGGACAGAGCCCAGGCCCCGAGTTCAAGCCCTAAGACCAGAAAAAAAAAAAAAAAAAGGTCTGATACTCTCCTGAGATGCTGAAAAGCAAAAGTGAACAGAGTTCCCAGGAAGCCCCACTATCACAAAGGCAGATGGTGGATAATCTCCAGTGAGTAGGCTGGATATAGTAAGTACACTTACACTATTTTGCTAATAGAACTGGGTCATGACCCACTGTAAGTCAAAGGTTCATCTATACATTAAGTTAGACTATGTGTGACAGTAGATTATAACTGAGTACTGAATGAGACCCGAAGTGCTTTACATAAACTCAGTTAACTTTTTTTTTTTTTTTGGTCCGGTCATGGGGCCTGAACTCTGGGCCTGGGCACTGTCCCTCAGCTCTTCAGCTCAAGGCCAGAGCTCTACCACTTGAGCCACAGTGCCACTTCCGCCTTTTTTCTTTTTGCTTGTGTGGTGCTGAGGAATCGAACCCAGGCCTCAGGCATGCAAGGCAAGCGCTCTACCACTGAGCCCCCTTCCCAGCCCCAAACTCAGTTAACTTTATAAGCTCTAGAGCGTCAGAATTATTGTGATTTTCATCTTACAGATAAGAAAACTGAAGTCCAGAGATGTTAAGAAATTTGCCCAAGGAATACAGCCAAAAAATGATGAACACAAAATACCCAACCCAGGCAGTCTGAAGTCTGAGCAACTCAACATGAGCTAAGGAAGATGTCAGTCTGTTTTGGATCAACCTGATGCTGGGGTTTCAAGGAATTTTCCATGGAACCCTAATTACTCTGGCACTACTGTTAGCACTATCATAGAAATTACTCCAACTGTATGCTTTGGTTTGGAGATTAACCTTTGGAATTAAAGCTGAAATTATGAACTACCAAATTAGAAAGTATTTTAGACTTTCTGAGGCAATTGAATGGGATAGTATCCTTGTCAGGGTGATAAATATGGCATGTGCTTCTACATGTTTTTCAGGCTGCTTTAAAAACTAAAAAAGACCAAAAATCATCATTTTAACTTAAATGGGGGATCTAGCACCAAGAAAGCAAGTAGCAATCCTAGCAAGGCAAGCAAGATGTGTTGCTCTCTTTGTACCTCTCACTGACACTTGTGTCTCCTTGCTGTCCCTCACGGAAGAGTTATTTATACTGAGAGGTGACTGGTAGTTCTTGTCTACCTTCTGCCTGCCTGGTATCATCTGTGCTAGGAACCCAACCTTGGGCATTTCCCAGCAACCCAAGGGGAACACAGCCCTGGTTCTCTGGATGGAAGGTGCAAATTCAATCCAACCCCATATGGAAACCAGTTCCAAGATGCTTACTTAGAAAACAATGAAACAGCTGGACACAAGTGGCTCACACTTATAATTCTTCCGATTCAGGAGGCTGAGACCTGGAGGATCACATTTCAAAGCCAGCCTAGGTAGAAAAAACTCTTCAAGACTCTTAGCTCCAATTAACAAATTGCTGAACTGGAGGCATGGTTCAAATGGTAGAGCACCAGGCATGAGCAAAAAACCTGAGCAGAAGAGCATGGTGCTGAATTCAAATCCTAGTACCAGCACAAAAAATAAAAATAAAAAAAGCAGCAGTAGTAAATGGAGGGTACGACTGACTGGGCAGGAGAGATTATCTTTGGCCAGCAGGCTGAGCCATCTGATGTGGTATTGTTCTTGTATCAATGGTGTCTAAATCCTGCTACTGGCATAAGAAGGTAAATAGATTCAAAACACATTCCGAGTCAATACAGGATTATGAAAATTCACTCTACCCACAGAGGCAGGTATTATACTAAAGAAGAGTTAAGCAAAGAGAATAAACAAAAGTGTGGTATCTATTGAGCACTGGGCATTTTAGTGTGCTTCATTAAATCCAACAGCCCTGTGAGGAGGGCACTAATGGCTCCACTAAAATACGCGATGGAAGATGAAGGCCAGAGCATCTCTACCTTTACCAGGGCTACACCGGGTGCAAGTAAACAAAGCGAGTTAAGATGTAGGGTCTGTGGCCACATGGTTTGCTTTCTGTTGTTGTTCTGTTGTTTTATTTTGGGCAGATCTGGGGTTCGAACTCAGAGCCTTGCACTTGCTAGTCAGGCACTCTACCACTTGAGCCACTCCATCAGCCATCTTTGTGTGGGTTATCTTTTGAGATAGGTCTTGCTATATGTCCTGGCCAGCCTGGACTGTGATCCTCTCTATTTATGCTTTCCCCCATTGCTGAGATGACAGGTGCACACCCCTGCATCTGGCCATTGGTCGAGATGGAGGTCCCTAAACTTTTGTGTCTGAACTATCCTCACACTGCAATCTCCCCATCTCCACCTCCCACGGTTATCGGCATAAACTGCCATGCACACCTTCCAAAGCGCTTTTTAATAATGGCTTTAATCCATGCTTAAGGGCTCCATCTAAACACTTCCCACAAGGAACCATGCCCCCTGGTGCATTGGACATTAAGTGTTGAACATATGAATGTTGGGGGCACAAAGAACTTAATAACTATAAAATGAGGAGCTAAGAAGCACCCACACACCGCCTTCGTGTCCCCGCCTTCTGAAGATGGCGGTTGAGCTGCCAAGGGAGAAACACGATGCACTGAAAGCCTGAGTAGGCGGCCATTCCAAATAGGAAGCACTCTGGATCGCAGACACACACAAGTACTGGAGCTGGCATTGAGGGCCTCCTGGGCCCGCTTGGCTGGCTTGCTCATGGCTGCCACTCAACCACTCAAGTCAAGCCTCCTGTCTAGATTTTTGCTGGCTGGTTGGAGACAGAGTCTCATGGACTTTTCTGCTGGGGCTTGAGTTGAGCCATGTCCAGATATCAGCCTCCTGAGAGGCTATGATCATAGGCATAAGCCACTGGTGTCGGCTCACTGATCTTTTTGTTGCTATTTTCTCATTTTATTTTATTGCGGTCAGAAACCCAGGAGTGTGACAGATTGACATTTGAGACTTTCTTATGGCTCAATATATCATCATTTTTTAAATTTCCATCTGAGTGGAGAGAAGGCATAGTCCTTATTTACTGGAGAGGACTTTTCTACCATGACCATGCTGTCTACAAAAAAACAAATTAGTGAATTGAAAGAGCTAACGATAATGACTGCTAAAAAGTCATACCATTTCTTTTTTTTGGGGGGGGGGTGGAACTGGTTGTGGGGCCCGAACTCTGGGCCTGGGCGCTGTCCCTCAGCTCTTCAGCTCAAGGCTAGCGCTCTATCACTTGAGCCACAGCGCCACTTCCAGCTTTTTTCTTTTTGCTTATGTGGTGCTGAGGAATGGAACCTAGGGCCTCATGCATGCAAGGCAAGTGCTCTACCACTGAGCCACTTCCCAGCCCCTGATTTCTTTATCTTTTTGTCAGTCATGGGGCTTGAATACTGAGCCTCAGCTCTTCAGCTCAAGGCTAGCCCTCTACCACTTGAGCCACAGCGCCACTTCCAGCTTTTTTCTTTTTGCTTATGTGGTGCTGAGGAATTGAACCCAGGGCCTCATGCATGCAAGGCAAGCGCTCTACCACTGAGCCACCTTCTCAGCCCGTCATACCATTTCAAAGGAAAGAAATCAACAGTGACATTAAGAATTTACCATGTGAAAATGTACTATGTACCAACCACCATTCCTTATATTTACTTAGTTAATCCTCATAACAAAATATATTCATTCTGCAGATGAAGAAACAGAAAGAAAGCACTTAGGTACCTTGCCAAATCAGATAGCTAATACTAAAATCTGCATATCAACATTGATATGCTTCCCTGTGTGCCCCATATATGTGTTCATGCATATATAACAGGCACATCTAATTTATCCAGCCTTAAAGAGAGTCCATAGTATCTTTATGTAGTCCTAAGAGAGATGAAAGGTGAATACCTCTGGTGGTTTGCTCATTCAGATTCACGCCATATTTTGCCAAAGCTCTAATGACATCACTTTGCCCGGCCATGCAAGCGGCATACAACAAGTTTCTCCCAACAATGTCTTCTTCCAAGAGAAACTGCATGGCATTTTCATGATGAGGATTTTCAGGATCCTCAAAAATCTTCTGCAAACCTTCTACATCCCCCGTGAGAGCAGGCTGTAGGAGGGGGTTCTCCATGCTGAGTTCCTCTGGCTCTTGGGATTCATCATCATATAGTTGCTGTGAGGAAGATAGTGATTTTTCTGTACTGTCTGACTCAAGGCTTTCTTCTGGATCCATTAACTCCCAAAATACCTATGACCAAAATAGAAATCTTTTCAAACTGACATGATGGTAGAAAAAATACGTTAAGAAAATGATTCTAAAATAAGATACTTTTTTATTAATAAGTTTTTTTAATTGTGAAAATACCGTACAGAGGGGTTACAATTACATGAGCAAGGTAATGAGTACATTTCTTATCAAGCATTGTTGCTTCCTCCTTTGTTTCCCCTTACCATCCCTGCCTTCCCATCTGCCCGCCCCCCCAAATAAGATATTTTTGTCAAAGTTTTCTGTGAATCTATTATGAGTAAATATATTGCCTAAGTATATACCAAATACTAAATGTGTGATATAAACTTTCCCAAGAGGGAGAAAGCTGGGTGCTGGTGGCTCATACCTGTAATCCTAGCTACTCAGGAGGCTAAATCTGAGGATCATGGTTCAAACCCAGCCCAGGCAGGAAAGTCTGTGAGACTCTTACCTTCAATTAACCACCAGAAAACCTGAAGTGGCATTGTGGTTTAAGGGGTAGAGCACTCGCCTTGAGCTGGAGAACTCAGGGACAGCACCCAGGCCTAGAGTTCAAACCCCATAACCAACAAAAAAAAAAGAGAGATTGAAGTGAGCTACTTTAGAAAATAATTAAAAGAGAACATTAAAGAGAGCTGCCTGCCTAAAATGCTGAATGTGTGATATAAACATTTTTAAAAAATAGCAAGAGATGGGCTGGGAATGTGGCTTAGTGACAGAGTGCTTGCCTAGTATGCATGAAGCCCTGGGTTCAATTCCTCAGTACTACATACACAGAAGAAGCCGAAGAGTCACTGTGGCTTAAGTGGTAGAGTGCTAGCCTTGAGCAAAAGAAGTTCAAACAGTGCCCAGGCCCTGAGTACAAGCCCCCCCCCTCAAAAAATAGCAAGAGAAGAAAGATTAAAGTGAGATGAATTCATAAGAAAATGATTAAAAGAGAAAGAAAGACCTGCCAAGCCAGGCGCTGGTGGCTCATGCCTGTCATCCTAGTTACTCAGGAGGCTGAGATCTGAGGATCACAGTTCAAAGCCAGCCCAGGCCAGAAAGTCCATGAGACTCGTATCTCCAATAAACCACTACAAAACCAGAAGTGGCGCTGTGGCTCAAGCGGTAGAGTACTTGCCTTGAGCTGAAGAGCTGAGGGATAGCACCCAAGTCCAAAGTTCAAGCCCCATGACTGACAAAAAAAAAGAGAGAAAGAGAGAGACCTACCTACCTAAAACAGATCCTCCCTGGGGAAGGCTCATGTACCTGTAATCCTAAACTCAGAGGGCTAAGATCTGAGGATCACAGCTCAAAGCCAGCCCCAGACAGACAAATCTGAGGGAAACATCTCCAATAAACCAGCAAAAAGCTGGAAGTGGAGGGTGGTCAAGTAGTAGTGCACCAGCTAAGCAGACTGTAAGGTCCAGAGTTAAAATACCGATGCCAGCATATATGAGAGAAAGAGGGAGAGAGAGGAGGGGGGAAGAGAGAAATAATTGGATTATTGGAGCCACATTATGACGACTTTAAAACATAGGCATTTAGATAGAATCCAGTCAGTAAGACTTAGTGAAAGCTTGCTAATATAGTAGTATGTAGATACTATGTAGATTATAAAAGTGACAGTCAAATTTATCTCTTGTCCTCAACAACTTAAAATTTAAGGGAGAAAATATGGAATACATAAAAGATGACATGGTAACAAGTACCTAGAGGGGGAAACTAAAGAGCAGAGACTGGGATATAGTCCCACAAAGCAGTCCACAGCTGTTGAAGGGAATAAATTATAGTGGTATGCCTCGTGGCAGGCAGCTTCTGCCAGGGCTCCCAGTGCCCTTCCCACCCCCTCACGATTCACACCCGCCTGTAATGCACTCACACTGTGTGGGGGCTGCACACAGCAACCTCCTTGCAGTGAAGCGTCCTGCTGGGATGGGTTCATACGCCACAGAACAGCCCCAGGCATCCACCCTGCATGTGCTCTCCCCTTGCTGCGTCTCACATGATAGGAAGACTGAGGGTAAAGTCTGGCCACAGCCAGTAAGATCTCCTCTCTCAGTTCAATAGCCTATACAAAAACACCATGGAAAGAAAAGGGGGTGGGTATGATAGAATGTGCCTGTAATTCAGGCTGAGGCAGGAAGATCGTGAGTTTGAGATAAGCCAGGGCTATAAAGCAAAACCCTGTCTTGAAATGACTATTTAAAAAAGAGGAAACACTAGTGTGAACACAAGGTTCAGAATGTTTCCCAGGAGTAAAGGCCAGGTAAAGGAAAAGGACAGGAAATAAAGGAAATCATATATAGTTGGTAAAGAATCTGGCTTTTAAACTAGCTCACCCAGAACAGGCAAGACACTGACACTAGGTTTTCAGAAGGAAGAAAATTCAGGAAGAAGAATCTAAAAGTACCAAATTAAAAATGCAAGGCATTTTAGGGGCTGAAGAAGTGGCTACCTTACACAACATAAGCCATTCAAAATAAGCATGACATAGACTCATGAAAAGAGGCAAGAACTTAGTTTTTATAGGTAACCAGAGAGGGGTTGCTTAAGGTTTTAGTGATGGAAATGAAATATAGTCGCATACTTGATCTCACAAGCCAAGGTACACAAATTGAACAGACAAAAGATGCAATTTGACAGTTACCATGAAGCGAACAAGGGCTTTTTAATTCAGAGCTCATGCTGTCCCTTGGCTTTTTTTGCTCAAAACTGCTGCACTCTACCACTGGAGGCACAGCTCTATTTCTGGCTTTTTTTTTTTTTTGGTCGGTCATGGGGCTTGAACTCTGGGCCTAGGCGCTGTCCCTCAGTTCTTCAGCTCAAGGCAAATGCTCTACCACTTGAGCCACAGCTCCACTTATGGTTTTCTGGTGGTTAATTGGAGATAAAAAGTCTCATAGACTTTCTTGCCCTTTCCTGGCTTTGAACCACGATCCTCAGATCTCAGCCTTCTGAGATTACAGCATTACAGCATTACAGGCATAAGCCACTGGCGCCCAGCTTATATTTGGCTTTTTTTGTGGTTAATTGGAGATAAGAGTATCTTGGATTTATCTTCCTGGCTGGCTTTAAACATCAATCTTAAGACCTCAGCTCCCTGAGCAGTTAAGATTACAGGCATGAGCTATACATGCCCAGCTGTATTACTTTCTACATAAGAAAAAAAAATTCTGTGGTCAGGACTGATGGCTCAAACCTGAAATCCTACTCAAGAGGCTGAGATCTGAGGATCATGGTTTGAAGCCAGCCCTGGCAGGAAAGTCCATAAGACTCTTCTCTCCAATTAACCACACAAAAAAAGGCAGCAGCAGAGCTGTGGTTCAAGTGGTACAGTGCTAGTCTTGAGGGAAAAAGCTCAAGGACAGTGTCTAGGCCCTGAGTTCAAGCATCAGGACCAGAAGTCAGTCAGACAGACACACACACACACACACACACACACACACACACACACACACACACACACTCCCTGTGATCATGTAGTTACATTCTATGAACATAAGTGTTTCACAAGAAAATGAACAGGGTGAAATGTTAGGAAGTTATCAACAGTGAAGAGAAAAATATCAGCTGGGCATCGGTGGTCACGCCTGTAATCCTAGCTACTCAGGAGGCTGAGATCTGAGGATCAAGGTTCAAAGCCAGCCGGGGCAGGAAAGTCCGTGAGACTCTTATCTCCAATAAACCACCAGAAAACCGCAAGTGGCACTATGGCTCAAACGGTAGAGCACTCGCCTTGAGCTGAAGAGCACAGGGACAGCACCCAAGCCGAGTTCAAGCCCCACAACCGACCAAAAGAGAGAGAAAAATATGAAATGGGAAGGTGATCAGCTGATATTGATGAAAGCCTCCGGAGAATGGAGCTTCTCAAGCAGGGGTAAAGGGCCAGGTAACAGATACTTTAGGCTGCTGGGCCCTCCTGTATCACTACTCAGCTCTGCCGGGGGAAATTAAGAATAGTCACAGACATAACAGAAATGAATGGATGTGTTTGTGTTTAAAGAAAACATCATTTGCAAAACAGGTAGCAGCCTATAGGGCATAGTTTTCTGGTCGTATTTTTAAGGAGCAACAGTCCAAAGAGTGCTAAAAACAAAACTGTCCTTTGATTCTATGGTGAGATAAAGGAAAGAAAAAAAGCATAAGAGTGGAATGAAAGATAATCACAGTATGCACTGTCTTCTGGTAGAATCTAGGGGCTGGGAGTCTAGCTTACCGAGCACACTTGAGGCCCGAGATTTAACCCTGGCACTGTGCTCAACCAACCAACAAATAAATAATTGGTAGAATCTTAGAATTTCTCCAGCTACTGTGGTCCTACATTAATCTCTTCCTTCTATAAATGTTTATATGCGTTTTACAAACTGTTGTAGTCACTGTGATTATAAATAGTGGAAAAGCTAAATTAGACTGACTTGTAGATTACTTTTTCACATATTTTGTAAACACAGGAAGTTTAATGATGGAGATGGTATAGTAGCTCAAGAATAGAGAGAGTTCTAACATTTTAAGCTATCATACTTTGTATGTCAGGCAAGAATGATGCCATCAGGGGCTGGGAATGTGGCTCTGTGGTAGAGTGCTTGCCTAGCATGCATGAAGCCCTGGGTTGGATTCCTCAGTATCACATAAACAGAAAAAGCCAAAAGTGGCACTGTGGCTTAAGTGGTAGAGTGCTAGACTTAAAAGAGAAGCTCAGGGACAGTGCCCGTGCCCTGTATTCAAGCCCCAAGACTGGCAAAAAAAAAAAAAAAGACGTATCTAATTCTAACCAAAGGCTAGAACCTAGAAGAGACCATGAAGCTGAAGATGCTCGCATCTGAGGAAAATGGTCCTCTCAACCCATCTCATCTCCCAGAGGGAACAAATAAAGGGAAAGTTCTATAGCTTCATCGGCATAAACCTCCCCTTCATTTAGAGACATATGGCAACTTACCAGTTCATTCGAACTGTTTAATGTGTGCTCATCAATCAGCAGAATAGTCCAGTACGAGTGTTTATGAGAGTAAGTATGGAGTCATTAGCAAGGATCACATCCTGCAGCAAAGGTCAGAGAAAGGTCAGAAGTCACAGAACATGTTGGTGAAAATTCAGCCAACCAAGGTAGCTTACACTTGTAATCTCAGCAATGAAGGACACTCTGTGACAAATACCTGAAGCAAAAAAAAACTAGAGACATGGCGTAAGTAGTGGAGCACTTGTCTAGCAAGCTCACGGCCCTGAGCTCATATCCCAGTACTATAAGTTTTGGAAAAAAGATATGTTATTTGGGGTAATAACAAATCAGAGGTTAGTCAGGGTAGAAATGGTCATGGTCCCGAATCCATTTGATTTCTCAGCCTAAATCAACAATGCCAGGGTGAACTGAAGGATCCAAGGGTGGTGTGCAAAGGACGCCTTAATGGGGGGCGGAGGGGGGGAGGCTGAGCATCCACTTTGGGCTGAGGATGGGAGGATCCAGGCTTTCCCAGGAGACGTGAGGCGTCAGGAGAGGGTGGCAGGAGTCTCCGGGAGCGAGACGACAAACCACCGGCCTGGAGGCAATCGGGAGATGGGGAAAGACCTTTTAAGCCCATTGAATATTCCCTCCCCTCCCCTCTCCCTTCCCCTCCTCTCTCCTCTCTCCCTCTCTCTCCTATGGCATTCTGTCTGTCTGTCCGTCCGTCTGATAAATACGCTCAGCAGGATTTTCAGTCCCAGCTCCAGGACACCCTGGCGCTCCTCCACCTCCCGGCCCCGACACGAGGCTCTCCCCGGCTGGCAAGATGCAACCGAGGCCAGGCCTGGGGGCGAGGGAGGGGCACGGCGCCGAGAACCCCGAGGCCGGAGACCCCCGGGGTCGGCCCGGGCCTGCGTGGAGTGGCGGAGGGGGGAGGAGGAGGCTTCCACGGGGAAGGAGGGCTGCCGGGATCTGGTCCGAGGGGACGGGCGAGGCGCCGAGGGCTGCGGACCTCGCCGCGGAAGCCCACCTTCCCGCAGCCCCCGGCGGGAAGAGGCCGGCC
>NW_012267243.1:9867165-9954634 GCF_000151885.1 Dipodomys ordii | reverse complement strand
CCCGCGGGCGAGGTGCGGGGCTCCTGGGGCGGAGGCGACCCCCGCGGACCACGCGCCCCAGGGCGCCTTTATTTTGTAAAAGGAAAGTGAGAAACCTGCACGGCGGCCTGACTTTTGCAATCTTAGTAAAACAGCATTGAAAACGAGGACGGCCGTGCTGCCGCCGGAGCTGCGTGCCTGCTCGCTGGACCCTGAAGAGGCACCTGAAAACTAGGACTGTAGCTAGACCATCTTGCTTCTCCCCTGCCCCCCACCTTGCACACGCGCGCACGCGCACACCCTGGGGTGGGCATCCGGGCCGGGGACCAGGCTCACCTACCTATCACGCATCTTCTGTGCGGAGGGGTCAAGGGGCATTTACTGACGCCAGGCCCAGCTAGGTAGGAGCTGGAAGGCTTGACGACCACATCCCTGTCGACCAAGAACTGCGCTACACCCTGGGCCGGACCCTCGGGCCTGGGGCTTCCCCGGCTTGGCTTCTTGGCTCTCCAACTCTCAGCATTTAAGGCCTTGTTTCTCGGCACTTGCATTTTTGTCGGTGTGTCTCACGAATAACTGCATTACAAAAAGACGCGAAAGCAGTGGGAAGCACAATCACCGGACAGAGGTGATCGATCCTATTAATATTTTGGTATACAACACACTAGGATTTTGTATGCACATGTATAGCTGTTAATTTTTTTTTAATCAAGGAAATCATTCTCTAATACTTAGAATCAGCTTGTTTCATGGATTTTTCCCCTCCCACACATGCTGTTAAATTCGCTATAATCTTTTTTTTTTTGGGGTCCCGTCGTGGGGCCTGAATTCTGGGCCTGGGCGCTGTCCCTCAGCTCTTCAGCTCAAGGCTAGTGCGCTACCACTTGAGCCACAGCGCCACTTCCGGCTTTTTTCTTTTGCTTATGTGGTGCTGAGGAATCGAACCCAGGGCCTCCAGCATGCAAGGCAAGCGCTCTACCACTGAGCCACCTTCCCAGCCCCAAATTCGCTATAATCTTGTATTTTAAAAAAACGACAACAAAACATAACAAAAAAAACTCTTGATTTGTGAACTTAAGATCCAAAACACACCTTTTTGTGGAAGGTGGGGGAAGAAAGACTAGAGATAAACAACCAAGCTCCGCAGGCTCACTCAGTAAGTTACATAAATGTTCACATGAATCACAGAGGGCACACCAGGAAGTTTTTGTGTCCAAGGTGAGTGTAAAAGAAAGTATTTGTTTTCTATGTCTACAAAGAAATCTTCAAGAAGGAGGTAAGAGTTTCGAGAGGCTGTAAATATTTGAGCTGAAGGCTTAATACCTTACTTATAAAAAATAAGTACTTGGCTCAAGGTCCATGTAAAAAAATCTAATCTTTTGAAAACTAAGACTATATCTGAATTTCTTCTGGCCCTAAGTGAGGGAGTGGCTTTAAAATTATCTAATTAATTACTCTAAGAAAGTACTCAGAAATTACTTTTAAGAATAATATCTTCTTATTGAAGAAAATTATTTGAGATAATATTATTGCTTGGAGTAGACATCTTCTAATATTTAACATCTGTCCAGGAGCAATCCTGTGGTGTTTCAAACCAGACCGAGCTGGGTTCAAATCCTGGTTCAGTTCTTTTGAGGGGGGGGGGTCCGGTTGTGGGGCCTGAACTCCGGGCCTGTGCGCTGTCCCTCAGCTCTTCAGCTCAAGGCTAGTGCTCTACCACTTGAGCCACAATGCCACTTCCAGCTTTTTTCTTTTTTTGCTTACGTGGTACTGAGGAATGGAACCCAGGGCCTCTGGCATGCAAGGCAAGCGCTCTACCACTGAGCCACCTTCCCAGCCCTTGGTTCAGTTCTTTTCTAGTCACGTGGGCCTAGGTGAATGATTCAGCTTTCCTGTCCAGTTTAAGAATAATGCCACCTTCACAGCATGGTTAGGAAGATTAAAGAAAATTTTTGAGTACTCGGTGCACAATAGGCCTGCAAATGAGACCTAATTATTAACAAATTGGAGCACATAACCCTAGCTTAGAGTAACCCACTTCACCCCAACTAGTGTAACCACCTCTGGCCCTCCTTGGCCGCATCCTGGATGTACCACTTTCATCGGATAATGAATTGCCCCAGGGTCCATGACTCTAGGACTTGGTAGGTCTGATAAAACAAACCCAGCTCATGATGGGAAATTCTAGCTACATAGCTACTTGATGTTCTATACCAAACTAAGTCCACCTGTACCAGATACAGTGGGATGCCAGTTTGGGCTTTGGTTTTGTCTCCAGTTCTCTGTAGCAGATGGCAGTCACCCTTACTCTCGAAGCCTAGGGGTCTAGAATGGAACTCCCATTGGGACTTGTCAAAATTTCCCCATAACATCTTTTTTCCCCTCACCATTGGGTACTTATCTGTTGTGTCATATGGCACCTGCCCCCTAGACGGACTGGAAAGTCCTTTTTGCTTTGTGTGCTACTA
The DNA here is from genome assembly GCF_000151885.1 of Dipodomys ordii. Classification (NCBI taxonomy): domain Eukaryota; kingdom Metazoa; phylum Chordata; class Mammalia; order Rodentia; family Heteromyidae; genus Dipodomys; species Dipodomys ordii. The sequence continues at coordinate 9,952,187 of NW_012267243.1, read as the reverse complement.
AAAAACCAACAGTCTTTTAATTCATCTAGTCTATGAGTTGGAGCTGCTGCCTAGCTGCAGGCTTGTTTGCAGTTAGAATCTAAGAAGAAATACCAGGCATTGTGGGAGGTACACAATGCAGCAATTGGTCCCATGTGGTCACACCATGCCTCAGACGGCCAGACCCACTACAAGATTCACTGATAGAAAGGGCTCCAGGATAGCCACTGTCCCAGCCTTCCACCCTCTCAAGCACATGAGTCCTCTAAGTACCTCCAACATGGTATGCACATCTTAGTTTGGGGGTCTGGTTAGGACTGTGTTATTGACAATGTGATGTTTTATGGAATTTCTATCTGGTTTTGATCTATGCAGCTATATTGTAACTGGAGGGACAATACTCAAAGTGTCCATCCCAAGTGAATACTGCTAGGCTTTGACTACTTTCTTGAACCACTCTTGGCGCTAACTCTTGATGCTCCCTAGGAACTTACCAGAGGGATTCTTTTTTTGGGGGGGGAGGGTCCGGTCATGAGGCCTGAACTCTGGGCCTGGGCGCTGTCCCTCAGCTCTTCAGCTCAAGGCTAGCACTCTACCACTTGAGCCACAGCGCCACTTCCAGCTTTTTTCTTTTTGCTTATGTGGTGCTGAGGAATTGAACCCAGGGCCTCATGCATGCAAGGCAAGCGCTCTACCACTGAGCCACCTTCCCAGCCCACCAGAGGGATTCTTGGGACCAACACCTGTGGAATGAAGTAGGCGAAAACAGGGTGGAAGGAGATGCTGGGGTACTGTGTAGTCTTAACAAGGGTCTCTGCAGCCCCACTGAGAAGCTCTAACGCTGGGATAGCATTTTTCAAAGTGGCCCCAAGTTGGAGCAAGAGAACCATGCCTTTATATGCCTGCATCACCAGTGATGGCACAGGCTACTCCAAGCTGGGAGTTGAGACCCTGGACAGGCAGCTCTTTTCAGCCAAGGTTCTTTCCAGGAAGGGCTGATCCGTGACATTTCTCTGTTGGCAACACTTCCAGAGTTTTTTTGGTCCCTTATTCCTGGAAAATGTCTGGGGAACACATCAGCATTAAAGTCTATATTATCTATTTGATACACGGTTAGAGTCTTTTGCTTTCCAATATTCAGAAATTATTCCTTTCCTTTTTCCCTTTGGACTACATTTTGCTTTAAAATTGTTAAATGTTCATATAAAATGTACTTAATTTTAATAAAATAGTGTTATCTAAGTGGGAAATGTTTGGCTTAAAATGGATTTTAATTATTAATATTTAATAAGTACATAAAACCCCTACTCTCAATGAAATCTGACCTTTTCTTGCCCTCTCTCTTTCTCTCTGTATCTATCACCTTTCTACTCTGATTTTTCCTTTCCTCAATCTATAAAGTTATCCATTATCATTGTTCATTATTAATTCTCCTTTATCTTTTTATTTTTAAATGTGCAATTTTGCGTACACCACCTCTTTTTGTACCAATTTTAAGGCCTTAAACTCAGGACCTGGGCCTGGTCTCTAAGCTTTTTTGCTCAAAGCTAGCACTCTACCACTTGAGCCACAGCTCCACTTCCAACCTAATTGGAAATAAGTCTTATGAACTTTCCCTACCTGGGTTGGCTTATGTGATCCTCAGATCTCAGCCTCCTGAGTTGCTAAGATTACAGACACGAGCTACCAACACCAGGCCTTTTTTTTTCTTTTTCCTTTACATGCTGGGAATCAAATCCAGAGTCTTGTGCATGCTAGGCAAGTTCTTCAGTCCTCTAGTCCTTTCTTAAAGCAAAGTTAGTCTGCTGAAAATACTTCTCTTGGCACCATAGTTGGATATTCCCCGAAGTCCTTGTGTGAAAGGGTGTGTCCTCAGGGTGAGTTGGGGAAGGTGGGACATTGGGGAGGTCCTTAGATCTTTAGGGTCAGACCCCACCTGTCCAAACTTTTTCTTTTTTTTTTTTGTCTTTTTTTCTTTTTTGGTACTGGGGATCGAACCCAGGACGCTGCACTTGCTAGGCAAGCGCTTTGCCACTGAGCTACATCCCAGCCCTGTCCAAACTTTTTCTTTACACCCAGACATGAGTTGCTGGGCATACCAACATATGTTCCTGCCATGATGTGCGGCCTCCCCACAGGCTCAGATAGATATGAGCCATTGACCATTGATCTTGGACTTCCAATCTGTGAGCCAAAGTGAAACTTACCTTTTTTCATAAATTTATTATATCAAGTTTTTCACTATAGTGATTTTAAAAAAAGCTGACAAAGACACTTTAGGTTTCTATCACTGCCAACATGCTTGAAGAATATGATACATGTTTTAATAGCTCTTTCTTGTTTCTTTATATAGTTGCATAGTACTTATTTTATAGATATCCCATAGCTTATATAATAGTCTCCTATTAAGAGGCTTTATTATCTGTATTTTTGTGCTGTTACAAAGAATCTTGCAGCAAATAAACTTGTGCATGCCTTATTTTAATTCTTCTTTTTCTATTTACCTTTTTTCTTTTCCCAAATTTCCTTTATAAAACAGATTGTTACAAAAATTGGTAACTCAAAGAGTGAATGCCAATGTAGTGAGCTAGATCTTGACAAATACTCCTTCATAGAAGTTCTATCATTGTGCGCGCACGCACACACACACACACACACACACACACACACACAGCAACGGCAAAGGAGTATGTCAGGTCAATAAAGCAGGTTGTCCAGTCTGGAATATTCTTTCATGATTCACAGGTGATACAGAGGTCCCAATATAGCTACAATTGCCATCTGTCTTGTTGTAAGCAAAAGTGAACATATTTTCAAGTGATTAATGGCGGAAGTGAGGTAGGGATGTAACTCGTAGGTAGAGTACTTGCCTAGAATGTTAGGCCCTAGGTTCAGTCCCCAGTACTGCAGAAGAAAAAGGAGAGAGCATTTTCAGTCTGTGTTTTGAACTTGAAAATTCCCCTGCCTTAATTTCTTAAGTTCTGGAATGATAGGCATGCATCACCACGTTTGGCATTGCATCTTCTATCCTGACTTATCCAGCTGAACTCCAAACATGCAATGCTTTTCACATAATTTTAGAAGTCTAGTTTCTTTCAAGAATGCTTTACAGTTTTCCTCATAGGGTTCCTATAACTAAGAACTTGTTCACAGGTTATAACAACTCAAGTTTCATAAGAAGACTGAGGACCCAGAATGATCAATGATTGCTTGAGATAGTAGGGTGACTTCTGGCACCTCTATGAACGTTTCCCTATATACTCTATACTATATAGTATATACTTCTTGTCTTTGTCCATTTTGTGTTATTATAACAAAATTCCCGAGGCTGGATAGTTTATAAAGCAAAGTTTATAAAGTATATAGTATATACTTCTTGTCTTTGTCCATTTTGTGTTATTATAACAAAATTCCTGAGGCTGGATAGTTTATAAAGCAAAGAGTTCGTTGTGGTCACAATTCTGGTAGCTGAAAGGTCAAAAGAGTCTGGCATCTTGTATTTGGTGAGCTCCCCCTCCCACTGCATTAGAATATAACAAAGAAACAGAAAGGGAAGGGAGTGGGGAGGCTGGGAAGGGATGTGAAGGGTAAAGAAAAGGAGGAGGCTGCAATGCTTGGTAAGAAATGTACGCATTATCCTGCCCATGTAATTGTAACCCCTCTGTACAGTATGTTCACAAATAAAATAAAACAGAAAGGGAAATGGCAGTGTGCAAAACTGACCAAACATAGAGGAGTCAGAAAGCAACAGAGACGTCTTCAAGGCTGCCCATTTCCCCATCACTATCACTGTGTATATCGCTTTCAGTTATATCTAGCTGTGATTAAGCAACTGTGTCATTTGTGTCTCGTCAAGAATGGTGACCCACAAAACAAAACAAAGGCTCTGTGGGTCTTGTTTCTCATGAACTGTGGGTCCCAGAACAGTACTGAATACATGATGAAGACATGGTTTCTGATGGACATGCTATGCGCTAAGTTCTGCAGCTCCTGAAGACTCGCTTGGCTGTTGTCACAGCCTCACACACAAGCCAGATCAAATCTGTCTTAGGTTTATTTTCAACTAGAGATTCAGGTTCCTCCAAAGGCCTCATCTTACTGGGATGACAACAGTCCTGAAGTCTAGCAAATACCAGCTTTATCATATGCCTATTTCTGAATGGCGTTCCCTAGGCCTTGAAATAAATAGAGAGTTGAATTGTTCCACTTCATAAAGAAATAGAGTAACAGAAGTCCAATCCAGATTGTAGTGGGCTAGAGAGTGAATCAGATTTTCAAGAACAGGAAAGACTGTTCTTATCCTGGCCAAGAGTTTAAAAAGCAGCCTTTGTGGAAGTTGGGGTAGGATTCAAATGGTAGTTCTCTTGTTTAGAAAGCATGTTGATCTGAGTTCAACATTCAGTATCCAAATAAGTAAATAGTGTGATCTATGTAAAATGAATTACCAGTCTTTGATTACTAGTATTCCTTAATGTTTATGTCTTCCTAATTAATGTAATTTGCAAATATAACTAATTTCAATTGTTCACATTTTTGAAGAAGCTAAGAGTCACTTTAAAGACATCTTTGACTATAGGCAATTCACGCCAGAGAAATCTTAATACCATAACTGCACATATGTGTACATATGTACATATAAACATGTTTCTCTAATAACCAGAAAAATGTACATCTAAGTCAACTTATGCCTATCTGATTGGTTAAAAAAATGTAAAGTTGCCCAACAATTATAAACTACTAAGAACTTCACTTCATATAATTAAAAATACAATCAAAATGCTGATAATAGATTCTTCCTCAAGATGACTAGTACTATTACCTTAGCTTATCAGCTAATATATCATGGTACATCAAGTATTTGTATTAAAACAGAACTTTAGTGAGTAATTTGATTAGTTCTAGTAAAGATGAGCCTGTGCAAAGCACACTCAATGATTTTACTTTTAGGTGCATACCCTAGAGAGACTCTTAAGGTACACAAGGCATACACAAGATTTTACATTGTATCATTGTTTGTAATGGAGAAAAGTGGAAACAGTTAAAATATCCAATCTTTGGGTGAATTGGAAAAATCAAAGCCTGGGGTATGAGACTTAGCCACCAAAGATGAAAATGCTGTGAGACCAAACAAAAATCCAGGATTTCACCAAGGACAATTTGTTAAGGACTATGGTAAAAGATGTAGTGATGTGGCAGCAGAACAGGAAGATCCCTAGCTCCAAGGCCGGAAGGAGTTTATAGCTGAGTTGGACAAAGGTGATCCATGGCAACAAGGATGCACTTGACTTTTCTTAAAAAACTATTAACATGTTACATGTCATTTAAGAAATAGTCTGGACATCAGTAGTCTGTACAACACACCAAGCTGCCTATTCTAATAATAGCAAACTATTATTATTAGAATATTATCAATTTTATCAGCAAAATGAGAATGTCATTCTAATGATATTATATTAGTAATAGCTATTACTAATAGCTGACTGTTCAAATAATATTCTTATCCTTTAGGGTTTGGGATGCCTGCTAGAGTCCCATGAGAAAGATGGTGGTTACAATCAAGATGACTGAAGTTATGTCAAGCTGATTCCCCATAGTAGAATAAGGATTTTTAAATAGCAGTGAAAATAATTTATGTTGTGGTTCTCAAACTTTAATGTGCATTATGATCACCTGGAATATATCTTAGATGGCCAGAATCTGCCTTTGGATTTTCTGTTTAGTATGCCTGTGATGGGGCCAACAACCTGATTTCCCAAAATGATGTTGACACTACTCGCTAGCCCAGGGCCAGTCTGTCTGTTGGTGGTACAGGATGCCTAGTGCTCCATGAGCTTATTGCCCACGGCTGGCACTCTACCATTGGAGCCGTGTCTCCAGTCCAAGGCCACTTTAATAATCACTAAATGGGTTGTTCATTGGTCAACAGGGACAAATATTAAAAATGGGATATTAAGTGGAAACCGGAAGTTGCAGGAAAATGTAAGCATTTCCTATCATTTATGTAGCTTTAAAAATGGGAATGATCGTATGACTACATAAACTATTTACTATATAGCACATATGCTTGTAAGTATTTGGCCAGGATTACAGGTAGCCAGCCAGTCAGACTGGAACCTGAGGACGTCTAGACTTCCAGGCTCCACATTTCCCACCACAAGCAGAAAGGGCAATCTGGGACTCCACCTTGGAGTCCCGGATAAGCTGTGGTCTTCAACGCTGTGCTGCAGGAAATCTGGAAAGTCGGGTCTGTTTCTAACTTTTCAGAACTTCTGGAATAAGCCGGATAGATACAAGTCAGTAATTCAATCCACAACAGGGCCAGCACGGTGCCCAAATGGAGACCCACCAGCCACAACAAAATCCCTCGCTTTCCGTGACCATTCCCACCTTTCCATCGCTTTTCCTGGGGGTGGGGGGTGGCAGAACAGAAGGAAACTTCCACATCTGAACGCTGCCGGCACAGCCACGGGCTTTCAGCCGGACCGCGCGCGGCCCAAGCCTCCAAAGGCAAAGGGTCGCTCGCGCCACCGGAAACGCCAGCGAAAAGGAGCGGCCACTTCCGGAAGCCGCTCCGGAACGTGTTGCCAGACCCCGTGAAGTTCCGCGGGAAGGATTTAGGAGTGGGACCGCTTCCTTCTCCTGGTGTGGGGCGGGGGGGCGGGGAAAGGAAATCGCCGGAGGAGCGGCGTCCTGCCTGGGCTGGCGGCTGGCGGCTGGCGGCGCTGGGGGCCGGGGCGCGCGGAGGGCGGCGGCGGCGGCGGCGGCGGGAGGGCTGAGGCGGCCGAGCCGGTGAGCGAAGGGCGTTGGAGCCGGGCCCGGCGCGGCGCACGCCGGCTCGCCCTGTGCAAGCCTGCGCGCTGCCAGCCGCCCAGCTGCCCGAGCGGGTCTGGGAAGTGCTTTGTGGGTCGCCTGTCAGTCGGCTCTTAGGGCACCGGGGTCTCCCAAGTCGGCTGGGGGACAGCTCCGCCCCGAAGCCGCCCGAAGCTGCAGGTTGCCCCTTCCTGGAGCGGCTGCGGCTCGCACTCTGACAGCTGCCCCAGGCTGTGTGTGGAATTGGGGAGGGGGGAGTAAGACTCCCCGTATCCCCCCCCCCGCCTCCCGCCACATCTGAAGCCTCAGAACATGGCGGGATCGTGGGTGGTTGAACGGTATTTCGTGGGCCGAGGGAAGGGCTCGTGAGGCGTGTTCTAAGGAGCCACACTTCCCCGGCTCTGTTCACGCCTCCCCGGCTTTCAAGACAGATTTCTCCCCCTTCTCCTCACGTCACTTCGGGACAGTTTGACACCCGGCCGATCAGTTGTTTCAAAGCCTGGTTCCCTCCCCGATTAGTAATGCTGAGGGTATTAAGTGATTGCCCGGTAATTATTCTTGATGGCCAAGGCGCCTAGGCTCGAGCCTGTGATCGTAGCTGACATCTAAGGATGGTAGTTCTAAGCCCGCCTGGGCAGCTCTCTCTTGGGAGATTCCTATCTGCAACTAGCTACTTATATTTAGCGCACTTACCCTCTGCTTCACACGGAAAGTGTAGACATCCCTAGCCAGAGATAGTCATCTTAAAGGCACCAGATTCCGTTACGGTCGTGAATCTCCAAAAGGCCGGTGGCATACTGGAATATAAAATTCTTGATTACTGACGAAATGAGTGAAAAGACTGCAGACGTTATCAGAAATAGCTTTTATTAAGTTGCTGCTTTCCTGTTTTAGGTGTGGCTGTAAAGTGTGGTGCAAGGTACTTTTCGTGGTGCATGGAAGGAAAGCCAATGCGCAGGTAGGCATTTAGAAAGAAAACCATTGGTTTCTCTGGTTGAAATTCACTTAACTCAATACTTCATTTAAATTTTTTTTAAAAAAAAGGATTCTCACATCTTACTAAATTCTGCTTGGAACTAATGATTCTTATTCTAAAATACATCAAAGGTATTATCAGAAATCAGGAGCATTTAACACACTAAAATGTAGATTTAAGTTAGATTTCTGAGTGTTTTGTGTGGTTCATTATTAATGCCCCAATTTTTCTTTTTGTGTAGTATTGTGTGATAAGGGTACTATGACACTATGTGAATTTATTATAATTTTAATTCCATACAGAACACAAGAGTATTCTGTTTCCAGATAAGAATGATACTCATTTATAATAACACTGTACTAATACCTAATTATAGTTTTAGTTATTTCACTGGTGTTCAAGAATATATTTGTTCTTTTCATTAAAATAGCTGCATTGCAGAGGAAGATTGTTTAAGGATGATAAAGACATAGAAAAATAGAAGTGTGTGAAAATGTATAGACAATTACATGTCCTAATAACTCTAGAATTTAGTAATGCTTCTCAATCTGTGCTAACGAATGAGACTAGAATCTTATTTAAACAATCAGACAACTTCTGGTTCTTTATTGTTTAAACTCATTTTATAGTTATTGAACTCTAATCATTTGTTCTTGTCCAATGTTAAACAACTCTTAGAGACATTTAAGAGAAGAAATATTTATGGTTCAAAGTAGCAGGAAGGGCTTGGTATAGTGGCATACACCTGTAATTTCCCAGCACTCAAAAGGATTGAGAATTATATGCTAGCCTGGCCTACATAGTTGAGACCCTGGTTTTGGAGCAACAGTAACAAAACATACATCCTTTTCCACATCTATAATTGATATATCTGTTGACCTTGAGCTGTTTATCTTCTCTATACTCCAGTTTACTTGTCTGGTATATCTGACCAGGGTATTGGAATTTAATGAATGTTTTCAAATGCTTTGAGATGTTCAAATGGAAAGATTTTGTGAAGATAACAGATTCTACTATCTTATTTGTATCTTACTCTGTAGAAGGAATAATATTAGACTGTAAAGTACTTGAAGAAATTAACAACATAAACATTAAATGTTTCATCATTTCTAACAATGATTGCAGAAGCCACTAAGTGCTTTTCATCGCCAGCTGCTTTTCATATTCAGATGCGATAAATGCCATATCTTATGTAATTGCTAAAATAAGAGCTTACTTTCTAAGGAAAAGGTAGCATGTGGGAATCTTTTTGGTTTATTAGTAGTTTCCATATAAAGTATTCACTTAATCACTCAGAACTGGTTATTTTTGCTCTATTACATAATGGTGTCCATTATTCAAAATCATGTTGGATAATTCTAGTGCTATTAATTCTTAAGTTACATTTCTTCATCACTTTATTACTTCACAAGGGGCTAACCTACACTTTACTAGTCTGACTTTCATCTACTATGTACATTAAGTTATGGTAACACTTCCCTACCCTTTCGTCATTGAGCTGTTCATTTTTGATGCTATAATCTAGAAGACAGTCTCTGTAAAATATTGTTGGGTTAATATTGAAGAAGTTTTGAATGAGAAGTAACTCTTTATATTAAGATTATTTGAATAGATACTAATTCTCCATACTAGACTATAACCTCTTCTATGTCTCATATGTCTTAAGTATTTGTACTCCAAACACCTACTTTTTTTCTGACCCCCCCAAAAAAAATCTAGAGAAAAGATTGAAAATCTTTGCGAAAGTTATTTTTACACTCGTGTTCATTAAAAAGTCTTTTTAATTGTATATATTTATGAGTTAGAATGTGATCATTCAATACTGTTAGTATAGCCATTAACTAAAACAGTATGTAAATTCCTCATAAAAACTAAAAATAGAACTGCTGTGTGGTCCAGCTATGCCATTATTGGGTATATATCTAAAGGAAATAAAATTAGTAGATCAGAGTGATACCTGATCAGCACTAGTCACAATAGCCAAGATATAGAATCAACCACAGTATCCATATATGGTGGATGGATAAAGAAAAACATGAAAAAAGAATGCACACACAGAAGAATATTATTCACCCATAAAATAGAATATTATTTAGCCGTCACTTGCAGCAATCCGGATGAAACTAGAGTATATTAAGTGAAATAATCCAGGCATAGAATGACAGATATTACATATCATCACTCAAACGTGGAAGCTAAAAAAATCATTTCATACAAGAAAAGAATAGAGGCCATGCCTGGTGGCTCACACTTGCCATTGTAGCTACTCCAGAGGTAGAGGAGATTGGAAGGAACCCAGTTCAAGGACTGTTCATGGAGGTTGGAGGTGTGGCTCAGTTGTTAGATCACTAGCCAGAAAGAAAAAGTGTCAGATTCTGAATTTGATTCTTGGTCTAGGAAGGGAGGGAAGGAGAAAGGAGGAACAGAAGGAAGAGTCGGGACTGGTAGGAAAGTCTGTGAGACTCTTATCTCCAATAAACTAGTAGAAAACCGGAAGTGGCGCTATGGCTCAAGCGGTAGAGCGCTAGCCTTAAGCTGAAGAGTACAAGGACAATGCCTAAGCCCAGAGTTCAAGCCCCACACAAAAAAAAAACCAACAACAACAAAAAAAAGGAAGACAGGAGGAAGGGAAGGGCGAAAGGAAAGGAAGGAAGGAAAGAAGGAAGGAAGGAAGGAAAAAAGAAAGGAAGGAAGGAAAGAAAGGGAAAGGAAGAAAGGGAAGGGAGGGGAGGGGAAGGGAAGGAGGGAAGGAAGGAAGACCAGCCAGCAAAAAGTTCATGAGTCCTCATCTCAACCAGTAATAAGGTGGGTTTGATGAAGGAGGAAGGAAGATCAGCCAGCAAAAAGTTCCTGAGTCCTCATCTCAGCCAGTAATAAGGTGAGCATGAGTCCTCATAGTGATATTTCTTTCTTTTTTCTTTTTCTTTTTTTTTTTAATAAACCAAGGTGTGACGTGCTTGGAAGAGCTGGGGTTAGAACCCAGGACCTGCACGTGCTGAGTACAAAATCTACCACTAAGCTACACTTCAACCTGGAATTTATTTTTATTTATTTTTTTGGTCCAGTTGTGGAGCCTGAACTCTGGGCCTAGGCACTGTCCCTCAGCTCTTCAGCTCAAGGCTAGCGCTCTACCACTTGAGCCACAGCGCCACTTCCAGCTTTTTTTTGTTTTTGCTTATGTGGTGCTGAGGAATCGAACCCAGGGCCTCATGCATGCAAGGCAAGCCTCTACCACTGAGCCACCTTCTCAGCCCTCACAGTGATATTTCTATACGTGCACACAGTATACTTTGAATCACTGGGTATATTTTAAACTTTTCTAAAAAGTATAAAAATCACTACATAATTGTGTACAATATAAAATCTGTAACATAGGGGCTGGAAAGGTAGCTCAGTGGTAGAGCGCTTGCCTTGCATGCATAAGCCTCTGGGTTCACTTCCTCAGCACCACATAAGCAGAAAAAACAGGAAGTGGCGCTATGGCTCCAGTGATAGAGTGCTAGCATTGAGCTGAAGAGCTGAGGGACAGCGCCCAGGCCCATAGTTCAGGCCCACGACCGACAAAAAATAAAATAGAAATATCACTATGAGCTGATAGAGTGGTAGAGTGCTTGCCTAGCATGCATGAAACCCTGGGTTTGGTTCCTCAGTACCACATAAACAGAGAAAGCTGAAAGTGGTGCTGTGGCTCGAGTGGTAGAGTGCTAGCTTTGAGTAAAATAAGCTCAGGGACTGTGCACAGGCCCTGAATTCAAGCCCCAGGACTGACAAAAAAGAAAAAGAAAAAAAATCACTACGAAACCCCTTCATGCTACAAATATATGTTAATTTGCAATAAAAGTTAGGAAGTGGAGCTGTAGCTCAAGTGGTAGAGCACTCGCCTTGAGTTGAAGAGCTGAGGGACAACGCCCAGGCCCAGAGTTCAAGCCCCACGGCCGACAAAAAAAAAAAAAAACTACAATAAAAGTTAACTAGTGAAACTGAGAAATGAACATCGGCTGTTTTTGGAATAGTAAATACAAGATTTAAGTTAAATCAGGCTTGTGAATTAAAATTCATAGTCTACTCTGTGGACAGAGAATTATTTTTAAATGCTTTTTATAAAATTTTATTAATATTGCAAGAGCTATAGCACAAGACAGTGTGATACTTTGTAAAAGAAGATCCTTTTATGGGATTGTGTAATGAAAGTGGTCTGCTTTGGAAATAATAACATGCAACTTTTAAGAGACTTTGAGAAAGCTTATGACACATAAGTTCTTAGAAAAGGAATTTCTTCTTTACATAATTGCAGATTTTCTAGACTCTTGACCTATAAGCACTTTTATGTAGAAAAGGACTTACAATAATATTGCTACCTTCTCTCCTGCTCATTTATTGTAGGTGTACCAACATTCGACCAGGAGAGACTGGAATGGATGTAACAAGCCGCTGCACCCTTGGAGACCCCAACAAACTGCCAGAAGGGGTTCCCCAACCTGCCCGCATGCCCTATATTTCAGACAAGCACCCTCGGCAAACCTTGGAAGTGATTAACCTTCTGAGAAAGCATCGGGAGCTATGTGATGTGGTGTTGGTTGTGGGTGCTAAGAAGATCTATGCCCATCGAGTCATCCTGTCCGCCTGTAGTCCCTACTTCCGAGCTATGTTTACCGGAGAGCTGGCAGAAAGCCGGCAGACAGAGGTAGTAATCCGAGACATAGATGAGAGAGCTATGGAACTACTGATTGACTTTGCATATACTTCCCAGATAACTGTAGAAGAAGGCAACGTTCAGACCCTTTTACCAGCTGCTTGCCTCCTCCAGCTGGCAGAAATACAGGAAGCCTGTTGTGAATTTCTGAAGAGACAATTAGATCCTTCTAACTGCCTGGGCATTCGGGCTTTTGCTGACACACATTCTTGCCGTGAATTACTAAGGATAGCAGATAAGTTCACTCAGCACAACTTTCAAGAGGTGAGTTGTACTTTGTGGTTTCAGTGCAGTCATACCTATTTGTCAGACGGGCAATGTGGCTTGACATTGTGCTGACAGACACCTGTCTGGGCATTTGCTGCTGATTCTAACTCATAATATCAAAGCATTAAGTCGCTATAAATTCTTTTTTTTGGGGGGGGGGGTCCAGTCATGGGGCCTGAACTCTGGGCCTGGGCGCTGTCCCTCAGCTCTTCAGCTTAAGGCTAGCTCTCTACCACTTGAGCCACAGTTGCTATAAATTCTAAACCTGGTTTTTATGTTAAAGGTCAGTTTTGTGTTCTGCTAGCAAAAGTTATTTCTCTTGAGCCATATTCCTAAAAGGGTATTTATAACCTAAGAAAATGATTGATTAATTTTATTAGAGGATCTGGACCTGTTAGAATACCTGGTAGTAGTCAGCTGTGAGTTACGATGGATGTGAGCGAATAGTTCCTATCAATCATCTAGATTACTGGTTGCAGTGTTCAATTCCCACCATACAGAATTAACAAAACTATGTATGCAGTTAAGCTTTGACTCTGTAATCCATTTCTAGAAATTTATCCTGAAAATAATGTCTAACAATACTGAAATGTTCATATAGTAGGCCACGAATCATGGCATTATTTTTATAGCAAAATATTAAAAATGACCTAAATGTTCAAATAAACTGGAACATCTGCACAATGCACCTATGAAGAAAGAAGGGAGACTTCCGAACTAAGGGAATTAATTTCCAGACTATACCAAGTTAATAGACAGAGTACAACAGAATTAAGCCGGGCCCTACTGGCACACACCTGTAAATCCTAGCTACTTAGGAGGCTGAGTTCTGAAGATTATGGGTCAGAACTAGTTCTGGCAGGAAAGTTTGAGACTCTTATCTTCAATTAAACACCAAAAAGCCAGAAATAGAATTGTCATTCAAGTGGGAGAGCAGTAGCCTTGAGCAAGTAAAGCTCGGGGAGATGACCCAGGCCCTGAGTTCAATTCCCCTCCCCCCCAAAAAAGTACAACAGAATTGTTATCATGCTACCTTTTGTGTAGGAAAGAAATGGAAATAAGATTGGAAATAAGAATGGAAAAAAGCTCATGTGGTCAAGGCTTTGTCCCCAGTGCAGCAGTATTTCAAGGTAGGGCTTTTGGGAGGATCGTAAAGGCTCTGACTTAATGAACTACTCCACTGATGGATTTATAACTTAATGGATATTGGGAGGCATGGAAACTTGAGGAGGGTAGGCTCCAGCTGGGGGAAATAGGTGATGAGGAGTGCCTTTGAAGAGCCTGATCACCTTCCCCACCTTTCTGGCTGTCATGAGGAGGAGCAGCTTTCCTGTTGTGTATGTCTGCCATGATGTTCCACCTCAACATAGGTCCATAGCATTCCAGCCAAGCAGCTGTAGAATAAAGCATGTGAAATCACAGGCAGAAATCAGCCTTTCTTCTTTTAAGTTTATCTCAGTTGTATTGTCACAGCTATGAAGAACTAACACAGTGGATTTCTCTATAACTTGGGGAATTCTTTAAAATTCTCTTTCAAAATCCAAATGCAGGAAAAGGAAAGACTGACCTGTTTGACACTCTTTTGAGGTGTCAAAAAAAGACTAAAAACCTAATAGAATAATGGGGAAATGCATTAAACCATAATCAACAAGATATACAAAAGGCATTCAACTTTAGATATTTTCTTTCTTTCTTCCTTGCTTTCTTGCTTGCTTCTTGTTGTTGTTGGTCATGAGGCTTGAACTCGGGGTCTGGGCACTGTCCCTGGCCCTTTCACTCAAGACTAGTGCTCTACCACTTTGAGCCACAGCACCACTTCCGGTTTTCTAAGAGATAAGAGTCTCATGGACTTTCCTGCCTGGCTGGCTTTGAACTGGAATCCTCAGATCTCAGCCTCCTGAGTAGCTAGGATTATAGGTATGAGCCACCAATGCCTACAGGTTTTTTTTGTTTTTTTGGTCTGTTGTGGGGCTTGAACTCTGGGCCTGGGCGCTGTCCTTGAGCTCTTTAGGGACTACCACTTGAGCCACAGCGTCACTTCCGGTTTTCTGGTGGTTAATTGGAGATAAGAGTCTCAAGGATGTTCCTGCCTGGGCTGGCTTTGAACCTCGATCCTCAGATCTCAGCCTCCTGAATGAGCCACTGGTGCCCGGTGCTTTTTTTAAGTCAGGGTTCTATGTAGAGCCAGGCTGGCCTGGAACTTGTTATCATCCTGTTCTCAAACAAAAAAGTACTGGGATTATATGCATAGCTACCATGTCTGACCTAACTTTATTTTTATTTTATTTTTCTATTTATTCTTTCATGTTGTTAAAATAATTTTCTATGTCCCTGGCTCTCTGAATAATTAGCAGTATAGATTCATAGACTATTTAATAGATAATAGTACTCTGTTATCATTTATTATTCGATGCTTTGTAGATTCTAATTTATCTTTCCTGGATTTCCTTTTGCAAAATTAAGAGGGATTACTGGCATGAGCCACCATGCCTGACGTTCACCATAATATCTTCTAATTGGTTAATCGATAGGAAAGTTACTGAGATTTTTTTTGAGATACTTTTATCATTGAGTCTAGACTTTTCTTGGCATTTTGTCAGATCAGATACATACCAGTAGTTTTATTTTACAATCCGTGACTCAATTCTTTTCTCTAATTGCTTGAGCTAATACTACTAATAAAATGTTATATATTAATGGAATTAATGAATCTAATTCCTTTGTTTTCAACATGAATAAGATTGTCTCTAATGTTTACCTATTAAGTAATCTACTGGCTATAGGAGAGGGGTAAATATTTTTTTTTAAGGAAGAGTCAATGCCTAACAACCTTTTTTTCTTTGTTGTTTTTCTTTTTTTTTTTATTAGCAATAGTGTTGAATTTTCTTTTTTTTTTTTTTTTTTGGGTCCGGTCGTGGGGCCTGAACTCTGGGCCTGGGCCCTGTCCCTCAGCTCTTCAGCTCAAGGCTAGCTCTCTACTACTTGAGCCACAGCACCACTTCCGGCTTTTTTTTTCTTTTTTTGCTTATGTGGTGCCTCAGGCATGCAAGGAAAGCGCTCTACCACTGAGCCACCTTCCCAGCCCTAGTGTTGAATTTTTGTCAAAAGCTTTTTCAAAAGCCAGGAAATGTAGTGTAAGCCTGTAATACCTATAACTCAGGAGACTAAGGCCGGAGAACCCCAAGTTCAAGTCCAGTCTAGCCTACATTGTGAGACCCTGTCTTGAGAAAACAAAGAAAGGCTTTTTCAGTATTTATGGAAGTGATCATGAATTTTCTTCTTGAATCTGTAAATTATATTCTGTGAATTACAGAATGGGACCTTTGAATAGTTGGGAAACAGCTATTGATGCTAATGGAATCTTAAAAAATCTATTTATAATACCTAATACTTTATTCTTACACTGATATCTGTAAGTATATTAATCTCTAATTTCCTTGAGCTAACTTTATCAAGTTATTTTCTTTCCTGAGGAAGTTGTACTTCATGAAGAGGAGTTGTTTTCCCTTACTTTCCGTATTGTGAAATCATTTATGCAATATTAGGACCATATGACTCCTAATAGTTTAATAGAATTTTCCTATGAAACAGTCTATCTAGACTCAATTTATTTTGTGTGTGTATAAATTTATCTGTAAAGAGAGAAAAATCATCTTTAAGTTTTTGTACAATGGTTATTTGGTAACTCACCTTGGATTTTTGTTAAGTTTTGGAAGGTTTTTGTTTTGTTACTGGAGGGGAGAGGGTTGAGTTAGCGTCTGACTGTAGCCCAAGCTAGCCTTGAACTCATGGTCCTAGTACCTCCCAAACTGAGTTACAGAAATATACCACCATGCCTATCTGTCCCTGGATGTTTTGTATATGTGTACCTTCAGAGTTTCTGTCCTCAATTGAAAAACTACTAGGGATCTATTTTGTTAATATTTTTCAAACAGTCGGGGTTTGGGGGGTGGGGTGGGAGGTTGGTCTCAGGGCTTGAACTGAGGGCCTGGGCACGGACCCTGAACTCTTTTGCTCAAGACTGAAATCACTTTGAGCCACAGCACCACTTCCAGATTTCTGGTGGCTAATTGGAGATGGGAGCCTTACAGACTTTCCTGCCTGAGCTGGGCTGGCTTTGAACTGAGATCCTCAGATCTCAGACTCCTGGGTAGCTAGGATTACAGGTGTGAGCCACCAACGACTGGCTAAGTCAGGATTTTAACTTATTAGTTCAATCTACTTCTTTATTTCCGTTACATTCTGGCTTTACCTTGTTTCCTTTTCTTTGTGCTCTATTTTAGCTTACTGTGTTTTTTATTTTATCCCCTTGCTATTTGAGTGATAGAATGGATGCCTAGAATGTTCTCCAGGTCCTGGATTCAATTCCCAGTATGAAGAGGGAAGGCTGAGGGTGGGAAGGAAGAGAAGGGAAAAGGGAGGGAAGAGAAAAGAAGTAGAGGGGACCAGGTACATGACTCGTGTAGAGCCCTAAATTCAAACCTCAGTACTGCTGAAAGGAAAACACAAGAACCCATGGGGAATTTTATCAAGTATTTAAAGAAGTTTTCTGTCTCAGAAAAAGGAGGGCATTGCCAATTCATTTTATAAGGACAAAATTACCACAAACGTGAAAAGAAAATTGGAGATCCACAGTAGAAAAGTAGAAAGACCATTACTAAGTGGGGCTTCTACCTTGCTTGACTGATAGAATCCTTACTTCATAGTCTGTATCTCACTCAAAATAACCTAACTTCTTCAGCTGACTTATAGTTAATTTCCTTTTACTATTTCAAATATCAAATCTACACTCCAAAAGTAAATATTTGCCATTATTGACGATTTTCAAAATTATATGTCAAATGACCCCCACATTGGTTTGGTTTGATTTGGATTGGCAACCATACCATAGAGAAAGTAAAATACAACCATTCTGATTAAGCCAGGTGCTAGTGGCTTACACCTGTAATCTTAGCTAATAAGAAGGTTAAGATCTGAGGATCATGGTTCAAAGTCAACCCCAGGCAGTCATGAGACTTTTATCTCCAATAAACTGTTTTCAAAAAAAGCTCAGGGACAGTGTCCAGGCCCCGACTTTCAACCCATGACTAGAGCTCATTCTCTCTCTCTCTCTCTCTCTCTCTCTCTCTCTCTCCCTCCCTCCCTCTCTCATTCTCTTTCTCACACTGTCTCTCTCCCACACACACACACATACACACACACACACACACACACACACACAATTTCTGAATTATCTAGTTCCCTATTTAATTTCCTGAACCCTACAAAGTCTTTCATTCAAATAATTACAGTACTGGTGCCATAAAATGTAGTATTTAACCTAATGACCCTTGTGTTTTCTACTTTGAGAACTACATTTTTTTTCAATGTATTTGAGGAAGATATTCTTTTTTTTTTGGTCAGTCATAGGGCTTGAACTCTGAGCCTGGGCACTGTCCCTCAGCTCTTCAGCTCAAGGTGAGCACTCTATCACTTGAGCCACAGCGTGCCACTTCCAATTTTCTGGTGGTTTAAAAGTCTCAGGGACTTTTCCTGCCTGTGCTGGCTTTGAACTGTGATCTTCAGATCTCAGCCTCCTGAGTAGCTAGGATTACAAGCATGAGCCACCGGTGCCCTGCAGAAGAAGATATTCTTCATTACATATTTAAGTAAATGTTGTGGCCTATGTCATATCCCACTAAATAAAATATTCTGCTTTTTCAATGGACATGAAAATAACTCTGTCCCAGAAAGAATCTATCAGCTACATTAGAAGTAACACAGTAGGAATTTGAACTCTTCACCATACCCTACCCTGTGCAAATGGATATCACATGGAACGCAGTCCCCTGAGTGATAGAAGAAACCAGCTCTGCCTTGTACCCACTCCCTCTTACACTACATGCTGACTTATAAGATCTTGGAATTCATGCCAGACCTGTACAACAAGGTAATATCATTGTTGCCATTTCATCTCCATTCTTATGGTTCTGCAGGCTTGAAAAAAGATGAATTATGGGTATATTTGTACTTTTTCACTAGTTATCCTCTGGATGACAACTAATTATCCTCTGGAAGCATTTTTGACTTTTAATGTGCCTCTTGTATTTCTGAAGTTTTAATTTGGTATGGTTATCTGGCTTATTTGGAATATGAGTTTTAATTTTGATCTTAATTTTTAAGGAAAAATAGTATTTTTCCTAAATTGCCTGAATCATAAGTGATAATTTTAGTTGTGTCCTATGTACTAACCCCTTGTTTTCTTTTTAAACTCTTCTTTTCCTTTAGTATTGTTTGAACTTTACCTCCATTGTGGAACAGTGTTTTGCCCTAAAATCCTGAGACAATAAAGTAAATGTATCATGGGCTTTTTTTTTTTTAAATTCTTACCTAACTTTGAACAGGTGATGGAGAGTGAAGAGTTCATGTTACTCCCAGCTAATCAACTCATTGATATTATATCCAGTGATGAGCTCAATGTTCGCAGTGAAGAACAAGTGTTCAATGCAGTGATGGCCTGGGTCAAATACAGTATTCAAGAAAGACGTCCACAGTTACCCCAGGTAATAATAGAAAGAACACTTCCAGAACTGCTCTGTATAGAAATAACAATATGCACTTTACTTGCAGAAATGAAACAAGCATCACTCTCTTACATTATATAACTCATCTAGAGTCATATAAACAAAGTCATGTTAGAAAGCCTACTATATTCAAATATTAGAGAAGTAAGCATCTAAAGCATTTGGGCTGGTTTTTATATTGTGTACTTCTATTATTTTTGTTTTGTTTTATTGATTAGTTCATTGATTGATTGATGCAGAGTGTCTATTTAGCCCTGAAATTCACTGTGTAGGTCAGACTGGCCTCCTACTTAGCCAGCTAAAATTATAGGTATGCACCATCATACCTAGCTCTTCATTGTGAACTTTTTGTTCCTTTTGAGATAGTTCTACATTGGATCTGTAACCCAGTCAAAACCTGAATCATATAAAGTGACAGGGAAATCAATAATTCTGCTCTCTGTAGTTTAGAAATCATACTACACTTTGATCAGTAAAGAAATAAATTGGGAGCTGGGCACTGGTGGCTCATGCCTGTAATCCTAGCCACTCAGGAGGCTGAGATCTGAGGATCACAATTCAAAGCCAGCCCAGGCAGGAAAGTCCATAATACTCTTATCTCCAATAAACTACTCAAAGCCGGAAGTAGCACCGTGGCTCAAGTGGTAGAGCACTAGCCTTGAGCTGAAGAGCTGAGGGACAGCGCCCAGGCCCAGAGTTCAAACCCCATGACTGACACAAAAGAGGAGGAGGAGGAGTAGAAAAAAAGGAAGGAAGGAAGGAAAAGAAAAATTTGGTCATGAGTGGTCTCTGAGTGAAATGTCTAAGACTCATTTTTATTTTTTTCATTATATTGCCTAAGCTAGTCTTGAACTTAGGATCCTCCTGAGTAACCTTCCAAGTACTGGTATTACTGGCATGCACTACTTGGCTTAAGACTCATTCTTGTTATGACTACAGTAGTCCTCTCCTAATCCACAGGGTGTAATGTGCCAAGATATTTGCAGTGCCCAGAAACCTTCAGATTTTAGATACATACTATACATACCTACCTGTGGTAACTTTAATTTACAAATTAGGCACAGCATAAGATTAACAACAATAATAATGATAAAGCACAATGATTTGTGGCAGTAGGTTATAGTAAAAGTTATTCAAAACTTATAAATTATTATTTTAATTTTTCATAGTATTTTTTTTTGTCAGTCATGGGGCTTGAACTCTGGGCCTGAACACTGTCCCTCAGCTCTTTAGCTCAAGGCGAGTGCTCTACCACTTGAGCCACAGCACCACTTCCGGTTTTCTGAGTGGTTTATTGGAGATAAGAGTCTCTCGGACTTTCCTCCCCAGGCTGGCTTTGAACCCCAATCCTCACAGCTCGCCCTCCTGTGTAACTAGGATTACAAGCGTGAGCAACTGACACCCGGCTCATAGTATTTTTTTGATCAAAGTTAACTTGCAGTAAATGGAACCACAAAAAGTAAAATTGCAAGTAATGGGGAGTACTGTATTCTTTAACAGGTTAACAGAGTATTCTTCTGGGTTGTTAATTTGAGTTTAGTTAAGAAAGAGTTTATAGCCAGGCACAGGTGGCTTACACCTGGAGGCTGAGACCTGAGGTTCAAAGCTAGCCTGGGCAGAAAAGTCCCTGGGAGACTCATCTCCAATTAGCCACCAAAAAACCTGAAGTAGTGCTATGGCTCCAAGTGATGGAGCGCTAGCCTTGAGCAAAAGAGTTTGGAGACAGAGCCCAAGCCCTGAGTTCAAGCCTCATGATCGGAAAAGAAAACAAAGAAGTTTATAACATTTCTGAAAGCTCAGAATAGCATTCTAAAGGACACTGGCATGATTCAATTTTTGAATTCTATATTACTGAATTTGTGATTAGAATAAACAATTTGCTTTCAGTATTTGTATTTTCCATTCTTATTTAATTATTTGTCATGTCCAGTTAGATCCCCAAATACTCAGAAACATAGTATGGGAGCACAAGTCATGCATTCTCTTAACTCTCCTGTGGATGGAACTCTGTCTTTAATAACACTTATTATCTCCTAGGTGCTGCAGCATGTTCGTTTGCCTTTGCTTAGTCCCAAGTTCCTGGTGGGCACAGTAGGCTCAGATCCCCTCATTAAAAGTGATGAGGAATGCAGGTATGAATGTCCTTGAAAGAAAAATCAATAAGCATTCCTGTTGTAGTCGTTTTATTGATATTCTATCTAAAATACTGTATTTCTTAGGGCTGAAACCAGACAGTATTTAACAGGTTTTTTTCTGGGCTAGGGTCAAGAGGAAGAGAAAGAAGTAAGGACTGAATTTCCAGTATTCCATTCCATTAGTTTTTATGTGTGGTGATTATTGATGTAGAGTGGTAATAAAGAGGTAGATTTCAGGGGCTGGGAAGGTGGCTCAGTCGTAGAGCACTTGCCTTGCATGCATGAGGCCCTGGGTTCGATTCCTCAGCACCACATAAGCAAAAAGAAAAAAGCCAGAAGTGGCGCTGTGGCTCAAGTGGCAGAACACTAGCCTTGAGCTGAAGAGCTGAGGGACAGCGCCCAGGCCCAGAGGTCAGGCCCCACGACCGGACCCAAAAAATAAAAAAAAAATTAAAAAGAGGTAGATTTCAGCCGGGCACGGGTGGCTCATGCCTCTAATCCTAGCTACTCAGGAGGCTGAGATCTGAGGATTGTGGTTCAAAGCCATCCCAGGCTGGAAAGTCCGTGAGAGGAAGTGGTGCTGTGGCTCAAGTGGTAGAGTTTTCACCTTGAGCTGAAGAGCTGAGGGACAGTGTTCAGGCCCAGAGTTCAGGCCCCATGACTGACAAAAAAAAAAAGGTAGAGTTCTAAGACTTTAATGCAACTGTCTGGGTTTTTTTGTTTGTTTGTTTTGTTTTGTTTTTGGGGTCCTGTCGTGGGCCTGAACTCTGGGCCTGGGCGCTGTCCCTGAGCTCTTCAGCTCAAGGCTAGCGCTCTACCACTTGAGCCACAGCACCACTTCCGGCTTTTTTCTTTTTGCTTATGTGGTGCTGAGGAATCGAACCCAGGGCCTCAGGCATGCAAAGCAAGCGCTCTACCACTGAGCCACCTTCCCAGCCCTGTCTGGGTTTTTTTGTTTGTTTGTTTTCCCCCTTGAGGGAAAACTATTCACTGTGTGTCAGTGAGAACTTTTTTTTTTTCATCACATATGTCTAGCAAGGACCAGCTTTGCTTTCAAAGACACAGTGAAGCATCTTCCAGTTCTGAGAAGTGGCTCACTAACCACTCAGGAAGCTGAGACACTGAGGATTGTGTGTTCAAGCCAGCCCAGGCAAAAAAGTTCTCAAGACCCTATCTCCAATTAACCAAAATAATGATGAGCCAGAGGTGTGGCTTAAGTAAAGCAAGCTGAATAAGTTGTTCAAGCACAAGGCCCCTGAATTCAAGTCCTGACCAAAAAATTACTGCTCTGCATTATACAAAAATATGATAGATTAGTTTTCCAGCTCAAGCCCAAGACAGGCAAAAAAAATTAAATGGAGAAACAAAGTAGTAAATAATGAAAAATATAAAGGAACTTCAACTTCATTTTAAACATTCATTTCTTTCAAAATTGAACAAAAATATGAGAAACAATATCATTAGATAATTTTGAGAATCTCTATGTGAGATTATGAGATTATTTATGTTAATCGCTGTTTTTTTATATGTTTGAAACATTTCATTACTGACAGTGTTATTTAGACATTTAGAATAAGTGCAGAATTTCTTTTCCACAGAGACTTGGTAGATGAGGCTAAAAACTACCTCCTATTGCCTCAAGAACGACCACTAATGCAAGGACCCCGGACGAGACCCCGGAAACCTATCCGATGTGGAGAAGTACTCTTTGCAGGTTTGAGTCTCTATGTATTAGGAATAAGCCATATTTTCTGCATGCTTTCAAAATCATTTGGATATTTTTGTTATCTACCATCATAAAAAATACATCATAAGTCAAATGTACTTTGACAAGCATTAATTCATCAGTGGTATTATCTGAGGGAATGCTATACTTTTATATACATTTAAAAATATCATACACCACAATAAAAAATTAAATAAAAAATAAAAATATACAGTACTTTGTGAAAATATCATATACATTAATTTATATAACAAAGTGCTAGTCACTTCATAATTACATGAAGTAACCAGAAGACGTTATCTTAAACAACAAAACTTTGTTAGACTTTTCAACTTCAGTTGAACCCAAGACAATGTGCTAAAAAGACAATATAAATTTGACTTGGTCTACAATCACAAAATGCCATAACCTAGTGTCTTAAGGGGTGGAAATTTATTTTCTTACAGTTCTGGAGGCTAGAGGTCCACACTGAAGCTGCCAGCAGGTTTAGCTTCTGACGAAGCCTCTTTCCTCAGCTTGCAGAGGGTACATTCTCCTGTGTGTCCTCTCATGCTCTTGTCTATGGGCAAAGGTAGAATGAGAGAGTATTCTGGGGTCTCTTCCTCTCACAAGGACACCAGTCCTATCACGTAAGGACACCACTCGTACAACATCATTTAACATTAGTTTCCTCCTTAAAGGCCCCGTTCTAAATACACTTTCAGTGGAGTTTTGGGTTCAATATATGAGTTCTGAAGAAATACAGTGGAGCCCATAATACCCACTTAGTCATCTATTACTGCCTTAGAAATACTAATGCCTCACCATGAGGCAGTGGGACTGAACAAAACTTTTCTTGCTTCCCTAAGTCACAGAAAAGATTGCAGTTTGATTCCCTAGAGATTCCTTTGGTATTACAGAATACCATCTATGAAGTGTTTACTTGATCTGGAGTTGTATAATCTAATAAAAGCTGGTTTTAATTACCTTTATTATAAATTGTACCAGAGACTTAATGATTAGGCTATTTGAGTGATCTTAAGAGTGAAAAATGGTCCTATTTCCAGCCTGGTTTTATTTTAGAATATAGATGCTTTCCCTGATACTGAACTTCCTTATATACATTGTTACAAAATTCAAATTTGAGCAAATTACTATACACAAAATTTGCTGCAATTTAGTACTAGTTGAACTATTAAACTATAATAAAATGAAGTGTATTATGTTGATTTGAAATGAAGAAGGTGAACTTTTAGATCCATCAACAGGATGCTTCAGAATATTCCCCTTTTAGTCTAGTTCAGGAATTTAACCCCTAAAAACTAGTTTTTAAATTTTTTGAAGTTATAATACCCTTGTACTTCATTTTTAAGCTCTATAATCTAGCTTTTAATTTTAATTAACAGAGATTATTTGAAAGAAAAACAAATTTCGCATATCTGCTGTTACCTTCTTTTTTCAATGATCATTCAAGAGAAGCTTGATGGAACTCATTTTGAAGCTGTCGCTCTGAATATTACCATATTAGTCTTCTCAGATTGCCATAACAAAATATCACAGGTTAGGTAGGTTAAACAAAAGGAATGTATTTTCTCACAGATATAGAGGCTAGAAGTCCAAAATACTGGCTCTTGTCCATTCATTTTTCTGGTGACTGTAACTGGTAATTTGCTTGTGGATATTTGGTAAATCCTAGCATGAGGGCTCAGTGAGGTTAGCAGCCAGTGATGTTCTTTAGGAAGGGTTTTCTGTTCTCATTTCTGTTATTTCCTAGTTGGTGGTTGGTGTAGTGGAGATGCCATTTCCAGTGTTGAACGATATGATCCACAGACCAATGAATGGAGAATGGTAGCTTCAATGAGTAAAAGGCGATGTGGAGTTGGGGTCAGTGTTCTTGATGACCTGTTATATGCAGTAGGAGGTCACGATGGATCCTCTTATCTCAACAGTGTTGAAAGGTGAGCGTTTTACATTTTTTCCCATACTTTTCCTATAATGTCATTTAAGATGTTACTTAGGAAACAGATGTGATTTATTGCTTCAGTATTACATCTGTGTCACCAGCTGGCAGCCTAGACCATTAACATGACATCAAGTCCTTTATAAACTGACCTCTTATTTTTCTAGTCCCTCTCTCATTGGACACAGCCAACCACTAAACATGCCACTGTAGGCACAACTTTCCTGCAGTTCTTTGGATATGCTGCCTTCCATAGCTTTTCCCCTACATGTATGCATGCTGTTCTTTCTTCCCTGGAATATCTCCCCCTAAGTCTTACAAATCCTTCAAGAGTCAAGCTGTTCCTTCCCACATAAATCCTTCTCTGACTGTACAGATGAGTTGCTCATCCCTCTGCTCTTTCCTAAGTATTTTGAACATGCTTGTACATATCAATCACATTGTGATGTAACTATTGAAATCTCTTTTCGCATCGTACTTGGTGTAGTGAAAATCTGCAGTGACTGAGATAGTTTCTTCTCACATTTTTTTTCATTAAGCTATGGTAATTTACAGTGATTCTTGGTATTTCTATAACACACCTTTTGAAACCTGAAGCAGATCAGATTCCAGGTACATAGATGGTATAGCTAAACAAAACAGGAATCAGTTCCATTGAAGTGGGCAAGGTATGCAGGGAGAACAACACTCAAAAATAAACTGATAACTCAAAGACAGTATTAAATATTTGTAACTTTAACAATTACACACACACACACATATATGGAAAATGCAACTACAGTGGCACTCAGGTAAATTTATGTGAATGTTCTAAAGATGGATTTGAAAAGAAAGATGGGCTGGGAATGTGGCTGAGTGGTAGAGTGTACCTAGCGTGCATGAAGCCCTGGGTTCGATTCCTCAGTACCACATAAACAGAAAAAGCCAGAAAGTGGCACTGTAGCTCAAATAGTAGAGTGCCAGCCTTGAGCAAAAGAAGCTCAGGGACTGTGTCCAGGCCCTGAGTTCAAGCCCCAGGACTGGCAAAAAATAAGAAGAAAGATGAACATGACTGCTGGGCATGCTAGTGCATGTCTCTATAATTCTAGCCATTATGAGGCTGAGAAAGAAAGATCTTGAGTTTGAGACCAGCCTGGGCTTCATAGGGAAAATCTGGGAGGGAGGAAAGGAAAGAAAAGAAGAATAAATGTGAATCATGCTTTAAATCAGTGAGGAAAAAGGAAAGGGTAAAACAATGAGGGAAAAAAAATGAAGTTTTCAAAAGAAAAATTGGTGTTGCAACAAAAGAGCAATCTGATAGAATTTTGATGTTTCTTGTTTTGTTTTTTTTAGTGCTTGGGATCAAACTGAAGGCTTTGTACATGCTAAGCAAGACCCCACCACTGAGCTACACTCCCTCCCAAAACTGATAATCAGCCTAGGACAATTATCAGTAAGAGAATGACTAAATAATAGATGGTATATAGAATGTAGTAAAATAGTTCAGAGGAAGAGTTTCAAGCTATGTTTCAAACATATCTGGATCCTAAAAATACATTGCAAAAACAGTGCTTGCTTTGTAATACTATTATGTAAAGAAAACATGCTTGCATATAAAGAAATATGTATAGGTAAACATATATAAGTGAATATAATAGGTATGTATTTTACTGAAAACAATCTAGTAGAGTTTATGTAAAACCAAAATGGGAAGAGATCAGAGTTCAGGTGAAATTCAAAGGAGACTTGAGCCTTATCAATAACATTCTGGCTTTTTTTAAAGACAGTATATTCATATATATATAAATTGTTTAAGTAAAACTAAATTTCAAAAAATAAGAATTAGGGGTTGGGAGCCAGGTGCCAGTAGCTCACAGTTCTAATTCTAATTCCTCAGGAATCTGAGATCTGGAGGATAGAGGCTGCAAGCCAGCCCAGGCACAGAAGTTCACTAGGCTCTTCAGTGAACCAGCAAAAAGCTAGGCTAGAGATGAAAGTGACTACTGGGCATACCAGTGTATGCCTGTATAATTCCAGCCATCAGGAGGAATTAATAGAGGTATCAGCAAAGCAAGCAAGTTAAAAAGTGCAACCCTGAGTTCAAACCCTAATATGGCACCCAAAAAAGAAGAGGAAGAAGAGCTGGCATGTGGCTCAGTGGTAGAGTGATTTGCCTAGCATATGTGTGGCCCTGGATGCAATCCTCAGCACCAAAAAAAGAATACACACCTACACACAATTAGATTGTCCTCTACTTTCATTATTAATCAACCTATCCTTTGGGGAAAGAATATATATTACATAAATGCTTTGATTTATATAGTCTGTTTTCTATTATGCAATATAACCTCTGCTCTTGATGTGTTTTTTTGCAGATATGACCCCAAAACAAACCAGTGGAGTAGTGACGTGGCCCCTACAAGCACCTGCAGGACCAGTGTCGGTGTAGCAGTGCTTGGAGGCTTTCTCTATGCTGTGGGTGGCCAGGATGGTGTTTCTTGCCTCAACATTGTTGAGAGGTGATTTTTTTGAACTTTTTTTTTTTAAGGCCATACAGGAATTTTGGTTTTGAGATATGATCTCACTCTGTAGCCCAACACTTCAATTTCATTCTCCTGTGTACTGGGATTACAGGAGCATGTGCTCCTGTAACCCAGGTTATGGTTCTTTAAAATCAGCAGTTATAGCCAGGCACCAGTGGCTCATGCCTGAGCTCAGGCTCAGGAGGCTGAGATCTAAAGATCACAGTTCAAAGCCAGTCTGGGCAGGAAAGCTCATAAGACTTTTTTCTCCAATTGAATTACAGAAAAAGCCAGAAGTGGCACTGTTGCTCAAGTGGTAGAGTGCTAGCCTTGAGCAAGGAGCTCAAGGACAGTGCCCAGGTCCAGAGTTCAAGCCTCAGGACTGGCAAATAAAAAAGTCAACAATGGGCTGGGAATGTGGCCTAGTGGTAGAGTGCTTGCCTAGCATGCATGAAGCCTTGGGTTCAATTCCTCAGTACTACATAAACAGAGAAATCCGGAAGTGGCACTGTGGCTCAAGTGGTAGAGTGCTAGCCTTGAGCAAAAGAAGCTCAGGGACAGTGGCCAGGCCCTGAGTTCAAGCCCCAGGACTGGCAAAAAAAAAAAAAAATCAACAGTTACAGCTGAATTTAGGACAGTAAAAGGTCTCCTACTCAATGGATTTCCCATATACTCTCAGGAAAAAGTTATAGTTAGTCTTAAAGTCTAGAAGTAAAGATTTTTTTAAACAGTATTTAATTTCTTTTTAGTTGACTGTTTATTATGGTGAGCAACAGGTGTGAAGTATGTAATCCTTATAGAATGGTTAAATTAATGTTTGTATTACCTCACATACTTATACTTTTGTAGTGAATATCCCTAAAGTCTACTCTCATAGCAGTTTTCAGTGCACATTTGTTAATAACTGTGTCATCATTTGTACATTAGAGCTCTGAAACTTATTCCTGAAGCTTTATATGCTTTAACCAGAATTTCCCTGATCTTGCCTAGTAGAGAGACAGCCCAGTAGAGAAGAGAGACCATTCTATAACTTAAACCTTTTTAGATACCACATGTAAGGTTGTACATGTAAGATTCCACATGTAAGATTGTACAGGATTTTACCTTCCATGTCTGGCTTATTTCACTTAATGTAATAGACTCCAGGTTGTCACAAAAGGCAAGATTTTTGCCTTTTTTAAAGTTTGAATAGGTGTGTGTGTGTGAGAGAGAGAGAGAGATTTTTTAAATTAAGTCAAGTCTTTGTGATTTCAACTTTATGGAAACAACTTCAGTTAATAAGCACCTGGTGTCTCATTGCAGGTATGACCCAAAGGAGAACAAATGGACTCGGGTGGCCTCTATGAGCACTAGAAGACTAGGCGTGGCTGTGGCTGTATTGGGAGGGTTCTTATATGCTGTAGGTGGTTCTGATGGGACATCTCCACTCAACACAGGTTAGTCCCTCCCAAAGTCTGCCTGGTCTCCCAAAGCAACACATTTTTCTGAGGATATTCACCCTACAAAAAGTAAGAAGTTCAGTTTATCCTATAATAAGAAAATGCTTTCTTTTCTCTCTAGAAGAGTGCAACTTCTCTGCAGCCATACTCTTCTAGCACATTCCCCAAATATCTCTTTCTCTTCTGCTTCATAAAGTTACTAGAAATTTAGGGTGAATATTTCTGCCCACAATCACCAGCTCTCCTCAAAGAGAAAGACAGAGACAGAGAATTATTTAATCTGAGAGTAAACCAAAACTTGCAGCAAGACACAGGTTGTTAGCCCTTTCTATTTTAATAATGGTTTTTCCCTAAGGATATTCTCAATGTGGAACTGGCATCAGAGTCATACATCTTGTCACATATCTTGTTTGGTCTTCAATAACTTAAAACTGTACTAGGTTATAGGCAAATAAATACAAAGAAGAGAGTTGTCTGATTATAACAACAGTGTATTGGTACTCAACAGTTTTTACAAACCATATAATCCAGTGACTGGATTATATGATGATAAAGAGTGTGAGGCTGTAGTTTATGTAGCTAATTAATCATACAGCCAAAGTTAGAACTCTCTAGCACATGTCCTCTACCATAAGACACCTAGAAAACATTTTCTTGATGAGTGTATATGTGGCATTTTCTAAAGGTATACAAGTCCTTCTTAAAAGCAAAAAACAAATGGCTTATTAAAAAATATGTTACCACAATTTCAGTGGCTATGAAGAAAACAAGAGGTGAGAAGAACTGGTTGAACGGTCACTTCTTGCTCTTTCTTTTTTCTACAGTGGAGCGCTACAATCCTCAGGAAAACAGATGGCACACCATCGCCCCTATGGGCACTCGGAGGAAGCACCTAGGCTGTGCCGTGTATCAGGACATGATCTATGCCGTAGGAGGGAGAGATGACACCACAGAGCTCAGCAGCGCCGAGAGATACAACCCCAGAACCAACCAGTGGTCTCCAGTGGTGGCCATGACATCTCGCCGTAGTGGAGTAAGTGCTCAGCTACTGAGAGCCTTAACTCTAAAAAACAGGCACTGAAGAGTCCTGGCAGAAGGAATCTGAAATAGAGTTTGCTAGAATAGTGAGGAGGTGAACCGTCTTATTTTGTCAGTTGTCTTAGCTGTGCTGCTGGGGCACATTTAAGCAAGACAGTCCTCGCTAAATTTATACTAGACTGACTTTATTGCTTTTAACTCATCTTTAATTAAATAATTAATTTTTTAGTTATCTTGTGTCCTAGACTTCTCTAGAAGGCATTTTCTTACACACCACCTAATTAACTTCATATCTATTAAGCTAAATATTCTTACAAAACATTTCTAGTTGGTGAGATTCATTGGAACATATAAACATGGAAATGTAAAAAAGAACCTATGCATAACTAATGTAAGCTATTAAAAATGTTTTTAAAAACATTTCTAGCTAAAGCTGGATTCTGATGGCTAATGCCTGTAATCCTAGCTACTCAGGAGGCTGATATCTGAGGATTGCAGTTCAGATCCAGCCTGGGCAGGAAACTAGGTGAGACTCTTATCTCCAGTAAACTACGAGAAAACCAGAAGTGGCACTGTGGCTCAGGTGTTAGAGCACTAGCCTTGAGCTGAAAAGCTGAGGGACAATGCCCAGGCCCAGAGTTCAAGCCCTATGACCAACAAAATTGTATACTTATACAAATGTTCAGGCAAACATCTAACTGGCCCCTTTACCAGACTTCACAGACTGGCTTATCATTTACGTATAGACCATATTTGACTAACCTTTGTCTTGCTGTGGACCGTGACTGACGGGTACCCACAAGAGACTTCCAGCATGGAGCATATAATTAATTCAGCTCAGTGAAATGTAACCCTAGAACAAAAAAGAAGGGAGCAGATCTGTACCCAAAGCCTCCATGAGGATAACAGGGAATATATTCTGCATTGCATAAACCAAGGAACGCCACTGGAAGGTATCAACAAGTCAAAGCATTTACATATATGTGGCTTTTTAGTGGCTTTTTTTTTTCTTGGTCACATTCCCAATATTTTTACCGCTACATCCTGTTGATGATATTTTCACTTGTTTATTAAGTATTTATTTAAGTGCTGTTCTGAGAAAACAAAAATGAGTATGATATGGTTTCCCTCCTCAAGTAGCTCCCAGTTTAGTCAAACTAACTGATAGTCAGTAAATAACCACAGAAGTAGCATGTGTATACGGAAGAACATGAGCAGGTGTGCTCAGGCTTTGGAAATAAGAGGGAACAACCTACCAGAGACAGTTACATGCATGCTAGGTCAGGAAGGAAGAATATGGTTTTTAGAAGAGGAACAGAAAACAACCTGCCAAGGAACATGTTCAGAAGCATGAAGTATGAAAAAAATGTGTATTTTAGGCTGACAGTCAATCCAGCTCTACTGCTGCATTGGGTAAGTTAAGAGAAGAAGGGAAAATGTAGGAAGTGAGGCTAAACTGGTAGCCTCTAACAGATTTCTGAAAAGCATGAATAATGTTAAGGACTTCGGGCTTAGCTTTAGGCAAGAGAGAGGCAAAGAGTAGTGACATCATGGTTAGATTTGTATTTTGTTTTGTTTTTGTCAGTCCTGGGGCTTAAACTCTCAGCCTGAGCACTGTCCCTGATCCAGTCTGTGCTCAAGGCTAGCACTCTACCACTTGAGCTTGAGCCATAGCACCACTTGGGCTTTTTCTGTATATGTGGTACTGAGGAATTGAACCCAGGACTTCATGCATGCTAGGCAAGCACTCTACCAATAAGCCACATTCCCAGTCCTAGATTTGTATTTTAAAAGAGAATTTTAGTAGCAAGTTAGAAAGTGGATTTGAGTGTATTTTAAAATTCCTTTTGGATTAAAAAAATATTTTCTTTAGGTAGTTGTACAAAGGAGTTTCCATTCAACAGAGCAGTCTATGAATACAATGCCTCTTGATTAATGTCACCCCTTTTAACATTCTCATACCTACTCCTCTCAACCCAGCCATTCCCTCGTTTTTTAATATTTCTTTTTCAGTCATGGGTCTTAAATTCTGAGCCTGGGCACTGTCCCTCAGCTCTTCAGCTCAAGGCTAGCACTCTAACACTTGAGCCACACTACCACTTCCGGTTTTCTGGTGATAAGTTGAAGAGTCTCATAGACTTTCCTGTCTGGGCTGGCTTTGAACCATGATCCTAAGATCTCACCCTCCTGAGTAGCTAGAATTACAGGTGTGAGCCACCGGCACCTGGCTCATTTTTCTTATTTTTTAGGTTACGTATTAGAATTTTTTGCTATTTACCAAAGCAGTTTATGTATATTGTGCATTTTTGATCTGAGTCATCCCTTCAACTTCTTCTCCCTGCTTCTACCTACTCTTTTCCTTACTTTTCTTAGTTCTGTGTTATATACAATGCATTCTTGCCTGCATCCTACTTATTTCCCCCATTTATTCTACCTGTCTCCTCTTTACCCCTCCTCCATTGCAAGTACCCATTTCCTAGTACTCATTTTGTTAGGCTTTGACTTCATCTTTCTAAAGAATCATACTGTGTGCATCCTCCATATTTCAATGCCATCCAGTGTGTTTACTTCCAGATTTATAGGCACATTCTTACTCCTGCTAATGAGGGAAACAATGTCACATGTGTTTCTCTGGGTCTAGCTTACTTCACTTAACATAATCCCCTCCAAGTCTTTCCATTTCCTTACAAATGGTTCAGTGTCATTCTTTAATGGATGAGTGGAAATCTACACTTTCATGGTCCATTCCTCCACTGAGGAGCATCTGGGTTGATTCCATATCTTGGCTATGGTAAATAATGCTGCAATGAACATGGTTGTGGTGGCTTTGGTGGATCCTTGTTTGTACTCTATGGGATAAATGCCCAGAAGTGGTTATAGGGAAGCTCTATGTTTAGATTTTTGAGGACCCTCCGTTCTGTTTTCCAGAGTGGTTGAACAAGTTTGCATTCCAACTAACAGTGTTCCATGCTACCATTTGTTATTGTT
Source organism: Dipodomys ordii (assembly GCF_000151885.1). NCBI lineage: Eukaryota > Metazoa > Chordata > Mammalia > Rodentia > Heteromyidae > Dipodomys > Dipodomys ordii. The sequence continues at coordinate 9,919,133 of NW_012267243.1, read as the reverse complement.
AGTTTTCTTGATAATGGCCATTCTAACAGTGGTGAAATAGAATTGCAGCATTTTGATTTGCATTTCCTTTATGGGCAGAGATCTTGAGCATTTTTTCATGTGTCTTTTGGTCATATTTACTTCTTCTGAGAAGTCTCTCTTTAAGTCATTAGCCCACTTATTAATTGGATTGTTGTTTCTTTGAGGTTTTTTTTTTCATGATCTTGATATTTTCTTTTCTTGCATTTTTTTATTGTTATTGTAAAGGTGATATACAAAGGGGTTAGTTAAATAAGTCAGATAGAGTACATTCTTTTTTGAACAGTGTCACTCTTTCCCTTGCTGTTTTTCCTTCCTATCCCCATCTACAAGTTGTATAGTTCATTTTCAACATAGTGTCTAATGACTAACACTACTGCATTCGTTCACCCTTTGTCCCACCATTTCTGTGTCCCTCCTTGCCTTCCCAAAGACAGATAAATGAACCAATAATACAAAAGGAAAACAGAAACAAGGGGGAAAAAAACCCTCATTTCCATTTCCTGGAGTTCATGTTGATAAATACTATTTTCTACGATCAGATTCACACAAACTAAGACCAAAGGAGTTTTATTTTTTGAGGATTCAATTTGAGCTCTAAGTATAGTTTGGATATCAGGCCCTTGTCTGATGCATAGCTGGTAAAAATCTCCCATTCTGTGATCTATTTAGCTTGTTAGCTATGTTCTTTGCTATGCAGAAACTTTTGATATAGTCCCATTTATCAATTCTTTGATTTGTTGTGTTTCTGGATTTTTACTTAGAAAGTTTTGACCTGTACCCAGAAGCTCTAGTGTTTCCCCTACCCTTTCCTGTAAAAGTTTCATAGTTTCTGGCTTTATATTGAAGACTGTGGTCCATTTTGAATTGATGCTGATCCAAGGTGATATATGGGTATCTAGTTTCAGTTTTCTACACATGGATATCCAGTTTTGCCAGCAGCATTTGTTGAAGAGGCTATCTTTCTTCCAGATTATATTTTTGGCTCCTTTATCAAATATTAGATGGCTATAGGTGTGTGGGTTCATTTCTGGATCTTTTATTCTGTCCCATTGGTCCTCATGCCTATTTTTGTACCAGTACCAGTGGGTACTAACTCTCTTACTATAACTGTAATAGAGTTTAGTGATTGGTATTGTTATTCTTCCAATACTGTTCTGCCTGCTAAGGATTGCTCTTGCTATTTGGGGTCTTTTGTTATTCCATATGAATTTTTGGATTGCTTTATCTCTTTTGTTGTTGGGATTTTGATGAATATTGCATTGGAATTTTGTGTATATTCTGTGATTGAATTGAATAATTCTCATATTTCATGGGCTTTTGTTGTTACTTTCTTCCTCCATGCTCTAGTAAGCCAGAATGCTATAAAGAATTAAATCAATTTGTCTTGGAGCCAAGTCAAATTCCCCAGTATTTATGTTGACTCTTCAGCAGCCATTGTGCTCTGGTCTTCCAGGTTGGCCTGGCCGTGGTCAATGGACAGCTCATGGCAGTAGGAGGATTCGATGGCACAACATACTTGAAGACCATTGAGGTTTTTGATCCTGATGCCAATACGTGGAGGTAACCTTACTATGCTGCAAACCTCCTCACTATTGACTTGAAATCTTGAGCTTGAACTAGCTCATAACCATCCACATTGAGATGGTCTGTGCACTGACATCTCTCTTATAGTGCTTTGAAGTAGTCTAAAGTAACTCAGATTTGGTAGCTTATTTGACTTGAATGTTCTGAAGTGACACAGAACAAGAAAAACGGGGGGGGGGAGGAGTCCCTTCTATCCCAATTATTTAAGCTGAAGAAACAGTAGCATTGAGGAAAATGTTTGTTTTTAAGTTGGAAAATCTGATTTAGTTTTTATCTTTGCAGGTTATATGGCGGAATGAATTACCGTCGGCTGGGAGGTGGTGTAGGAGTCATTAAAATGACACATTGTGAATCTCACATATGGTGAGCATGTGGAAGAAAGTCTTGCATATGCTCCTCTATATTCAGAAGAGCTTGACTTTGGAGCTTTATACAGTTTGAGAAAACATTAGAACAAATTTTATTCTTTGCTGGTGCCTCAACATATGGAAATACAAAGCTCATGATAGTACTTCACCTGCAAGATGCCACCTTTGCACAATAATTTTCCACTCCGTGCAGAATATTTATTTTGAGTTTTAACTTATCATGATGTTTTAGTTTATTTTAGCTTGGGTTCTTTGTAGATTTTTTTAAGTTGTTTTGTCTTCTTCCTCCCATGAAAAAAAGACAAAAAAATTCCAAGTACCAAAATTTACTTTGTTTTTAAGATGTTGATTTAATTTTGAAAGTGCTGGTAAGGGCATACTGTTTGATCTGGTTGGTATTTCTACGAGACACTCCATCCATAGGATTCCACTCCATAAGGACTGCCAGTAATGAACACAGGTCTACAATGCTAGCCTATCTTCTTTCTTACACTAAGTACCAGAAGACTTGAAACTCTACAAGAAGCAAAAACAAACACAGAAACAACTCATTAAGTAGTACAATTCAAAAGGAATACTACATCAATAAAAGCAGGACTCTGATGCAACAATTTTTGGTCGGTGGGTCATATTGTCTCCTACAGGAATTTGTTTTCCAGTCTTTCGTCTTTTAAAAACTAATACTGTTCTCATGGACTTTCTGCTAGATCTATCTAGACCATCGCTCAGTGCCTCTTATAAAAACAATTATGAGTCTCCTTCACTGTCTTGAGAATCTCCAAGTGGAATCATGTGCAACTCTGCAAGTTACTGCTCACAAAGATTACTGCCTGCAGCAACCGAGGACCAGCGGGGAGAAGTATCCTCCTTGGCAGGAAGCTCTGTGCTACAGTTCAACTCCGTGCTCGGGCCTGGTGAAGCTAGACCACGCCGTTATTAACAGCCTCCCCAACAATGAAGTCTGCAGTCCATGTTAATGCTTGCAACACCAGCTGAGGCATGTCATCAGTACCTGAATTCTGTGCAAGCCGTATGTCACTATCTTCATTCTGTAAGGCCACTGTTACTATTTCTCTCACATTGCACTTTCTGATGAGAAGTTAAAATTTTTAAGGAAGTAAATGATCATTTTTAGCTTTCTTTTTCCTCATTATAGTCATGTCCAATTTTTTCAATATATTTTTGCAGGAAAACCTTTGAATGAGACTTTAACTGCAACCAAAAGGAATAGCCTCCACCTTCTCCCTCTCCCTATAACAAAAATGCGTGGCAACTTTTGTGTTTACATTTAAAGATCATTTGCACCTTTTTCAAGGAAAAAAATAAGTATTTGGTAAACAATTGTTTACATGTATCATTTATGCTTTTTTTCTAGCATGTATAACTTTTTTAAATAAAGGTAGCATTTACCACAAATTTTTTGATTGCTTTTTATGTTTGTACCTTTGCTATGTACTTTGGTTTTTCTGGTTTACATTATATATATTCTATATTAACCTACAAATGTTTCCTGGATTTAGAATCATGTAATTTTGAGCTGAAAGGATTAGCCATCTAACTCAAACCCACCTGTTATACTTGTCTAAGTCTGAAAACCAGGAAAGTCTGCCTAAAATTAGGTAATGATAGAAGTGACATTAGACATTAAGTATCAGTTTCCCAAACTCCCACTCCATTTCTGTTACACTGCCATTATAAGTTTAACTGAAGCATGGCCTGGAAGCAAAATAGACTAACAATCTGCTGTAATATGGACAGGAAATGTCCCTCAGAGGCCCATGTGTTAAAGACTTGGTCTCTAGCTCATTGCTCTATTAATGAGGAGGTGATGGAACCTGTAGGAAGTAGGGCCTGGGCTGAGAATGTGGTTTAGTGATAGAGTGCTTGCCTAGCATGCATGAAGCTCTGGGTTCAATTCCTCAGTACCACATACACAGAAAAAGCCAGAAGTGGCATTGTGGCTCAAGTGTGCTAGCCTTGAGCAAAAAAAAAGCTTAGGGACAGTACTCAGGCCCTGAGTTCAAGCCTCAGAACTGGCAAAAAAAAAAAGAAAAAAAAGTAGGGCCTAGCTACCTAGGAGGAGGGAATGGGAAATCATAGTTTGCCTCCAGCTCCTGCAAAAAATTCTTGAAATTCCATCTTAACCAACAGCTGGGTGCTTATAGCATGTAGCTGCTATCCTAGCACGAGGGAAGCACAAGTAGGAAGATTGTAGCCTAGGATTACCTGGACAAATTAAGACTCTCCTATGGAAATAACCAATGCAAAAAGGGACTGGAAGCAAGGTGATAGTTGTATATATTTGAAGGAAAAGAAAAAAAAATGTTAACCAAAGTTCCAAGGATTAAGCTGTTAGGAAGTCCTCAGAAGGAGCAATTCATATGGCAGTGATTGCATGGGCAGGAATGTAGCTTAGGGTAAAGCCCCTAGTATGATTGGATCCTCCACCCCAAATTTAATAAACCCAGAGGTACAGCACTGACCTAAGGGTTTTTGGTTTTGTTTTCTCCTACTGAAAACACACGCTAGTTTTACTGTGACTGAAAGGTACCCTTAACTGGTATTGCCGTTTTTTTATGCAGAGTGATATGGAGGTTGGACTGGCATTCATTTATAAGTAAGTCTACTGAGCTGGGTGCCGGGGGGCTTGCGCCTGTAGTCCTAGCTACTCTGGAGGCTGAGATCTGAGAATCCTGGTTCAAAGTCAGCCTGGGGAGGGAAAGCCCATAAGACTCTTCAGTTAACCACCAGAAAACTGGAAGTGGTGCTGTGGCTCAAGAGGCAGAGCACCCGCCTTGAGCTGAGGAGCTCAAGGACAGCGCCCAGGCCCAGAGTTCAAGACCCATGACCGACAAAAAAATAAGTCCACCGAAGCTTAAAAAAGTTTAAATGACACGGTAGGAGCTGGACCTAAAATCCTTGTCACCTGCCCCTCTATGTGCTGTCCACATTCCTATTTCTGGTATGATTGTTCTCCCATTTTCCATAATGTTTGCTTCTTCTATGAAGGAAGGCTTGGGTCTGAGTGACACCTGCCCAGCCTTTCAGTCACTGCTGCCCTCACCAGTCAGTCAAAGGGGATCCGGCAGCTGCCGCACAAGGAGGCCTCAAGCCAAAAAAAGCAAACGCTAAAGCAGGCCGTAGGTAATAGGCTCTAATTGGACAGCACTGCCAACTGGGGAGAAAGAATTTAAAAGCAAGGAAGCTGTGGCACTGGGATCCCTAGGCAGTCACAGCAGTTGGTGAAGACTACGGGAGGAAGGAACATCCTCCAGACCTACTCTGGGCAGAACTGAGATGAAGTCCTGGATGACGCCGTGGCCTTTGAGTGTAACGTGCAGCCAGAAACCCATGAGAACAATCACATAAATTGATGAGAGAAGCGCTGTGCCATGGGTTGGCATGGAATATGGAGTGTTAACAAAATATGGCTCTGTTCTTGGGGGAGGGCGGGGAGACATTACTTCTGTATGCTATAGTGTGTAAAACTTTTTACATAGTAGCAAATCTAGCTTCTTTGTGTACAAATTTAGGCTCATTCAGAGGTTTCATCTTTGTACCTCATTTCTTTGGGATTTAATGAGTGTTGTCTTTTCATATGCCTTTTAGATCAAGAAACATGTATTAATGTTGACTTTTTCTCTTTTAGATCTCATAGGAACAAACAAAACAATTGCAGTTCTTTGAAGAAAGTGCTACATGACACTTCTATTTATGTCCCTTAGGTCAGAACTTACTCATATGATTATACCTATCAAAGGCTGGGAAAATGTCATCTCTCTGGCAGCCAGATGCTTCAGTCAAACCATAGAAGTGTCTGTTGCGTTCCCTCCTGAGTTTCACCTAGTACCACTCCATCCTCCCTCACTGTGCTCCAACCACACAAACACTTCCTTCCTCCTCAGTGAGCCAAACTCTTACCTGTCTCAAGGCCCTTCTACTTGTGTTCCACCTCCTCCAATTCTCATATGGCGGATTTCTGCATCATTCAGGACCCAGCTCCAGTGTTCTTTCTTTGCTACTGCAAGTGAAGCATGCCCTACCTCAGACATCACTTTTCCTATTGCGCTGCCTGATTTTCTTCACAGCACTTTGTCTCCATCTGAAAGTATGCAGTTATAGAATTATATTCATTCAACAGAACGTAATTCCTACAGGACTAGAACCTATAGGATTATCCCTACTGACCAGTGCTTAATATTACCTGGACGAATGTCTGACTCTAAAAACCACAATTTTCCCCAATATCTGCTTCTAGTATATTTGAAATCCCATTCCAAAAATTAATCTTTGCTTCCAGAATAAGCCCATTGTAAGTAATTTCAAAGTAGATGTTAACTTAAAAAAACACTTCTAAAATAAAACTGAATCTTATGCTCAATAAGTAAAAGGAGATTAAGATGTAACATGGACAAATCTCTTATACAAATCTCTATGACCGGGAATGTGGCTTATTGTAGATTGCTTGCCTAGCATGCATGAAGCCCTGGGTTCAATTCCTTAGTTCCACATAAACAGAAAAAGCTGGAAATGGTGCTGTGGCTCAAGTGGATAGGCTCTAGCCTTGAGTAAAAAGAGGCTCAGGGACAGTGCCCAGGCAGAGTTCAAGCCCCAGGACTGGCAAAAATAAAATAAAAAATTCATCTCTAAAATGGAAGTTGACTACATATATTTAAAAGCACTATGGTAACTGGGCACTGGTGGCTCACGCCTGTAATCCTGATCTGAGGATTGCGGTTCAAAGCCAGCCCAGGCAGGAAAGTCCATGAAACTTTTATCTCCAATAAACCACCAGAAAACCGGAAGTGGTGCTGTAGCTCAAGTGGTAAAGCTAGCCTTGAACTGAAGAGCTGCAGGACAGTGCTCAGGCCCAGAGTTCAAGCCCCACGACCGACAAAAAATAAAAACACGATAGTAACTAGGACATGAAGGTTGTTGCTGTTTTGTTTGCCTTTTGGTGACACTAGGGATTGAACTCAAGAGCTCTGCACATACTAGGTTGGTACTTTACCAAGGGAGTCATAACTCCAGCTTCTCTTTGCTCTGGTTATGTTTGAGATAGTTTTGTTTCTGCCTAGGCCAACCCGGACCATGATCCCCCCTAGTTACATTTCCCAGCATGACAGGTATATGCCAGCCCTCCCAGCTTTTTCTGTTGAGATGGGTCTCATGAATTTTTTTGTCTGAGATGGCGTTGAACATCAATCCTGATCTCACCCTCCTAAGTAGCTAACATTGAGGTACAATATGCTCACTTCCCACTCTACAATTTGTATTTAATTACTGGTGAGTATCCTTTGTGCTAGAGGAAAAGCCTAATTGGTCAGATGTGGTGGCTACTCAGAAGACACACGTAGGAAAATCTCAGTTCAAAGCCAGCCACTAGCCGAAAGTACAAGACCCTATCTAAAAAAGAAACAACTGGCCTGGGAATGTGGCTTAGTGGTAGAGTGCTTGCCCTGCATGCATAAAGCCCTGGGTTGGATTCCACAGTACCACATAAACAGAAAAAGCCTGAATGGTGCTGTGGCTCAAGTGGTAGAGTGCTGCCTTGAGCGAAAGAAGCTCAGGGACAGTGCCCAGGCCCTGAGTTCAAGCCCTAGGACTGGCAAACAACTAAAGAAAAAAGTACTGGGGGTGGGTATGGCTTAAGTGGTAGAGTTCTTGCCAGGCAAGCTTAAGGTCTATAAATAAAACCATAAATAAAACAATTTTTAAAAACCATAAATAAGGGGCTGAGAAGGTGGCTCAGTGGTAGTGTTTGCCTTGCATGCATGAGGCCCTGGGTTTGATTCCTCAGCACCATATAAGCAAAAAGAAAAAAGCTGGAAGTGGTGCTGTAGCTCAAGTGGTAGAGGGCTAGCCTTGAGCTGAAGAGCTGAGGGACAGCACCCAGGCCCAGAGTTCAGGCGCCATGACGAGACCCCCCCAAAAAAAACCCCATAAATAAAATAATTTTTAAAAAAAAAAACACATCATTCAACACCAACCTTGAGCACCCACACCCTCCAGGTCCCCCCACCCCTGGAAAAAAAAAATCATTAAGACAGTGAGGAAGAGCTGGGCATCGGTGGCTCACGCCTGTAACCCTAGCTACTCAGGAGGCTAAAAGGATTGCAGTTCAAAGCCAGCCTGGGCAGGAAAATGCATGAGACTCTTATCTCCAATTAACTACTAGAAAACTGGCTCAAAAAGTAGAGTGCTCCCCTTGAAGAGCTGAGGGGATAGCACCCAAGCCCAGACTTCAAGACCCATGACTGACCCAAAAAAAATGACACTGAGGAAGATTAAGAAGTGTGACTCAGCAGTAGAGTACCTGACTAGCAAGCTCAAGGCCCTGAATATTACCAAAATCTCACTACTGCCAAAAATAAAAGACACTAAGGACGACACTGCTTCATTTTAAAAGTATTTAATTCCACATTGCAATAAGAATCCAATAGTTCTAAAAAATATATCAATGGCTTAAGATTATGTTATTTTCTTTTTGAGAATTTGGATATTTAGTTCTCTATAGCAAAACAATGCAGAAAATGTCTTTTGAAGACAAAGATTCTGAGTACAAGTCCAAAATGCTTAAAAGGGATATTAAAGGTTTTAAAGGTCCAAGTCATCAATACCAAACATCAGATACATTTATTTGACTACTAATAAATATAATAAACATTACTTTTTAAAAGATGACCAACAAATTAATGGAACACTTTTTATCCCACAGTATTGTGGCTGCTGCGTAACTGTAAAGCTGTGGTTCATCCACTACCAACGACATTGTCCTTCTAGATGGTTCTTCATTTCCATTTGATCAACTCCAAAGGCACTGTGAAGAAAACAGACGCAGGGATAGATACCTATTTCTCTTGCACTCCTATAAGCGTAGCAACTAAGCAAATAATCACTGACAAAAGAATATATGATCCGTAATTCAGAGGTTACTCAAGGCCTCACTCAATTTGAAAAACTGCCAGTTCTGTCAAATATGCCAACACACCAATAAGGTATTTATGACACAGAATCTGTAAAAAGAAAAAAGAAAGGATAAGAAATTTTTATAATTAGAATATGGTAAAAAAATTAGTTTATGGTAACAATGTTATATTGGTTTAATTTCTAGATTTAGTTCATTAAGTTTATCACATGCAATATATTCTTCAGTTTTGTCTTTTCCCTTTCTTTCTTTTCTTCTTTCTTTCCATCTTTCTTTCTTTCAATTTTGAGACACTGAGATTGACCCTAAAGCATTCTGCAGAGACACTTTACCATTCCCAATGTACTACTGCATTATGATCTTCATTTTGTTCTTAAAATCTAACTATATGGAGTTCAAGTCTCATTTTGTTTCTTTTTGTGCTAGTACCAGAGCCTGAACTCAGAGCCTCTTGCTCTCACTTGGCTTTCTTGCTCAAGCTGGTGCTCTTACTATGAGCCATGCCTCTAGTATAGCATTTTTTTGTGCCAGTCTTAGGGTTTGAACTCATGGTCTGAGTACTGTCCCTGAGCTTTTTTTGCTCAAGGCTAGTGCTCTACTCATAGTTCCACTTTGGCTTTTTTTGGTAGTTAATTGGAAATGAAAGTCTCATGGCTTTCTTGCTCAGATTTTCATATAATCCTCAGATCTCAGCTGCCTGAGTAGCTAGAATCATAAGAATGAGCTACCAGCCCACAGTATGAGAGCTGAAATCTTGACTCTTCTCACCAGCCTATCTTGCATATGTCACTTAATTAAAACTTGTGTAGGCCTCAGTTTAACTATTTTAAAATAAAATGTGGATTAAAAACACCTAATTACAGGGTTGCTCTAAAGATTAGAATTAAAATCTACTAAGTACAGAGAGACAAATACTGCATGTTCTCATTAATTTGTAAAGCCAAAAAAGTTGATCTCACAGAAAATTGTGATCACTAGCAGCTAGGAAAGATATGGAATAGAAGGGATAGAGAAAGCTTAGGAAATGGGTATCAAAATACAGCCAGAAAGAATAAATTAGTTCTAATGTTCTATAGCACAGTGAGGTAACTACATTCTACAGTTTATTTACCATTTCAAAGTAATTTAAAAAGTCTAAACATTCCAATATAAAGAAAGACTAAATACTTGAATAGATATGCTAATTGCCATGATTTGATCATTATACATTGTATGGATTTATCAAATTATTATACAGTACCCCAGAAATAAGTATAAATAGAAGTGAAGGTATTGCTTATTGACAGAGTAGCTGCCTAACATGGCAAAAACAAATGTGCAAATTTTTTTTTTTTTTTGGTCCATCATGGGGCTTGAACTCTGACCTGGGCGCTGTCCCTGAGCTCTTCAGCTCAAGGCGAGAACTCTACCACTTGAGCCACAGCACCACTTCCAGTTTTTCTGGTGGTTAACTGGAGATAAGAATCTCACGGACTTTCCTGCCCGGGCTGGCTTTGAATCATGATCGGCTTTGAATCATGATCCTCAGATCTCAGCCTCCTGAGTGGCTAAGATTACAGACATGAACCACCTGCACCTGGCTAATGTGCAAATTTTTTAAATTAAAAAAGTTACGTCTCCTAACACAGAAAAAAAGACCACGGGAAACATTAACTAGCTGTATAGTGAAGCTATATAATTATATTCCTTTTTTTAAAATTATATTCTAAGAGGAAAAAATACAAATAAATATATTATAGGAGTCAACTCTTGTTTATTTCTGATTTTTTATTTGGGGGGCCAGTCTTGGGGCTTGAATTCAGGTCCTGGGCACTGTCTCTGAGCTTTTGCTCAAGGCTAGCACTCTATCACTTAAGCCACAGCACCACTTCCAGCTTTTTCTGTTTATGTGGTACTAAGGAATTAAACCAGGGCTTCATGCATGCTAGGCAAGCACTCTACCACTAAGACATTCCCGGCCCTATATCTGATACTTTTTGTGATTATCACTTCATAGAGTAAAACAATGTCTCCTTTTGTTCCCAATGATAGAAAAGTTAACACTTGGGGAAGGGGGAGGATGGGAAGGGATGGGAAGGAGAAACAAAGGAGGAGGCTACAATGCTTGATAAGAAATGTACTCATTATCTTGCTCATGTAATTGTAACCCCTCTGTACAGTATTTTCACAATAAAAAATAAATATTAAAAAAAATAAAAATAAAGAAAAGTTAACACTTTATTCTGTGCTTCTGACTATAATTTCTTAACTCACACATAAATTCCTCCTTTATTTTCTTTTTGGGGGGCTTCAATTCAGGATCTGGGCACTGCCCCTTGGCTCTTTTGCTCAAAACTGATACTCTACCACTTTGAGCCGCATGTCCACTTCCATCTTTTTGGTGGTTAGTTGGAGACAGGAGTCTCACAGACTTTTCTGCCAAGCCTGGCTTCAACACCAGTCCTCACATCTCAGCCTCTGAATAGCTGAGATATCAGGCAAAGCCATAGGCTCCCAGCCTGTTACTTCCTTATTTCAAAACTGGACAAGAAACAATGCTCACAGTCTCCATGTTATCACAGAGCAATTCATATTATCACCTATGTATACGTAAAACACATTGTAAGTCTCCTTCCATCAGTAAGCTGCATCTAGATGGCTGGAGACTGTAATTCATTCATAAAAAGTATAAATAAAATGTTTCTACTATCTTGAACTAGCCTACATTCAAATGTTTCTTCAATGTGAAAAACATAACCATAATTTAAAAAAAAAAAAATTTGTCTGTTGTGGGGCTTAAACTATGGGCCTGGGAGCTGTCCCTCGGCTCTTCAGCTCAAGGCAAGCACTCTACCACTAAGCCACAGTACCACTTCCGGTTTTCTGGTTTCCTGCCCGGGCTGGCTTTTAACTGCGATCCTCAGATCTCAGCCTCCTGAGTAGCTAGGATTATAGGCATGAGCCACTGGTGCCCGGCTCACCATAAATTTTTAAAACCTAGCAACAATAAGGAAAAACCCAAACTAACCTTTATTTTTCCATCAGTATGTGCTGAAGCTACAGATGTTGAAACACGAACCAATCTTGTGGCTGATAAATGAATTTTAAAATGCCTATGGAAGTGTGAACAAAGGCAGTCCATAAACAAGTCAACTTCCTCCTGAGTAACCTCCCCAGGTGTCTTGTGGACACTGTCCCACAAAGCTTTTGCATCCTCTGGATGTACTGCATAAGAAATGTCCAGACTTTGAGGGCTACACGGTACAGACCAAAGAAACTCAGTAGTAGCCATGTAATGGTCCATTTTGCATGCAGTCCACATAGCAGCCATCCATGAAAGATTAAATGCATTGATTGCTAAACGACTGAAGTAACAGTCAAAGGTTTTCTGAAACCAAGTTCCAATTATGGCTGTATTAGACTCTGATCCATTTGCAAGGAATAAGGGTAGACAGGTAAAATCTTCTGAAACAGTCTCCAGAAAACTATCTCCAAATATACAGCAGAACCAACCAGTCCACAACACTTTATCTTCTCTGTTCTTAGATGGCAATTGAGATTTCGAAAGAATCTACAATGGAAAGTAAAACAGGTTAAGTTCAAGAGTGTTTATTTCTAAATGATGCATTCTAAATATAAATTTGTAAATTAAAGATAAGATCTGACATATTATTTCCTAAAAAGAACAAAAAGGTACTAATTTCCTTTATCACTATTAAAGTTAACAAAATAATTGATTTTTAGCCCAATATTAGAAATGGTATATGGTAAGATCTTTGTGCAGCCCAAATGCAAAATAAGAGATGCCTACAGGTATAATCAAGGGCAGTACCTCAAAGGGGGAAAAAAAATCTCAACTTAGAAAAGAATATGAAAGTCACTAGATCCAACAAGCTTAAATTATCCTGATAAAAGTTTTTGGTTTTTGTCAGTTGTGGGGCTTGAACTCCTCCTGGACGCTGTCCCTCAGCAGTTCAGCTCAAGTCAAGCACTCTATCACTTGAGCCACTGCACCACTTCCAGTTTTCTGGTGTTTAACTGAGATAAGAGTCTCATGGACTTTCCTGCCCAGGCTAGCTCTGAACTGGGATCCTCAGATCTCAGCCTCCAGAGTACTTTACCACTTGAGCCACAGCCCCACTTTCATATATTTTTAAAAGTCAACATGACTTCACACACATATACACAAAATTCTTCTCAAGTTGACAATACTTATTATTATAATTTGGCCAAAAAAGCAAAAAATACATATACATAGTTTAAAAGTCACAAGTTTAGAATTTTAAAATGCAGTAAGAAAACAGCCATAATTGGGCTGGGATGTAGCTTAGTGACAAAATGCTTGCCTAGCAAGTGCAACATCCTGGGTTCAATCCCCAGTACCAAAAAAAAGAAAAGAAAAGAAAATAGCGTAATTTCCATTCCAAATCAAGAAAATGAAAATTCTTTTCCTCCAGGAAGCAAGTATTGATATATAATATATACCTGGACAAGAAATGCTTCCGAGTCCCTTGGTGTTCCTTTAATTCCTAGGAGAGTAGAGAAAATCACTTTGATGTTGAAATCTTCTCCCACTTCCACAGCAAGTCCTTTTTGCTTTTCAGCAGCAACAAATGCACTCAGAAGTCTAGAATACTCTTTGAGATTAGTATAGGAGAATTTATACAGCGGGGTTAAACTATACAAAGTCCATTGTTTATGCAAGAGGAATGCAAGCTTATGAGGATCAATAGTTTCCTAAAATAAAAGAAAAAAGGACACTTAATTTTTTTAATATTCAAAAAATTTAATCATAGCACTTTAATTATTTAATATATTATTGGGACTTTTGATCTTTACATGCCAAAGATCTAACCTCTGAATTGAGTGCATACTTTCTTACATAACCTCACAGCTCCAACTATCTTGCAACTTTCACTGTAGTTGTCTAATTCAAGAAAGATGGTGGGGGCTGGGAATGTGGCTTGATGGCAGAGTGCTTACCTAGCATGCATGAAGTCCTGGGTTCAATTCCTTGGTATCACATAAATGGAAAAAGCCAGAAATGGTGCTGTGGCTCAAGATGGTGGGTCAGCTACAGTGTATTCATTAAAACAAGAACAATTTTTACTTATTCTTTTTTTTTTTTGGCTGGTCATGGGGCCTGAACTCAGGGCCTGGGTGCTGTCCCTCAGCTCTTCGGCTCAAGGCTAGCACTCTACCACTTGAGCCATAGCGCCACTTCCGGCTTTTTCTGCTTATGTGGTGCTGAGGAATTGAACCCATTGCCTCATGCATGCAAGGCAAACGCTCTACCACTGAGCCACCTTCCCAGCCCCTAAAATTCTTATCTCCAATTAACCACCAAAAAGCTGGAAGAGGAGTTGTGGCTCAAGTGGTAGAGCACTAGTTGAGCAAAAAGAACTCAGGGACAATGTTTAGGCCCTGAATTTAAGGTTAAAAAAATACTATAAATATAACAAAATTAAAGTACTTTGTTCAGATTGTCTCATTTATTGACTTAGGGATATAAAACATACCTGTAATTGTGAACACTCAGGAACTTTCCTACGTGGTGTGGTCTGAACAAAGGAAGTTTGCTTCCTGACAGATTCCAATCGTTTCTGCCAAGGGGTGGAAGCTAAAAAGTAATCTTTAAGATTTGAGGAGGCATTCTGTCTAGGAGTTGATTCCGGTGAATCACAAGGTTCCATGGTCTACATTAAAAAAAACAAAAACAAAAAAAGCCCTTAAATACATTGATGTAGTTTCTCACTTTCATTTTTTAACATGTAGTCTAAGCATTCTACTAAATTTTTTTTCTTTCCACAGCCTGTCATCCATTCTGAGATTTAATAATGTTTTCATTAGCACAATTAAGTTTTCCATATCTGAAAGTAAACCATTGTTCCAAAAATGGTACTACATTGTTAGCTATTTGACATAAATGATGTCTCTGTAAAGCTTTTGCCATTCCAGTGACAAATCCTAAACTCTCTTGCTAGATATTCCATAATTCAGGTTTTTTATACTCATAATTTTCATCGCCAATCTACCACATAAACATACTTATATTTTCATGCTTCTGCTTATCAATAGCTTTCCTATCTGAAATGACTATTTCCCATTATACTTCTGCCAAGACCATGATTAAGTCAGACCTCCTTTCTAATGGGCAAATTCAAACAGTAGTTAAAAAAAAAAATCTATCCTGTTATATACTTCTACCTATATCCATGACTTGTGCATACAATGATACCTCATCTCTAGATGAGTCCAACAAAATTGGGCTTCTACCAAACAGCTCATTGGAAGGTGTGAGCAGTATTTCCTTGGCAGAGCTAAATTGCTTGGAGATGGCACCTAGGCCAAGGTGCCAGCATGGTGCAGCAGTAAATGCCCTGACATCAATTCCTTCTCCACTGACTTCAGCAACTTTCAAACTCCACAGATGTACAGCCTCTGGATAGCTACGAATGCATCCTTTCAATACATTTAAATTTTCTCACAAGTATAAAATATCTCCATGATGTGATCCTGGTCACATTTCTATTAAGCCCCCCCAGTACACACTTCAGTAGGTGTAGACTAACAGCTATGCATTCCTATCCTTTTCCTTGCTTTGAGGTAGAACGTAAGTACCACCTCATGTTATGTCTAGCGCAGTGACTTAGAAAGCTGGAGGAGTGGCTAGAGCTGGAGTTGTGGGGGTATTCTGGTACTTCTGAGTGCCTGAATGCGGGGGAGGACCTGGAGAGGCTGGGCTGGGCTAGAAGTGGAAGTCACACTGAACCCAGGCTTGGTGTTGCTGTTACCACCAAAAGAGCTGCACCTCTTTTGAGTCTTATCCTTGCTGTAATTTTGGTGGGCTTAAAATATCCTGGAATGTCTCATCAGAGCAGTCTTTGTGTTTGGTAAAAAGAGTCCTATTCTTTTTATGATTTTGACTCCTTCTAACCTTTTCCTTTTGTTCAAAAGAGCAATGGTCCCTTGGTGTAAACTCTCCCTTTTAAAACTCAATTCTGAGAGAGAAAAAAGAAATTCCTAATAAATTCCAACTAACACCAGAGTCACATCCTCCTGCTATTACCAAATCCTCCCACTCTCCTCACTACTGAGTTACTACATGATTTAATTAACCACTGGATGTTAAACCCAAAACATAAGGTGATACGACAAAATTAACAAGGCTTAAGAGAAAAAGGACTTCCACTCATCTGGTCGAATCACTACTAAATAACCCCATGCTGCTAATCACATATATGGTATACATGTGCACACTGGACGGAAACCAGGAGGAGGACACAGAACTAGAGGGAATCAGGAAAAAACATACAACAGTGGGACCCATCAGCAGCACTGGACATTGATCAAAATGAATGAAGCAACTCAATGGCAACGATGGGAGGGAGGGAATGAGTGGGAAAGAGGGAACAGCTGATGCTATGCAAAACAAAAGAAATGTATATGTGTCCAGCTGGGATGTAGCAGCAAGTGCAAAAAAAAGAAAGAAAAGACAAAAAATTACAGTTTAAAAAATGTACATATCACCCAATGTGGAAGAAATAACTGTATGGTCAAAGCTCACAAAACTCATAAATGTTATAGACCTCGATAATTTGCCCCATGAAAGTTAAAATGTGTTTGTGACTTTAAGTATCACTATCCCACAATACTGTGAAATTTGGGAAATTATGTAATCACAATCACAATAAGAATTTTTTTAAGTAAGTAAATAAATAACAACCACTGGGCCTGTAACCCCAGCATCGGGGAAGGTGAAACAGGAGGATCATGAACTCTGTCAATAAATAAGTAAACAAGCAAACTAAAGTAGCATTTACACTAAAGCATAAGCCTTTAAAGACACATTTAATTACCTATTTAAAAGGATATATTAATCTGTTTCATTTGCACAGAATGTTCCTTCCAAGTCTGTTACTTGGGACGAAACCTGTTAAGCATTCATCATGTTCCAGATGCTTTTCTAAGCCCTTAGTAATTATTGTCTCATTTAATCCTCAAACAACTTCCTTAGGGTTGGTTACAACGTTCCCGGCTGACAGATAAGAACGAGACAAAATTCCCTTCCCCTCGCTCCCCTCGGGAACTCCTCTTGCAGTAACAGTTCATTGCACACAATTCAGACCCCGCTGTTTCTCTCCCGTGGTGAGTCCGTGAGGAAAGTGATCGCTTCACTCTGATTGCCAATACCTACACCCGGGTGCCCAGTGCCAGCGCTCAGCCGCGCTTGCGCATGCTCGGCGCGCCAGGGCCGGGCCAGGCCGGAAGCGACGCAGAGCATCTCACCAACCGAGGGCCGGGACGACGCGGTGGCCCATTCTAGGTCCACGACTCATTCTCTTCAGGTCGGCTCCAAGACGACATCGAGACCCACGCTCCCTGCGTTAAATAAAAAGAAAAGAAAAAAGTCGCCCCAATGACCGCGGTGAGAGAAGCTGGAGTGTTCCCGCGCGCCCGCCCGGCCGGACACCCGCACCCGCCAGCGCGGAGGCCGCGGCTCGCCGGCCCCGCGCCACGCCCGCGCGCCGGGCGGGCCTTCCCGCTCACCTAACGGCTCCTCAAAAATGGTTCTTCTGCTCACCAAGAGGAAAGGAAAGCACAAGTCGCCCTCCCTCCACCGAGCCTGCGGCCCCCAGGGACCCTGGTGAAATCAGCCCCGCCAGACGCCCGTTCAACCAACGCCTTAGCGCCCACCTCAGTTTAAAATCATCTCCCGACTGGCTCGGCGGCCCCAAACCGGAAGTCAGCTCTCAGTCCCCGCCCTCCCCTTGCCTGCCGGTGAAGCAACTGCGGTTGCCATTGTAACTGAGGGCAAGGCCGAGCCCTTCGTTCGCGCCAACACTCCCAACCGCGAGGCGTCGCTCTCTCCGCTTTTAACCGGTGCGAAGCTTTCCCTCAACTTTCCGCCCGTCGTAAGCATGGCGGCGGCATCTTCGCTCTGATTGGGCGAATGCATTTACTGTCATCTTGGGCGCTGGCGGGGCGGTAAGAGGAACGCCTGAATTCCCTGTGCCGCGCGTGTGTGTCTGTGTGCGTGCGTGTGTGCGTGCGTGCGTGCGTGGAGGTTCGGGGTCGAGCGTGTTTTCGATTTGCTCCTCTTCGTCTTCCAGAACCTGAGTTCGGGCGCCCGGCTCGGAAGACTCGGAAGCGCGGCCGTTCCTCCTCGTTTCCCGGTCGTGCCGGCGTGAACCTTGGGGGACTTCCCGCGTGGGGCGGAGGCCGGGCGCGCGCGCGGGCAGCGGCCCCGCGCCCTGTGGCGTGGTCGTGGGGTCGCGCCCGGAGCTGCCCTTTGCAGTTGCTGTCTTCACCTTCTGCTCGCGGGGCGCGAACTCGAATGTCCGGAGCTTGGGCGAGCTGAGGCGTGGCCACCGCGCGGCCCCGCCGCGGGAGCGCGGGCCTCGCCTCTCGCGACTCGGGACGCAACATGCACCTCGGCGCCTGGTTAGGTCCGCTGTGCCGGGGTCTGCGCAGGCCCGTCGGACGGACCCCCCAGCTCGTCCGCGGGGCTCTGTCCAGAAGGCTGGTGCTGAGCTCCCGCAGGAGAATTCCAGGTGAAAACAGCCAAGACCTCCACAGCGTCCCCGGCCTACACTGCGTGCCCTAATGTGTAACACACCATTCGCTCTTTAGGAACAAGCGTAGCTATTGTAAAGGTGATGTACAGAGAGGTAACCATGTTGGGAAAACAGTGGCGAGTGAGCTGGTGGCTCACGCCTGTCAGTCCTAGCTACTCAGGAGGCTGAGGTCGGAAGATCACAGTTCAAAGCCAGCCTGTCAGTCCTAACTACTCAGGAGGCTGAGGTCGGAAGATCGCAGTTCAAAGCCAGCCTGTCATTCCTAGCTACTCAGGAGGCTGAGGACGGAAGATCGCAGTTCAAAGCCAGCCGGGACTGGCTCCCAGAGGCTCCTCTCCAACTCTCCACCAGAAAACCGGAGGTGGCGCTGTGACTCAGTGTAGTCGAGCGCCAGCTTTGAGGAGAAGAGCTCAGGGACAGAGGCCAGGCCCCAAGTTCAGGCCCCATGACCCACTAAAAGAACAACCACAAAAGCACATTTCTTTTTAGACAATGTCACCCCTCCTTTCGCTCTCCCAGTTTTTCCTCCTCATTCACTCTAAATTCCTTATAATGCAGGGCTTTTTATTCCCCCTGAATTAAAAAACAAAAGAAGATAGCCACATAGAAAAGATAGTCCCCATTTAGTTGATGCCACTAATAGCCTAAAACATCGTTTCACACTTACTGGATTTTTAGTGTCCAAGTGATTATACACTGGATTTGTACTAATACTGAGCAGTTTACTCCACCATCATTCCAAAATCCTTAAGAGTGAAAGACATTGTATTGCATGGTCTGTCTTACTGTGTAGCATCCTTTGACCTGAAATGCCCAAGCTATAGTAATTTGAGAATCTATTTTTGCACAATCTTCAGGTAATATATTTTTAAATCTTGCATCTTAAACTTTTTCTGCTTTTTTTTCTTAAGAATTCAATAGCTTTGTTTCCCGGACCAACACTTGTGGAGAGTTGCGTTCTTCTCACTTAGGTCAAGAAGTCACCTTATGTGGATGGATTCAGTACCGAAGGTAAATTGAGGCATGCAGTTTAAGGATTCACAGTGGTCATTTCCCAAAGCATTTCCAAGCCTTTACTAATTTTTAAACAGTCAGAAGAATAGAAAGCTTTTCAACTCCTGCAAGACTCTCAATAGTCACTGAGTTTTTAAGCTCTGTTTTTGTTTAGAAAGAGCCAAATAATATAATGCTCAGTAAGTACTAGTAATATCTACTAAGTTGTATAGTAATGTTTCTTGATCCATCAGTGGACTAAAATGACCTTGGGTTAACTTCGAACAATTCTTATGACAATCCTAGTACCATAAAAACAGCAAGAAAAAAACAAAAGCCACCCAACATCTTATAAGCTGGTTGGGAAGTTCCAAAAGAGCTATTTCAGTATAAATTCAGGAAGGGTAAATCCTAAACAATGAACAGTGTTGCCTTAAGAGCACAGTTTATTTTTGGACTGTGCACTGTTATGCATTGCTCTGTATTCTAGATAAAATCTGAGTAATACATTAATTCATATTGAAAAGATACAAAGTACAGGCCGGGCGCTGGTGGCTCATGCTTGTAATCCTAGCTACTCAGGAGGCTGAGATCTGAGGATCGCGGTTCAAAGCCAGCCCGGGCAGGAGAGACCATGAGACTCCTATCTCCAATAAACCACCAGAAAACCAGAAGTGGCGCTGTAGCTCAAGTGGTAGAGCGCTCGCCTTGAGTTGAAGAGCTGAGGGACAGCGCCCAGGCCCAGAGTTCAAGCCTCAGGACCGACAAAAAAAAAAAAAAGATACAAAGTACATGAATTATATGACCTTCTTAAAGCATATATCCATGTGGGTAGATATTTGCCCAGACATAGATGACTTTGTCTCCTGCTTTCTGTCCCTCTTTCTCGTAGTAAAGGCAGTATGAGAAATACATGAATACAGAGCTTCATGCATGCTAGGCAAGCACTGTACCACTAAACCACATCCCAGCCCTCCCCCCCCCTTTTTTTAAGAAGAGACTAGTTGAATTTCAGAAACAATCAGATGTTTCTGATAGCTTGAAGTATTTTTTGGGGGTTTTACTCTGTAAGTTTCCAGATTTAATAAATGTTTCTTTTAAAGACAACTAAGTGACATTTAAAATTTTTAAATCTACTTTTATTAATAAGGCATCTATAATAGATTAGAAAATTATATAAGTGGCCAATGATAATTAAAATATAAAAAGCAATTTGATAAGGCATAGTATAGTAGGGCATGTGTATGCTGTAGACCCAGTCTCAGCTACTTGGGAAGTTGAGGCAAAAGGGTGGCAAGTTCAAAGCCAGCTGGGGAAAAATAGTCTGTCTCAAAGAAAAAGGTACCAGTAACTCAAGTCTATAAACCTGGCTACTCTGGCTACCTCTGATCTGAGGATCAAGGTTCAAAGCCAGCCCATGCAGACAGATCCATGGAACTGTTATCTCCACCCAACCGGCAAAAAGCCAGAACTGGAGGCCTGGCTCAATGATAGAACACTTAGCAAAAGTTTGAGGCCATGAGTTCAAGCCCCAATACCAGCACAAAAAATATGCAGAATGTATGAATGTAGCTAATGGAAAAATATGTCTTTTTTTTTTTAAGAAAGAAATTGCATACAGTTTTTCCTTACTGGTTTTATCTGCTTAAATTTTGGGCTCAGCAACAATCCTAAAATACTCATTTTTTCATTAATCAGGCAGAACATCTTCCTAGTCCTCAGAGATTTCCACGGTCTGGTTCAAGTTATCATCCCTCAAGATGAGGTAATAAAAAAATTTCCTACTATGGCAACTCTTTTGTGCAACTACCTAAAAATAATTTTAAAAAATATTCCTGCCATTATCTAAAAGCTGACTTGATGATAGGGGTAGGGTAAGCTCAGCAGTTTGATAAGAATGTTTAAGGGTTTGCAGGGTTTTTTGAAGCTATCTTGTTATGTGTCCTAAGCTGGTTTAGAACTCACTGCATAGCCCAGACTGGACTTGAACTTGTGATGCTCCTGCCTCAACATCCCCAGTGCACATCACACCTCAGCTTCAGATTCTAAATGTAGAAGTTTAGTGCTCATACAAACTGAAAACTATTAAAAAAAATCATGCATGACATACCAAAAAAATTATGTGCAATTCATATCATAGGGCTTATTTTACTAATATCTAAAAGGCTACTAAAAATGAGTGAAGAGCCAGTAGAGTATTGAACCCACAATATAAACATAAAAGTTACAAAAAAAGTGGCCAAGTGTGGTGTGGATGTAGCAAGCCAATCTTCCCAGGCTGTATAACAAGACCCCTCTCTCTTAAAAAGAAATGATAGCAAAGAAAATACAAAAAGTGTGTACCCACAGTATATTTGGTCAAACTCAGAGAAATGTGATTTTTTTTGTTTTTTGCACATTAGATTGACAACACACTGTATTTTGGGGAAATGGGAGCTCTCTATTCCTGGAAGAAGTACAAATTGTTACTAGCAGTATAAAGAGCAATTTGATGATAGCAAGTTACAATTTTAGGAACTTGAAGTATGGCTCAAGTGATAAGACTGACAATCATGAGCAGCATAGCTGAATAAGAACAAAAAGGCCCTGAGTTCAAGCCCAGGACTGGCGCACGCACACACACACACACACACACACACACACACACACACACACGAAAAGGTCTCTGGAAGGATACCTAAGTATTAAGGATACCTAACTATTAAGGAATTAAGGATAGAAGGAAAATAAAGTTGTAAAGTTAATTTCCAACATACTGTCTTGTGAGTATCATTGTTGTAATGGGTCATCCTGTGTCCTTGTTTCAGCATTTTGTTATTCCCCTCCCCCTCCCCAAATTAGATAAATGTGTATATAAGATGCAAGGTACTAAAATCAAATACAGTGACACTGGAGAAAGAACATACAAAAGAAACAAAAAAATCACATAGTACATTAAAAACAACAACAACAAAGAAAATCTCTTCTGTCCATATCTTGGGGTTAATTTAGCTTGGCATCATCATTTATGGTCATCTGATAAGATTATATTAGACACATATATATATATATATTTATATATATATATAGGCATATATATAGGCATATATATATATATATATATATATAGTAATTATTGCAAGTAAGGCAATTTCCTCTCCTTTTCTTTTCCTTTTTGTTGTTGTTGTTATTGTTGGTCTTGGGGCTTGAACTCTGGGCCTAGACACTGTCCCTGAGCTCTTCAGCTCAAGGCAAGCACTCTACCACTTGAGCCACAGCGCCACATCTGGTTTTCTGGTGGTTAATTGAAGATAAGAGTCTCACGGGCTTTCCTACCCAGGCTGGCTTTGAACCGTGATGCTTAGATCTCAGCCTCCTGAGTAGCTAGGATTACAGGCATGAGCCACCAGCGCCTGACCCTCATATTCTTTTAAGGAAGGTCTTTTAAATTCTTAACTGAAACTGGGTGTGTTGAGTGCACATCTATAATCCTAGTGCTCAGGAAAGTAAAGCAGGAGATCATGAGTTTGAGGCCAGTCTGGACTACATAACAAGACTGTGTCTCAGAAAGAAAGAATAGGAAGGAGAGAAGAAAGAAGACTCCTAATTGATAGCTTCCCTTGCCATATTATATGTTGTCAAAATGGGAGAGGGGGTAGAATTACCAGGTTCTGTTAAAAAGAATAACTGAGCCCCAATATTATGGCAAATAAGCTGTAACTATTAATGTCTTTCTAAATCATAGATTTTGAGTTACTGAGAGATCCTACTGTAAAAGTTCATTTGATTCTTGAAACCATTTTCCTTATTCTGTAGTCATCTGCCTCTGTGAAGAAGATTTTATGTGAAGCCCCTTTGGAATCCGTGGTGAAAGTGTCTGGGACTGTCATTTCTCGACCTCCAGGACAAGAGAATCCAGTTAGTTGTTTACATATTGTATTTTTTTTTTCCTTTGTCAGTTATGGGACTTGAATTCTAGACCTGGGCACTGTCCCTCAGCTCTTCAGTTCAAAGCTAGTGCTCTACCACTTGAGACACATCGCCACTTCCAGTTTTCTGAGTGGATTATTGGAGATGAGTCTCATGGAGTTTTTTGCCCAGGCTGGTTTTGAACCTCGATCCTAAGATCTCAGCCTCCTGAGTAGCTAGGATTACATGCGTGAGCCACCGGCACCCAGCCTTGTATAAATTTTTATTTGTATGCA
The DNA here is from genome assembly GCF_000151885.1 of Dipodomys ordii. Classification (NCBI taxonomy): domain Eukaryota; kingdom Metazoa; phylum Chordata; class Mammalia; order Rodentia; family Heteromyidae; genus Dipodomys; species Dipodomys ordii. The sequence continues at coordinate 9,895,498 of NW_012267243.1, read as the reverse complement.
TTTGTAATGTCTGTGCACATATTCAGACAACATAGATTGAGCACCTTTTGGACACTGGGCTATAAAGCTGAGTAAGTCTACAAATGAACTTAAAATCTGTATTATAAACATACCGATGTGTAACGTGCATGCTAAGACATTTGATGTTGACAAATGCATGATGTATCTGGCTGATTTCTCATGACATTTATGCTTTATGTCAAAAATATCAAAAAACATTCACAGTTTTGTTGTTGGTGGTCATAGGGCTTGAACTCTCGGCCTGGGTGTTGTCTCTGAGCTCTTCAGCTCAAGGCAAGTGAGTGCTTACGCCTTGAGCCACAGCACTACTTCTGAATTTCTAAGTGGTTAATTGGAGATAAAGAGTCTCACAGACTTTCCTGCCCAGGCTGGCTTTGAATCTCGTGATCCTCAGATCTCAGCCTCCTGAGTAGCTAGGATAACAGGCGTGAGCCACCAGCACCCAGCAATAGTCACAATTTTTATACCATACTACACATGTAGCATCTATACACTTTACATATGTAAATAAATGGCATGTATTTTACAATGTGCATTGCTTATGGGTCCTGAAAGTGATTTCTAAAATGGGTCTTTTCTGTTTTTCTCTAAGACAATGCCAACTGGTGAGATTGAAATAAAAGTTAAAACAGCCGAACTTCTGAATGCCTGCAAGAAGCTGCCCTTTGAAATGAAAGACTTTGTGAAGGTGCCCTCTTATTGCCTAGAAAATGATAACGACAGTATTTTCAGAATTCCTTAAAGACAAAGTTTAACTTCTATAAAATTAAACATTTTGTTGTAGATGTATCATGAATTGTTCTATTCTACAATTTCTTTTTTTATAATATATATTTTTATGCTAAAGATACTGTACAGAGGGGTTACAGTTACATGAGTAAGGTAATGAATCCATTTCCATCTACGATTTCTTGATGAATTCTTCCAAAATAACGACAATTTATTAAGTAAATAAGAGTACGTATACAAGTCAGATGGTGGCTCATGCCTGTAATCTTAACTACTCAGGAAACAGTCCTTGAGGATCATAGTTCACAATCAGTCCAGGCAGATAAGTCTACAAGACATCTCCAATTAATCAGCAAAATGCCACACTATAGGCTTGGCTCAAGTGGTAGAATGCTAGCAACGAAGCAAGAAAGCTGAGCAAGAACATGAAGTCCTGAAGCTAAGCCCACATACTCCCTCCCACTTCAAAAAAAGACTCCATCAACCACTACCATATTTTTTCAACAAGTTGAAATGTGATTCTGTCTTAAGACTTGACAGGTTGTGTTATTTTTTGTTGCTATTATCTAACATTTTGGAAGGAAGTACTTACAAAAAGCAATGTAATTATAGAATTGACCGTACTATTGAAAGAAAAATGTGTAGTTTTCCCAAGATAAGCATTCAGAAAGAAAAGAAGGTATTTCTTACTTATTTTGTTTTTAATAACAAAGAAATAAGGCATTCCAGGGAAGAGTGGGTTTTTTTTCCCCCTAAGTTCCCAACACAAAGCGGATGCTATGATTTGCAGCCTTAAAAATAATAAGACACACTATATTCCTAGTAGTATAACAGTAGAGATTCCATCTGCCATCTCTGGCATTGCCTGCACTTGTGGTGAATATCTCATTCAGGTGATAAAACTATAGCTATCTCTTACTAAGGTGTATTTTCTTAAACTATCTTTGAAATCTTGACTTTTTTGCTTGTCCTGGGGCTTGAACTCAGGGCATGGGTGCTATCTCTGAGCCTTGTGCTCAAGGCTAGTACCCTATCACTTGAGCCACAGCTCCATTTTGGCTTTTTAAAAATAAGAATCTCACCTATTTTCTTTCCTGGGCTGGCTTTGAATCACCATCCCCTGATCTCAGCCTCCTGAATATCTAGGATTATAGGAATGAGTCACCTTCACCCAACCTGAAATCTTTAATTTTTTTTCAGTCAATTATGGGCTTACATGAATGGATAAGTGTTTAATAAAATAAGCAAATTTTAAACAGGAAGGAGTGATGTTAATAATAATGAATAGCAAAACAATATGTCAAATCTGTATGATAACCAACTTAGAGACTAAATAAGAATTGAGGGCTAGGAATGTAGCTCATGGTACTAGACTCTGGGTTTAAACCCCAGCACTGCTGCCTACCTCTCCAAAAAAATGTATAGGAATTAAGGATGGCAGTGTTTAAACAAACGGGGACTAGCATGTCGATAGGCTATTTGATGCTAAAATTTAAGATGGAGCTAGAGTTTTCTAAAATTCAAAATATTTAAAGACAATACTTTTTGAACATTCAAAAATCTTTTGATTTGTTTAGAAAACAGAGGCTCTTCGCTTGCAGTATCGGTACTTGGATTTGCGCAGCTCCCAAATGCAGTACAATCTGAGATTGAGGTCTGAGGTGGTTATGAAAATGCGGGAGTATCTCTGTAATCTGCATGGTAAGGAAAAATGGAATATCCTTTTATTTTAACATCTCATGATTTATTCACCAGCTTTATTTATTTATCTATTTATTTTGGTTGGTCATGGGGCTTGAACTCTGAGCCTGAGTGCTGTCCCTCAGCTCTTTAGCTCAAGGCTAGTGCTCTACCACTTGAGCCACAGCACCACTTCTGGTTTTCTAGTGATTTATTGGAGATAAGTAAGTGTCTCGTGGACTTTCCCATGCTGGCTTTGAACTGTGATCCTCAGATCTCAGCCTTCTGGGTAGCTAGGATTACAGGCATGAGCCACTGGCGCCTGGCTCACCAGCTTTATTTTATATTCTCCTAACCCTTAGTCCAGATGTTCCCAGAAGTCTGGAAGTTTCTCAGTGTATAAAGTTGGTTTTGAAGGTTAATTTCCAAGTGTTTTGTCCTAGAGCATGATTCAGGAACTAAATAGACTCTTGATATGCACAGGTATAAAGATCATTATCACTAAAGAAAAACTGCAGGTGGTCAGAACACATAGAGCTCAGCTCTCAAATTTCTCAGATTTGCCCATACTGCACACAGTAGATATGAGCATCTGTAACTTAAAACTACATGGAGGCCACATTACATTACAGAAATTAGTGTGATAGGCTTCCTTAAAATCTTGATCCTCTTATCTCAGCTGGGTTTATAAGTGTGTGTGTATCAAACTGTCCAGCCAAGTTTTCTTAATTCTCTATCATGTTTCTACATCATTTATAAGGAGTTCTGAAGTTTCCTGTGAATTAAACAACACACTTGGGTTTTTTTCCTGCTCTATTTGTATCTGTAATTAGCAGAACATTTGGAACACCGGAACACTTCAGTAGAGAAGAAATCATCAAATATTTAGGACTTTTTCATGTCAGAACTATCATCTTTATGAACAAAATTGGGTTTTATGCAAAACTTCAGCTTTCGTGGATCTGTAAAAATCAGCATCAGCAAGCAGCAGCCCAAATTCCTAGTTAAAAAAAAGCCTCTCATTTGTGTACTATAGACACTATTTGACCAGTTCCTATGTATTAAATTCTGTTCTGCTCTCTTTATAGGGTTTGTAGATATAGAAACCCCAACATTGTTTAAGAGGACCCCAGGGGTATGTATGTTCTTTAAATAATTTTACTAATAATGTCTTCTTATTCATAAAACTGATTTTATATTTGCTTTATTTATTTGGTGTTACTTATTGCCTAAACATTGTAATGTTTGTGTTTTTTTTAAGAATTGGAAAAAATTATGTAGATCAGTATTTTAAATCAGAAGCTTTTATTCCTAATGAATTTTCTTTCCCTTGGGGTCTGTAGTTGCAAATCATAATGAATTGATTACTTAAAACTCTCTTTGGCCAAGCACTAATGTGTCCTGCCTATAATCCTAGCTACTCAGGAGGCTGAGATCTAAGAATTACAGTTCAAAGCCAGCTCAGACAGGCAGGACAGTCTGTGAGATGCTTATCTCCAATTAACCACCAGAAAACTGGAAGTAATGCTGTGGCTCAAAGTGGTAGAACAGGAGCTTCGAGGAAAAAGAGCTCAAAGACAGCACCCCCCAGTCCCTAACTTCAAGCCCTGCAGCCAGCAAAAAAACAAAAACAACAACCTAAAAAAACTCTTGTTGATGCCAGGTGATAGTGGCTCATTCAAGTATAGCTATTCAGAAAGCTGAGATCTGAGGATCATGTTCAAAACTAGCCTAGCCAGGAAAGTTAGTGAGACTCTCATCTCTAATTACCAATTAACCACCAAAAAGCCAAAAGTGGAGCTGTGGCTCAAGTAGTAGGGTGTTAGCCTTAAGCAAAAAGAAAAGGACAGTGCTCAGGCTCTGAGTTCAAGCTCCACGACTGGCCAAAAAAAATCCTAATGTACAATTAAGAAAAATAAATTGTATTATATATGAACAAGGGACTAAAAGGTAAATGAGAAATTATCTCTATCATTGTGAGAACTCTGCTCTTATTTCCTTCAAGAAATTAATTTCTTTGCTGATTTTGTTGATGAGCTGAAGTATACCTTCAGCTGGCCTAATTTTTGTTGTTAGTCATTTCTCTCCTCTCTCTTTTTCTTTAAAAGGGTGCCAAGGAGTTTTTAGTACCATCCAGGGAGCCTGGAAAGTTTTATTCTCTCCCTCAGAGTCCTCAACAATTTAAGCAGCTTCTGATGGTTGGTGGTTTAGACAGGTGAGGTTTTGTTTTGTTTTTAATGCTGTTAGTTGTCATAAAAGGAGAAGAAGGGAGGGATGAAGAAAACCCATTGTCTGATCGAAAGAGAAGCTTAGAAAATTTACACGAATTCAGAAAACACTTGTACCTTGAAAATTGGTAGTAATCATCCTTTAAAGTTTATTTTGAGAGGGAAGATTGGAGGCGTGGCTTAGCGGGAGAGATACTGCCTAGCAAGCATGGGGCCTTTAGTTCAAACTCCAGTACCACCAAAAATGATGACCTTTTCAAGATAATGTTTATTATGCAAGAGGATGAAAACTTTTTGCTAGTAAATGTAGCAAAGGATTTTTTTTTAAAAAAGGGAGTTTTGTTTTCAAGGAGTTAATGAAGCTAGCAAAACAGAGTAGGAGAGTGAGTAAAGCAAAATAACTCAAGATATGAATTGCAATTGCATTCTCCAGGAAAACAGAGGAAGAATTGTGAGCTAGCCCTTCAGAGTGAGGGCTGCATTGCAGCAGGTGGAGATAAGTTGGAATGGCGTAACAAGGGAAGGTTCAAGTGTACTCATCTCATAAAGCAGCAGCATTTCAATTTGGTTATGTATAGGAGTGGAAGAATGATTCAAGTGGTAGAGCACCTGCCTAGCATGTGTGAGCCCCTGAGTTCAATCTCTAGTACTGAAAAATAAATGTATATGAAAAGAAGCATTGATTGGCTTGCACACTAATCTCATGTATGAATATCCAAATGTGTCAGAGTCTATTTTGAAAACAGTATATAAAAAAGAGTAACTTCTCAGGTCAGCCCTGTGTCTGATCAGATGAAAACTAGCTTCTTACATTTTTTGGTATCACTATGAATTTATTCCATCACTTGCATTGCCATCGACTTTAAGGAGAAAATTGTGTCATCTTAGTCTCATGATTTAGTTAATGCTATTTTTTTCAATTGCAGATATTTTCAAGTTGCTCGATGTTACCGAGATGAAGGCTCAAAACCAGACAGACAGCCTGAATTTACTCAGGTACTGAGCAGTCGTTACTCTCCCTTACAAATTCAAATATACTAGAGCCAAGTATTTTATTTCAAGTCCAAGGAAATCATATTACATTTTATTATATACATGTCATCATATTTACCAATCAGATATTTAATTAATGGACTCTCATTTAATTTTTAGTTGTTTTCCTGTGCCCTTCTCATAAGGAAAGTAGTGATCAACAGAGAAATTCCAGAAGTCTTTAATGTTTTAATACGATATGGTCTTTTGTACATTAAGAACACAATAAAAAAAAAAGAATCAATATTCTGGGGGTGGGAAGGTGGCTCAGTGGTAGAGTGCTTGCCTTGCATGCATGAGGCCCTGGGTTCGATTCATCAGCACCACATAAGTATAAAAAGCCGGAAGTGGCGCTGTGGCTCAAGTAGTAGAGTGCTAGCCTTGAGCTGAAGAGCTGAGGGACAGCGTCCAGGCCCAGAGTTCAGGCCCCATGATCGACAAAAACAAAAAAGAATATCCCAATACTATTAAAAAATGTGTTATTTTTAACAAGAAAGAAAAGCAGAACGATAATTTTGTATATTGATATTTCTGTGGACATTGTGATTAAGTGTGATGAAATAATTGGAGTTGGATATCTAGAAATAGAGCTAGCGGGAAATGGCAGGGGTTAGGATAGGTGTAGGAGAAGAATGATGAAAGACATGATAGCAAAATGCATTGTTCTCATAAACTGACATGTTGAATTGAAATCCCCTTTTTACAATTATTTATAAATTAAGTCAGATGCTAGTGGCTCATGCCTGTAATCTTTTTTTTGTTGTTGTTGTTGATCATGGGGCTTGAACTCTGGGCCTGGGCGCTGTCCCTCAGCTCTTCAGCTCAAGGCGAGCGCTCTACCACTTGAGCTACAGCACCACTTCCGGTTTTCTAGTGGTTTTATTGGAGATAGGAGTCTCATGGTCTTTCCTGCCTGGGCTGGCTTTGAACCTCGATTCTCAGATCTCAGCCTCCTGAGTAGCTAGGATTACAGGCGTGAGCCACCAGCCCAGGCGCCTGTAATCTTATCTACTCAAAAGGCCGATATCTCAGGATGGCAGTGCAAAGCCAGCCCCAGCAGGAAAGTTTGTGAGACTGTTATATCCAGTTAACCACCAGAAAAGCTGGAAGTGGAACTGTGGTTCAAGTGGTAGAGCATCATCTTTGAGCAAAAAAGCTAAAGGACAGCACCCAGGCCCTAACTTGATGCCCCAGTACTGGCAAAAATAAGATAAAATGAATAAATATTGTATTTATAAATATTGTATTTGGAGTTGGACAGCCCAGGGATCAACCCTAACTTTACTACTTGCTGAGTACAGATATGTCACGAAGTAATTGTAGGCATTAGCACAGTTCTTGACATAAAACAGGTGTGTAATAAAATGTATATCCTTTCCATGTATTAAGTATTTATAGGCAAAGACTGATATCGTGAAAGCTGAAAATATGCATATTTTGACTATTCAAGTTGCTTTCCTTGTGTTATTTTGGTTTCAGATTGACATAGAGATGTCTTTTGTAGACCAGATGGGGGTCCAGAGTTTGATTGAGGGTTTGCTCCACTATTCCTGGCCCAGTGATAAAGATCCTGTAGTGACTCCTTTTCCTTCTATGACTTTTGCTGAGGCATTAAGCAGCTATGGAACTGATAAACCAGACACTCGCTTTGGGATGAAGGTACTCTCTTCACTTTTCCAGGACCCTGCTCCAAAGTCGTGTGTGTGTGTGTGTGTAAGTAAGTGTGTGTACGTGTGTGTGTGTACGTGCATGCACATATGCCAGTCTTGGGGCTTGAACTCAGGGTCTGGGTACTGTTGCTGAGATTTTTGTGCTCAAGGCCAGTACTCTTAATGCTTTGAGCCACAGCTCTACTTCTGGCTTATTTTGGTGGTTTATTGGAGATGGCAGTCTCAAAGATTTCCGGCCCTAGCTGGCTTTGAACTGAGAGCTTTGGATCTCAGCCTCCTGAGTAGCTGGGATTATAGACATGAGCAAATGACACTCAGGCTCCAAAGTCTTTTAAATCATTTTGATGAAATTTAAAAGTGTTATACAAGATTGGATCATGCTTTTGTTGTTACCTTAGCTTGTTACTCTTGTTGCCAAAGCTGTAGGGAGAAAGGATAGAGTATATTATCAGCCTTACAGTGCTGTTTTTTGCTATTATGTTCCAAGACCCATTCCCAAGAACAAGATTCTCGCTACAAAGTTTGTATTTCTACATTTAAAGAAAAAAAAGAAAACTGCTCTTTCAATTTTTTAATGCCAAAACAGCCCTTAGAAGGCAAATGATTAGAAGTTACTCATTTTCCTTGGTCTATAAAGAGCTCAAACGTGAACACATTCATTTAGATTATTATTACCTATCAGTTTTTTGGGGTTTTTTTTGGTCAGTTGTGGAGCTTGAACTTTGGGCCTTAGCGCTGTCCCTTAGCTCTTCAGCTCAAGGCTAGTGCTTTGCCACTTGAGGCACAGCACCACTTCCTACCTATCAGTATTTAAGAGCAAAGGTAGTGTGTACACTACTAAACCACCAGTGAGGGCTGGGAAGGTGGCTCAGTGGTAGAGCACTTGCCTTGCATGCCTGAGGCCCTGGGTTCAATTCCTCGATGCATCACATAAGCAAAAAGAAAAAAGCCGGAAGTGGCACTGTGACTCAAGTGGTAGAGCGCTAGTCTTGAGCTGAAAAGCTGAGGGACAGCACCCAGAGTTCAGGCCCCACTACCGGACCCCCCCCCCCAAAAAAAAAAACCACCAGTCATTTGCTCTTGCAGAGCAATATCCCTTAATGACATTTCATCTCAGAAAACTCCCTGCATATTCTCTAAAAATTCAATTCTTGCTGGGCAACGGTGGCTCACGCCTTTAACTCTAGCTACTCAGGAGGCTGAGATCTGAGGATTACGGTTCAAAGCCAATCCCAGGCAGGAAAGTCCATGAGACTCATCTCCAATGATCCACTTGAAAACCGGAAGTGTTGCTGTGGCTCAAGTGCTTGCCTTGAGCTGAAGAACACAGGGACAGCGCCCAAGCCCAGAGTTCAAGACTCACAACCAACCAAAAAAAAAAAAAAAAAAAGAATTCTTCCAGGTCTATAAATAGTCACTACTATTAGGATAGTCAGTACTGTTAGGATGTAAACAATATATATATATATATATATATATATATATATATACATACACGAAATGATAACTACATACTTATAGCTAACAATGTAAATACTTCTTGTTTTGCTTGGACAGAGATTCAAGCATGTAATTCTAACTATTAAGGAAGTTGAGATCCATAGGATCAAAGTTCAAAGCCAGCCCAGGCTGAAAGTCTGTGAGATTCTATTTCTAAAAATAACCAGTAAAAACCAGAACTGGAGGTCTGGCTCAAATGGCAGAGTTCCAACTGAGTAAGCAAGTCATGCAAACCTGAGTCCCCGAGTTCAAACTCTACTATATACAGTACATACATACTCCTTGTTTCTTCATTTGAAATATAGAATAGTGGTTCTTTGTTTTGTTTTGTTTTGTGCTGTTACTGGGTTTTGAACTCTGGACTTGAGTTCTTGCTTGGCTTTTTCACTTAAGACTAGTACTAGTATTTGAGCCACACCTCAGCTTTCAGCTTTTTGATGGTTAATTGGAGATAAGTATATTATCTCCAGATTTGTCTGCCAGGCTGTCTTGGAATTAGGATCCTCAAATCTCAACTGTCTAAATAGCTAGGATTACAGGCTTAAGCCACTGGTACCTGTCTAAAATAGCGATTCTTAAGTCAAACTGTTTTAAGATTACAGGCATGAGCTGCCAGTACCCAGCTGTAAAATCCCTTTTTATGTGTGTTTCCTAAAGCGTTATTAACATAGGGAAAAAAATGTTCATGTTATAATGACTTGAAAGAAACAGTGTCATCTTGGATGAGTTAATTCCTTATCTATGTCTCCATTTTCTCATTTACGTTTTCTTTTTTTTTTTGGTCCGGTTGTGGGGCCTGAACTCTGGGCCCGGGCACTGTTCCTCAGCTCTTCAGCTCAAGGCTAGCACTGTACCACTTGAGCCCCAGCACCACTTCCGGCTTTTTTTCTTTTTGCTTATTTGGTGATGAGGAATTGAACCCAGGGCCTCAGGCATGCAAGGAAAGTGCTCTACCACTGAACCACCTTCCCAGCCACTCCATTTTCTCATTTAGAAATAAGAATAGTAAGAATGCCAACCTCATACTCTTGGTATGCAAATGAGATGAATGTATAGTCATGATGCTATTAATGTACTCTGTAAATGTTAACTTAGCAAGATCTACTTCCTTCTTTAAAATTGTATTTTTTAAATATTTTGAGATAAAAATGACTTCACCCTTTTTTATTTCCCATTTTCTAGATTGTAGATGTCAGCAATGTGTTCAGAAAGACAGAGATAAGATTTCTTCAAGATGCACTTAGCAAGCCCCAGGGAACGGCCAAAGCCATCTGTGTCCCTGAAGGAGTCGTAAGTGAATCATGATTCTGTTTTCTCAAGCATGTATGTTTTGAATGTGTTTATGAAACTAGTGTCATATTGTTACTTTGATTTTTTTTTTGACAGAAACACATAAAAAGGAAAGACATTGAATCCATTAAACAGTTTGCAGCTGACCAATTTAATCAGGTAAGCACATATCTCAGCCTCCTGAGTAGCTAGGATTACAGGCATGAGCTGCCAGTACCCAGCTGTAAAATCCCTTTCTATGTGTGTTTCCTAAAGCGTTATTAACATAGGGGAAAAAATGTTCATGTTATAATGACTTGAAAGAAAAGGAAAATTCAGAGCTTTTTTTACTGTCCATAATCATGTGAAAACATTACATTTATGTAATGAAACCAGCCTATTGCCACCTCCTAAGAAGAAAGAAAAGAGCAAGCACAAAGACCAGTAGGAGAATTTTTCAACAAGATAAAAGTAGTAGTTTACAAAATGGGTAAAGGAAATGTGTGAAAATTAATGTACAATGAAAAGCCTTTTAACCCACCAGGCTGAGATCTAAGAATCACAGTTCAAAGCCAGCCCAGGCAGAAAAAGCTGCGAGACTCTTATAGTAGTGGAAAAGCTAAGCAAGATGGTGAGGCCCTGAGTTCAAGTCCTAGTATTAGTACCAAAAAAAAAAAAAGTGCTACTGGACAATGGTGGCCCACACCTGTAATCCTAGCTACTAAGGAGGATGAGATGTGAGGATCACTGTTGGAAGCCAGGAAGAAAATATCTACTCAGAAAAATCCAGAAGTGGTGCTGTGCCTCAAGTGGTAGAGCACTATCCTTGAGCAAAAAGAAACTCAGGAACAGGGTCTGGGCCCCTAGTTCAAACCCCAGGACTGGCCAAAAAAAAAAAAAGGTGGAGGAGCTTTTCATAAAAGTTAAAGAACTAGCAGTTCTCTTTTTCTATAGAAACATACTTTTGAGCTAGATGTGGTAGTGAGTGTAGTTCCAGCACCGGGGAGGCTAAGGCAAGGAGAGCCACAAGTTTCAGGATAGCTTGGGCTACATATGGAGACCCTGTCTTAAAAAAAGAATGTACAAGAAAGAAAAAAGAAAGAGGCGGCAGAGAGAGAAAGAAAGAAAGGACCCTTTCATGATAAGTGAGTAGAGGGGTAATTTGGTGACACTAGGTTGTGAACTCAGCTACCACTTGAGACCTAGTCCTTGCCATTTTTATTTAAGTTGTTTTTCATCTAGGATCTCATTTTGCCTGTCAAAAGCCAGCTTCAGATAGTGATCCTAGTACTTATACCTCCCAAGTAGCTAGGATCATAGGCAAGAACTACTATACATGGCCTGTAATTATGTTCTTTATTTTTTAGGTCATTTTTCTTTTTTTAGCTTTGTCTTGTCTTCTTTTAAGGCCGCAGAGTTACTTCAGTATATAGTACTTGATCTTTTGTGCATAGTTAAGAAGAAGACATGTTCAGGTTATGCAAGGCTTCAGTCCGCACCTTGTAAAAGGCATTTTTTTAAAGCTGAGTGAAAATACTTGGTTCCTGACAGTGCTTTGTAAGTGGCTGTCATGCCAGGGACTTGCTCTTGGGAGTCCTAAGCCTTTCCCAGATTCTGCAAGGTAAATCTTGCTCCTGGTTCTGAGGCCACCTCCAGTGTTCACTGGAGCTTTCATTGTATTCCTGGAAGCTCTGGAGCTTCTTGAATCTAGCCTTTCTCACTCCATCACTTGCAATGGTCTAAAGTTTACAGAAACCTTTAACTTACTGGTGCTACTTCCCACCCCTTTTCTTTCTCTTTCTTGTTTTCATTATAGTGAGAATACTTTTTAAAAATTCCTATCTCTTGAGGGCTTGAGGGAGAGAATAGAGATAATTCATGGCAAGTCTCTTCTTCTAGGACCAAGAAATTTTTATTTATTTATTTTATTTTTGTCGGTCATGGGGCTTGAACTCTGGACCTGGTCATTGTCCCTCAGCTCTTCAGCTCAAGGGGAGCACACTACCACTTGAGCCACAGTACCACTTCCTGTTTTTCTGGTTTATTGGAGATAAGCTTCTCTTGGACTTTCCTATTCAGGCTTGGTTTGAACAGTGATCTTCAGATTTCAGCCTTCTGAGTAGCTAGGATTATAGGCGTGAGCCACTGGTTTCCAGTGGACCAAGAAATTTTTTTTTTTTTTGGTCGGTCGTGGGGCTTGAACTTCAGGCTTGGGCACTGTCCCGCACTCTTCAGCTCAAGGCAAGCGTTCTACCACTTGAGCCACAGCGCCACTTCAGGTTTTCTAGTGGTTTTTATTGGAGATAGGAGTCTCACGGACTTTCATGCCTGGGCTGGCTTTGAACCGCAATCCTCAGATCTCAGCCTCCTGAGTAGCTAGGATGACAGGTGTGAGCCACCAGCGCCCAGCTGGACCAAGAAATTTTTGAACTACAAGAAATAAATCAATCTCACTTTTAAAAACGTGTGATTAGGGGCTGGGAAGGTGGCTCAGTGGTAGAGTGCTTGCCTAGCATGCATGAGGCCATGGGTTTGATTCCTTAGCACCACATAAACAGAAAAAGCTGGAAGTGGTGCTTGGCTCAAGTGGTAGAGCGCTAGCCTTGAGCTGAAGAGCTGAGGGACAGCACCCAGGCCCAGAGTTCAGGCCCCATGACCAGCAAAAAAAAAACAAAATGTGATTATGCAATTGTAACCCCTTTGTACAAACTTAATAATAACAATAATATGTAAACAACCCTTTTTATTACAGGAAGTCTTACCTATATTCCTAAAAGCCAGTAGAAACTGGAATTCACCAGTTGCTAAACTCGTAACAGAGGATCAGAGATTGGAATTAATCAGACTAATGGAGATTCAAGAGGAAGATGTAGTCTTACTAACTGCTGGGGAGCATAAGAAAACGGTGAGAAAAATTACCTCCCAGTATAGGTGATATGGACGTTCTCTCCTCTATTTGTATACAGGTCAGGTCAAGAGTACCTTTCTTTTTGGACAATGTCACCCTTTCCCTTAATCTCTCCCATTTTTTCCCTCCTATCCTACCCACAGGTTCATTTTCTACGTAGTATCTAGTGAGTACTTTTGTCCCTCCATATCTGTGCTCCCTCCTCCCACCCTCCCAAAGACAGACAAACAAGACAAAATGAAAATTAAACCAACAACTGGGTGGGTTGTTTCCATTTCTGAATATCATTCAGTGCTTTATAACGCACTATATTAAAAAATGGAATTTTGCCAAGCACCAATGGTCACACTTGTAAATTCTAGATCCTCAGGAGACTGAGACTTTAACAATTGAGGTTGGTGGTCAGCCAACAGAAATTCTGTGAGACTCTATCTCTGATAAACCAGTAGAGAGCAGGCTGGAGATGTGGCTCACATGGTAGAGTACCAGCCATGAGCCAGCGAGCTGAGAGTGTGAAGCCCTGAGTTCAAGCCCTAGAGCTGAGAAACAAAACAAGAGGAAACACTGGAGTCTTTTCTCATTAGCTATAGTCTCCACTGGCATTCTTCACACAGATTAGGAATTCTGCAGCGTGTTAATGGTATTAATCAACTGTGGAGAATATTTTTCTTTTCAAGGTTTTGCAAGTGAAGGAAATTTTGTACTTGGAACTATTGTTGATAAGGTATGCTTAAACATGTGGGGGACATTGCAGAACATTGGAGGCTTCCTGGTCACAGGCACCCCTACGTACAGTCAAGGCTCCAGGGTAGCAATTATAGGTGGAAAACTGAAGCACAGAAGTTAAAATTTTCTCACAGTAACATAGCTAGTAAGTGGAGGAATCAGATTTCTAGCCCCCAACTCTGGTTCTGAAATTTACTGGTAAATTAACATGGCTAGGCACTGGTGGCTCACACCTAATAACCCTAGCTACTCAGGAGTCTGAGATCTGAGGATTGTGGTTCAAAGCCAGCCTAAGCAGGAAAGTCCCTGAGACTCTTATCTCTAATTAACCACCAGAAAACTGCAAGTGGAACTGTTAAAGTGGTAGAGCGCTAGCCTTGAGCAAAAGAGCTCAGGGACAGTGCCCAGGCCCTGAGTCCAAGCCCCATGGCTAACATAAAATAATAATAATAATAATAATAATAGCCAGCATTTACTAAACATTAACTGTATGCCAAGCATTCTTAAATATTTACCGTTACCCTTTGGTAGCATTGGGTAAATCAGAATACATTTAAACTGCTAATCACTTCCTTTTTTTTTTTTTTTGCGGGGGGCCGGGGGGAAGGAGGATTGGAGGGGGGGTTAATTGGAGATAAGACTCTGACTCCACTGTCCTAGCTGGCTTCAAATTGCAATCCTCAGATACCAGCTTCTCTACTCTTCAGCCTCAGTCTCTGCCCTTCAACAGGATATACTTTATAGGCTGGTGATATATCAGTAGAGCTAAGCCTCTAGCCTTATTTTTGTTATTTGTTTTAGAGTTTGAATCTAGCTAACTTTTCTGCCCCAGTGACCTCAAAGCTTGATTCTTTGGCGCTTAATACACTTATTCATCCCAATTGGCCAGTTCATTCATTAAGCATATTTATGAGACCTTCTGAAAAAAATAGGACACAGTTTATAATACAGAGTTGGCCAAAGAGAGCAGCAAACATTTATTACACAATAGATCAAATCAGTAACTCTTTAAGTGGCTGAAAGTCTCTGGTGCTCTTTGTCAAAGAATAGTTGGACTCTGTTCCTCATTCCTCTGAGATTTTTTCACCTTTTCCTACCTGCCACCTTACTTACCATCCAGAAGGCCTACAGTCTTCATTGGCCTTCTTTGTGTGTGTGTGTGTGTCACTTCTGGCTTTTTCTGTTTATGTGGTACTGAGGAATCGAACCCAAGGCTTCATGCATGTTAGGCAAGCACTCTACCATTAAGCCTCATACCCAGCCCCTTTATTGGCCTTTTAAGAAAGATTTCCTTGCATGAAAAAGGCTTTAAAATTTTGGACTGAAGAATTATTTTAACCATTAGCCTGTTAGAATTATAAAAGTATATTCGAATTCTTTACCCCAAGTAATAGGAACCATGTTTATACAGGCATAAAGGCCTCATCTTCTTGATTAGAAACAAACCTTTTGGATCAATTTAGAATATCAAGTAGAGAATGCTCACTGTGCGGGGAAAAAAAAAATCATGTGAAAATAGAACTAAGAAACTTGAAGAGCTAGGCAGGGTTGGGATAGACATGGGGTGAACGATGGGAGGCAACCATCATCAAAATGTGATGTACTAATAAACTATCATGTTAAGTTGAAACTCCTTTGCACAGCTGAAGTTTTTTTTTTTAAGATGTAAGAAAATCTTAAATAAATATCTACCAATAAATTATGGCTATATTCAGAATCAGCCTTTTCTCTCAAAACATTTGGATAAAATACGTTGGGACAGAGTAGAAACAAAATTATTATAAAACTGGGGCTGGGAAGGTGGCTCAGTGGTAGAGTGCTTGCCTTGCATGCATGAGGCCCTGGGTTCAATTCCTCAGCACCACATAAGCAAAAAGAAAAAAAGCTGGAAGTGGTGCTGTGGCTCAAGTGGTAAAGCGCTAGCCTTGAGCTGAAGAGCTGAGGGACAGCGCCCAGACCCAGAGTTCAGGCCCCACGACCGGACCCCAAAAAAAAAAATTATTATAAAACTTACTAATCCTACTCTCTGCCTACTTTCAGGGGATCATGAAAATGATCTGATAAGACCTGTACTGGATCACAGAATCAAGGCAGGCTTTTCTCCTCAGAGCTCCAGAGCTCACGAAGTGTATTTCAGAATCTCCACAGAGCTACGCTCTTTGCATTGAATTGAGCTGGCTGAGCTTTAACACAGAATGGTCTGCCTCAGGATGTAGGTTGTGTCATCTGCTGCCGTCTTAGGCTTCTCCATCAAAAGTCAACTTACTGTCGGTGTCTTCTGTTTGCAGTGTTCTTTGTTGGGAAAATTACGACTGCAGTGTGCTGACCTTCTGGAAACGAAAGGCATGGTACTCCGTGACCCAGCACAGTTCTCGTTCCTGTGGGTGGTGGACTTCCCACTCTTCCTTCCGAAGGAGGAAAGTCCCACAGAGCTGGAGTCAGCTCACCACCCATTCACTGCTCCCCACCCCAGTGACCTTCACCTCCTCTACACTGAGCCTGAAAAGGTACGCTATCTGTATGTCCAAGTAAAAGAAAACATGTAAAGCAGGAAGTTAAAGTTCACTGTCTGAAGATGAACAAGGACCAAGCCAGACTCTAGAAGCCCCAGAAAAAACTGTGGGCCAGAGTTAATATTTTATTATATATTATTTCTAAGTAATTATAGTGTCTTCACTCTGCAGGTCAGAACACCAAGATTTCCCTCTAATTCAAAGGCTCTATGAATTCTTCTAGGTTCGTAGCCAACACTACGACTTGGTATTAAATGGCAGTGAGATAGGAGGTGGTTCTATCCGAATTCACGATGCACAACTGCAGCAGTACATCCTGGCAACATTATTAAAGGTAACAAATCTTCTTTGTCAGTTCTATTATTCACTTGTTAGTATTTATCATGAATGCAGAATTTGTTTGATAAAAAGTGTCACCTTACCCTGCGACCTTTCATTTAGGACTTACAAAAGTAAATGATTGTAATAGCTGCTTATCAGTGCTTACTATGTGCCAACGACTGCTTAAGTACTATATATGCATTCATGTATTTAATCCTCACAGTTAACTTATTGATACCCTTATTCTACTCATTTTAAAGATGGCATACTGCAGGGCGCCGTGGCTCACTCATGCCTGTAATCCTAGCTCCTGGGGAGGCTGAGATCTGAGGATTGCAGTTCAAAGCCAGCCTGGGCAGGAAAGTCCATGAAACTGTTATCTCCAATAAACCAATAGAAAACCAGAAGTGGCATTTGTGGCTCAAGTGGTAGAGTGCTAGCCTTGATCTGAAGAGCTGAGGGACAGTGCCCAGGCCCAGAGTTCAGGCCCCACAACTGACCCCCCACAAGATGATGTCATACTGAGGCAGATTATTTAGCTTGCCCAAACCTATAGTGCACAGAAGCAAGTAGAAGTAGGTATTGAAGGGTGGCTCTTGAGCCTTTCTCTAACAACTATACTATCAAAAAAATCATTTGTGGGGTAGAGATGTAACTCAGTGCCTAGTATGTGTAAAGGCCTTATGGAAGGGGGAAAAATTAAGTCATTTTCAGGGACTAATATTAGAAAAAGAGAGATGTTGCTATTATTGTAGTTGTAGTTATTGTGTGTTTGGATGGATCGTTGATTTGGGATTTGTTGAGACAAGTTCTCTCTATTGCCCAAACTGGCTTTGAACTTGTGATCCTCTTGTCTCAGCCTCCTAAATGCATGTACCACTACACCTAGCCAACAGGAATTTCAAGATTTCATGTCAGTGCACAGATACACTTTAGGTATATTTCAGGTCATGGTAAATGTAGGTGATAGGAAAGTAGGACAGTTAGAATATTAAGAAGAGTTTATACAGATACAGACCTAAGAATTTAAATGTCACTGATGATTCTGTAGAAGACAGGATTAGTTTAACAAAATATTTCAGGATTCTGTTCCTAAAAAAACTTATGTGGTGGTGCTGAGTTCAATTCCAAGTACAAGTACTACCAAAACAAAAACAAAAAACAAAGCTGGGTACTCATGGCTGCTACTCACAAGGCTGAGATCTAAGGATCACAGTACAGTTAAGTCTGTGAGATTTTTTATCTCCAGTTAACCACCCCAAAACTGGAAGTGTATCTGTGGCTTAAAGTGCTAGAGTGCTAGCCTTGAGCAAAGAAGCTCAGGAACAGCACCTGGGCCCTGAGTTCATGCCCCAAAAGAGGCAAAAACTAAATAGTAAGTAAATAAATAAATAAATGGGATTCGCTAAGCAGTGTGACATAGGATGGATTTGGAGAGCTCAAAGCAGGGCAGACCACCCCCACCCCCTTCCTCCTCCCCCACCCCCCACCCCTGGCCTTAAGGGATCTGTAACCTTTCTCCTGTCTGCAGTCATCCAGTTTGCAGCCTGCCTTTTTCATTGTGTTCAATGTTAGCTTTTCAGAAGTATAAGAATACACAGTTTCTGCTGTACCCCATCCCTCCACAGCTCTCAGCCCTGCGGCACATTAGAATAGAATTACTTAGTGTTTAAAAAAATCATTATTAAAAAATAAAATCCATCACACCTGTAATCCTAGCTACTCAAAAGGCTAAAATCTGAAGATCATGTTTTAAGGCAACAGGAAAATCCATAACACTCTTATCTCTAATTAACCACCAGAAAAGTAGAAGTGGAGCTGTGGCTCAAAGTGATAAACTGTTAGACTTGAGCAAAAAATCTCAGGGACAGCACCCAGGACCTGAGTGCAAGCACCATGACTGACAAAAAAAGAAAGAAAAGAATATCAACATGAGCACCAGTGGCTCACACTTGTAATCCTAGCTACGCAGGAGGCTGAGATCCGACAGTCACAGTTCAAAACCAGCCAGGCAGAAAAGTCCATGAGACTCATCTCCAGTTAACTACTAAAAACCTGCAAGTAGAGCTGTGCCTCAAGTGGTAGGGTACCAGTCTTGAACGGAAAAAGCCAAGGTATAGTGCCCAGGTCCTCAGCATATACACAAACAAAAATCACTGATGTGTTTGACACCTCATTAGGCCTCTATAAATAAAAAGCTGTACCAGGTGGGGTTTGGCACCTGTTGAAGCTTCCCCCTGGACTCTGACCTAGAGTATAATGAGAGAACTGTTTTTGGACACACTTCCAACTTTTTCATTTTTGTCTGTTAGTCTTGGGTCTTGAACACAAGGCTTTAAGCTCTCACTCAAAAGTTTTTCTCAAGGCTGGTACTCTACCACTTAAGCTACACTTCTAGTTCTGGTTTTCTGTTTTATTAGTTAAAGTCTGTCAGATTTGTCTGCCCAGGCTAGCTTCAAACCAGGGTCTTCAGATCTGTCTCTAGTACTTTAACTCATCTAACCTTTATTTCTCTATTAGTTCCTAAGAACTTATTATAGCTTAAGTATATATTTAATGGAGAATCTATGTTCTTTTCTTCTTTTTCTTTTTTTTTTTTGGTCAGTCGTGGGTCCTGAACTCGGGGCCTAGGCGCTGTCCCTCAGCTATTCAGCTCAAGGCTAGCACTCTACCACTTCTGGTTTTTTCTGCTTATGTGGTGCTGAGGAATTGAACCCAGGGCGTCATGCATGCAAGGCAAGCACTCTACCACTGAGCCACCTTTCCAACCCTTAATGGAGTATCTTTTGAATTTTAGGAAGATGTGAAATTGCTCTCGCATCTGCTGCAGGCTTTAGATCACGGGGCACCCCCTCATGGAGGAATTGCCTTAGGTAAGCATTAGTCCTCTTATAATTTCATTCCATAGCACTGTGTCGCAAATGCGGACCTTCAGTTTAACGGTGGGGGAAGGACTTGAGTGTAAAAGTTCTATGAGGATTTGCATGTTTTTAGTTTTGTTTATGCTTATGCTAGGGATGGAACCCAGTGTCTCGGATCTCGGATCTATTAAATAGTCACTCTAGTATTACTTTTAAAAAAATATTTTGCCAGTATTAAGATAAAACTCAACGTGGTCAGTCACTGTGGCTCACATCTGTTATCCTAGCTACCTTGGAGGCTGAGATCTCAGGATCAAGATTCAAAGCCATCCTGGGGGAACAGGGACAGAAAATCTGTAAGATTTGCTTGTTTTGCTGGTCTTAGGGCTTGAACTCAGGGGCTGGGCCCTGCCTCGGAGCCTTTGTGCTGAAGGCTAGCATGCAGGACCACTTCTGGCTTTTTTTGAGTAATTTATTGGAGACGAGTCTCAGGGATTTTCCTTGCCTGGATTGGCAAACGTAATTAAAACAAAACCTGCCAGGCAATGATGGCTCATTCCTGTCATCGTAGCTACTCAGAAGGCTGAGATCTGAGGATTGAGGCTCAAAGCCAGCCTGGACAGCAAAGTCCATGAGATTTTTTTTGTCAGCTGTGGCACTTTCCCTCAGCTCTTCAGCTCAAGGCTAGCACTCTACCACTTGAGACACAGCACCAGTTCCAGCTTTATTGGAGGTAAGTCTCATGGACTTTCCTGCCCAAGCTGGCTTTAAACCATGATCCTCAAAGTTTTTTGCTGTTTTGTTTGTGCTGTTCCTGGGACTTAAACTCAGGGCTGAGGTGCTTTCTGTAGGCTTTTCCGCTCAAGGCTAACACTTTATCACTTGAGCCACAGCTTTACTTCCAGGATTTGGATAGTTTATCGGAGATAAGAATCTTAACACTTTCCTGTCTGGGTTAGCTGGGAACAGCAGTCCTTAAATCTAATCCTCCTGAGCTGCTGGGATCATCGGCATGAGCCACCTGCACCCAGCTCAAAGGTGTTTCCTTTTTAAAATAGGAATTGTAGGTGCTTAAGTCAAAATCGCTCATCTTCATTTCAAACCCCAGCACTAAGAGCTTTGATTTTTTTTTTAACCCAGGTTTTCTTATGTGCAAACAAGTGTTCTACCCTTGTGCCGCAGAATAAGAACTTTTCAAACAAGTTCTCTAAAAATATTTGACTGCAACGTTATTTGTAGTATTGAAAAGGTCTCTATAGGGTTGTGGATGTTGGCTCACTGAGTAGGCCACTTACCTTCTATGCATGGAGCTCTAAGTTCAAGGAATTGTCTACAAGATTTACTTTGGCAGTACTTGGGTTTGAACTCATGGCCAAGTGTTCTAGTATTTGGGCCACACTCTAGCCTTCTCTACAACTTACAGAAAAACTAAGTCATTTCCAAAATTAGACACTTCTGTTCACTTTGTATTTTCTTCACAGGGTTAGATAGGCTGATGTGCCTCATCACTGGAGCTCCAAGCATCAGAGATGTCATAGCCTTCCCCAAATCCTTCCGGGGACATGACCTCATGAGCAGTGCCCCAGATTCTGTCCCAGTGGAAGAACTAAGGCCTTATCATATCCAGGTATCCTGGCCAACAGAGGCAGAAGCACAAAAGGATTCACTGAATCAGCCTCACCAACAAGAAAGTTGAATTTTAGCTTTTGCGCTACAGGGCGTACATAACGTCTTTGGGTGGAAATAATCCAAGTGTTCTTCACAGTAAGGAAACAGGCGTGGCAGCCCACACTTAATCCCAGCAGCCAGGCTTTGGCAGCAGAATCATGAGTTCAAGGCCAGCCTGGGCTAAATCCCAGCAGCCAGGCTTTGGCAGCAGAATCATGAGTTCAAGGTCAGCCTGGACTATCAGCAAAACTTTGGCTTGTAAAAAAAAAAAAACAAGATCCAATTTGATAATGTACCTCTATGGTTTGAAACATTATAGAAAGTTATTCTTGGGAGAGCTGTGAAAGGTGGTGATATTTCACAATTGGCAAGTCTGAAGTTGCAAAATCAGAAATGAGAAACAAGATCATAGCTTTTTTTTTTGGGGGGGGGGGTCCGGTCGTGGGGCCTGAACTCTGGGTGTGGGTGCTGTCCTTCAGCTCTTCAGCTCAAGGCTAGTGCTCTACCACTTGAGCCACAGTGCCACTTCCGGCTTTTTTCGTTTATGTGGTGCTGAGGAATCAAACCCAGGGCCTCATGCATGCAAGGCAAGCGCTCTACCACTGAGCTACCTTCCCAGGTACGATCATAGCTTTTTTTGTATGGGCCTCTGAGCTAGTGCTCTACCACTTGAGCCACAGCCCACTTCTAGTTATTTTGGTGTCAAGACTGGCTTTATTTGAACCTTGATCCTCATATTTCAGCTTCCCGAGTAGTGTGAGCCACTGGAGCCCTAGTCCCTTTCGTAAAATCCAGTCTGTCTGTCCTGGCTACCTCCCTCATGGGGCTCTTGGCAGGAAGAGCATGTTGAGAATGTTTTGAAAAACTGCAGGACTAGGAGTGCATGGGCAAGCCCCTGCATTCTAATTCACAGCACCAAAAAATGAGTGGCAAGGGAGGAAAAATTCAGGAATTAAAGATCAACCTTGACTACATGCAAAAAATAACCCCATTTCAATCATGCCTTTTGGAGTTACTATCTTTTTTGAGGGGGGTCCAGTCGTGGGGTTTGAACTCCGGGCCTGGGCACTGTCCCTCAGCTCTTCAGCTCACTTCTGGCTATGTTTATGACTTTGCCACCTGGCAGTCAATAAAAATCATGTGATGGGAATGGCTAAGGCCTGATCTTCCTTCTTGATGTTTGCCCTGCTCTAAATTTAGGATTCCACTTACAGTTCTCATGGTTAATTGGATAGCTCAGGCCTAGTACTTCAAGTCTCACCTACCTGCCCATCACCACCCAGCAGAAGTCAAACTAGGATTGAACCATGGGCACCTAGCTCAGAGAAAAATCTCTGCCTCACACCAGTTCTGACCCTATAGAAATGCTGACAACCAAGATCCAGTTTGGTTCTTACTAAACACAAGCTGGCCTCTAGCCTGTTCAATTCTCCTGCTTCAGCCTCACACTAGATCATTGCATTTGGTGTCTTGTAGGCTGCCAAAGACTTATGTCCCAAGGCTGAAGCACTTTTTGTGGGGTTTGAACTCGGCTTGGGTGTTGTCCCTCAGCTCTTCAGCTCAAGGCTAGCGCTCTACCACTTGAGCCAGTGCCACTTCCGGCTTTTTGCAGATGTGGTGCTGGGGAATCGAACCCAGGGCCTCATGCATGCAAGGCAAGCGCTCTACCACTGAGACACCTCCCCAGCCTGACTGAAGCACTTTTGGTGGTCAAGTCTTGAACTCTTTGGGCCTGGATGCTGACCCTGAGCTGTTCAGCTTAAGAAATGTGCTCTACCACTTATGCCCAGTGCCACTCCGTTTTCTAGTGGTTAATTGAACTTTACTGCTGGGGTAGCTATGAACTACAATCCTCAGATCTCAGATCCCAAGTAGGAGTAAGCACCAGTGGCACCTGACCTGAATCATCTTTAATTTTGCTTGCTTAGGCAGCCCAGAGACAGACTTGGGAGGTCAAAGTTTTCATTGTACAGCTAACTAGGTATCAGTTGTGTGCTTCAGGTTAGCACAGGGCCCTGCCAGAAACCAGTGAGGTGTCTACATATCCACCTGCTCAGCCTCAGTGTTAGGAGAATAAAGAAACCTAATACATTTGTCGCACAAATCAGGATGGACCTAAAAGTTCAGGTCTTATATGTCAGTGAGCTCAACTAAGAAACTATACTTGGTAAACGCATTTGGTAATGTCAATAGTTCCCTTGATGAAGTAAAGAAAGTGAAGGCCAGACAGCACTATCTCCAATACTTCCTTCATACCTGCACAGACCAAACTTATGCCAGCCTCTAAATAAACTTCCTTTAATGCATTTTCAGCATCTAGTATGGTTTTGTCTTGCCCATATGCAACCCAACACTCAAAGTCCAGCATAGTTCAAAGTGGTTAATAGAAATTTATTTAAAAATTGATTTTCTATTCCAGGACATGCAGACAGCCAGCTACCTGCAAATGAAAACATACTTTAAGCCACATTTCTTGGTTTGAAGTTCAATTGTTTCAAGTTGAATTCTCCTTAAGAGAAAGCAGAATATCAGATCTCTTAGTGTCATCAAGTAGTCAGTGAGAGAGTTCAAGGTAGGTTGAGATCATCATATATCCTGAAATAGGGTACTGCCACCTTTCAGTCCTCACCTTATGAAATTTGTAAGCTTCAATCTTGCTGATCTACAGAAATCAAATAAAAAAATAGTCTGATGTTACTGATGTTAAGTTAAAAACACACATGTGGTTCTTTTCAATATTGTAACCTCAGAAATAAAATGGAACGGTTTTATATGTGATATCATTGTCATCTCATTTGGCAGAATCATCACATCACGGGTTACATTCTAAAATAATATAGAATATAAATTTGACTTACCTTTTCTGTTCTGAAAGTGCCAACCTGTTTTGAAGAAAGAAATGCACTTTGAGATGTCAAATTGGCTAAACTCAGGACATGAAGAGTTTAACATAAGGCTATTTCTCCATTATAAGGCTATTTCTCCATGCTATGCTGACATGATCTGGGTAAACTTGCATTTATGCCACTTAACTTCAGACCAGTTGCAGAACCCATGAGCAAAGATTTGATTGCAAGGGCTGGGGAGGTGGCTCAGCGGTAGAGTGCTTGCCTTGCATGCATGAGGTCCTGGGTTCGATTCCCCAGCACATCTGCAAAAAGCCGGAAGTGGCACTGGCTCAAGTGGTAGAGCGCTAGCCTTGAGCTGAAGGACAGCACCCACACCCAGAGTTCAGGCCCCACGACACACACAAAAAAAGATTTGATTGCAAGTTGTCAGAAATACTGCTATCTCCAAAACAGCCAGATCAACCCCTAGAATCCTGCCAAATATAAACATATACCTACTAACCTGGCAAGTCTTAGGCTGGATTGTTTTGTCGTCCTCACTGCACTTAAAAACTTTCATGATCTTTCACTGTGATCTAGGACAGGAGTACAAGGCTCAATCCACCACACCCAGCTTCAATGTTCATTCTTGAAATTATGGAAGAGAAGACATTTTTACAGATTAATTTCAATAAGTATTTGACAAGCAGTCTCTACAAATTTATGTTCAATTGTTACTATAGCCAGATACATCAGATAGGAGCGAAAGACTTAGGATTGCTCATCAGTGTTAAGTCTGCTGAACTATGTTATCATCATTGTATCGGCTTTCAGAAGACAAATGAGTAAGTCATGGCAAGTGGCAGAATGCAGAGTGCCTATTCTCAAAGGTGCATCCTTTGGTAAGGGGCATGCAAACAAGGCAGTATGGCTAGCTGATCCTTATCACAAAAAGTGCAATGTCCTTACCTTGACTTAAAACTCGGTTGTGCACTGACCATTCTAGTGCAGATGCTTCATAAACCTGCAGAAATACACTGACTTAGCAATGGACTGTTAGAACGCATGGTTCATTTAAACTCTAATCACTGTTTCAGTTTTTAAAGTTATTCTGCATTCTTTTATCAGAGAGATTCCCATCTGTTTTAGCTTGAAAAATCATCACCAACAGTTACCTTGCTCTAAAATACATTAGGTTAATTAGTTATATACCTTATTTCCGACTCTCCATGCAGGACCTGGAAAGAAAAATAACTAAGTGTTGTAAACTATCAACTTCATATTCCAAGCATTTTAAAACTATCAACTTCATATTCCAAGCATTTTATCAACAGTATCTTAAGCTGTGTCTTTAACGCAGCCTGCGCATTGTCCCTGAGCCTCTTTCTGCTCTGCCCTTTAAGCAAGAGTGCTACTTCCAATTTGGAGTATTTAATTGTGGCAAAGTCTTAGGATTACTTTTCTGCCTGGGTTGGCTTTAAACCATGATCATCTTATCTTAGCCTGAAGAGTACTTATGATTAGATATAAGCCACTATTTTTAAACTTGGTAAATAAACATCTCAGTCTGTCAATACTACATACATTCTAGAACTATAAGCACAAGATGCCAGGAAACAATATATTAAGAACAATGAATGGGTTGGGAAGGTAGCTCAGTGGTAGAGCGCTTGCCTTGCATGCATGAGGCCCTGGGTTCGATTCCTCAGCACCACATAAGCAAAAAGAAAAAAGCCGGGAAGTGGCGCTATGGCTCAAGTGGTAGAGCGCTAGCCTTGAGCTGAGGGACAGTGCCCAGGCCCAGAGCTCAGGCCCCACAACCGGACCAAAAAAAAAAAAAAGAAATCAACGATATATTAAAAATAAAGCTACAATAAAAAAAGAACAATGAATGTTCTTACCCAAGAGCAAGAGATGCAGTCAATATTTATGCAGGTAGCTGGAATAAAAAAAATTCATTACTAACTGGTATCAATCATTTCATCTCCTGAGTGTCTTATTTCAGGGTTTCTCAGTGTTAAAATATGTCTACATGCTCATTTCAGGTCAGACATTTGATCAACATCATTACAAACACCCTAGTCAGAGCAGGCTCACAGGCAGCATTAGCATTTGTTACAGGATTACAGGAGTTAAATAGCTTATTAGTAGGCATGCCACAGTATTGGCTTTTGTGCTCTTCCACTTGTCCATTTCCCACTACTTACTAGAAAATAGTAGACATCTCAAATGGCACCTAAAAGAAAGGACTTTATTAAGAATAGCTATACATGCGGCTTCTCCCCCTAAAAATAACAATGCCTGAAATCAGTTAGAGCTAATAAGACCTTCATGTTCAGTCAGTATTTGCTCATCATCATGCAGGCTGCAAAAATGATGCCTTGGAAATTCAACACGACAGAAAAGGCAGTCATTTCAATGCACTGTAGTTGTGCTGTATAAATTATGGTAGCACCATTTCCAACCTGTTCTGCCAGTTACCATTCCACAATTTTACTTACCATTTGAGCTTTTCTTCTAGTAGAGCCTACAAAACAATGCAAATTTCCCCTTAGGTAAATTACTGGTACTGTTGTGTATGATAGTTGTTAAAGCCCCACAATCGCAGAAACAGATGTTGACTATCGTCATTTTACCCGCTGAATTTTGCAGCCAGAGAATCTACAGTACTAAGTTTTACTATCAATGTTATTAATGTCTTAAGTTTTGAAATTCCTACATGAATAGTAAGCTTTCTCACCTGTGCCCAAGGCCAGACCGGCTTGCTCTTCACTACCTGCAAAAATAACAGCTGTATTTAAACTCAATGGCAATCTCCTGTGTATGGCCCTTGTGTCTATACTGTGTGCCTCAGTTAATTAACGGTGGTTATCTTGATCATCATTCTTATTGTCAAGAGTAGCAAATATAATGTCATCACTGTGGCACACTTGCCCTTCCACTTAGCTTGGTGCATGTGGATGCTACAGAAACTTACCTCATTCCTCCGCCTCCTTTTACAGGTAACTAAAAAACAAAAAAATCAACTTTAGAACACTCCCTAGGGTCTATATTACTCTCCTTCAGTCTATGAAACATCATATAGCCTCAGCAAAAGATTTCAGAAATCCCTTCTGTCCACTACTCTTATTCCATCACAGGCTTTACAACAGAAGCAGTGTTTCTCGGCAATTATCTTACCTGTCGGTAAGATGTCAGCAAAAGCCACGCTGCCTCCACTTGGAGCACCATCTCTGCGAAGAAAGTGTGTCAGTTGACGTTCTGCCATTTTCGCCTCCCAAACCCATGACTGATGTGTTACAAGCAGTGCATCGCACGCTGTGCACAATGGTGCCGTGTGCGCCAAGGCCTACAAGGCCTACCCGTCACCGGAGGTGACCATGCAGTTACCAAGGCCTATCCGGGCCCAACGCCGGAGGCTCACACGTCTGTAACCCCGTCGACCCCGACGGCTGCGATCTGAGCATCGCAGGTCGGAGGCAGCCGCAGCCCCAACCAATCGCCCAAATGCGGCCAGTGCAGCAGTGGCCAATGGCGGACGCCAGCCTCGAGCTCGGGGACAGTGCGCAGGGCCAATTCCAAGGCCCGGGCCCCGCACACCCGGGAAGGCCGAGTCCGATGGCCGCGTGCGCCGCCGTCAGAGCCGTTGGCATTCATCAACACCCTCAGATGTCCCTACCAACACAGGCTTCATCACCGGCGGCCACGCGAGCCCTCCCCGCTGCCCCCGCGCGCTGGCGACCGCTCCGCGCAACTCCATCCTCACCCCGCGGGTCCCCGCTAGTGAACCTGCTCTAGCCGTCTCCCCCGGACCGAGCTGGCTCGCACACTTGACAGACACCTACCTCCACGGAAGCGGCGGGCTCCCAACGCCGAAAGACCGAAATGGCGCCCGGAGGCCCGTATATATAGGCATTCTGCGTGACGTCACGACGCACGCCCTCCCGCGGCGTCCGCCCCTCCAACCCCTCCTGCGGCCCGATCTTCTCCCCGCCCCCCAGGCCCTCCCCTGCCTGACCGCGCCCTGCGGGGCGGGGACACGGCCGCGCGCCCGCCGCGCCGCCCTCGCCCCCTCCCAGCGCCGGAGGAAGAGCGGCGGGGAGGGGGCGCGAGGACGGAAAGCACGGGGGAGGGGGCGGGGAGGGGGGCGGTGTAAGGGTGAGCGATTTCCTTCCGGCACGTCGCCCGCTCCGGGGGAGGGGGCGGGGGGTTTCACTTCCGGGACGGTGTTCCGGCCCATTCCGGCCCATTTCTACCCCCGGAGGTAGGTACAGCTCCGAGACCTGGGCTCAGGCCCCCGCACCCCGGGCCGGCTGCCCAGCACCGAGGTCCGCCGGGCCGGTCTCCGCTGCAGCCCGCCTCGGGGACGCCCGGCCGCT